>NC_142101.1:4242424-4545454 GCF_054644295.1 Miniopterus natalensis
TTGGGCCTGAACATAGGAAGAGGAATTCAGGGAGAAGGTTAGGCCTTTTCCACATGACAACTGAGACGAGTAACATGCCATTCAGAAGGCTCCCATGACTGTTACTTTCAAAGTCTGAGAGGAATCAAGGCAGCTCTTGTTGAAAATACATATTAGTGGGTAACAGAGAAGTGAGGTGAGCGGCACTATCACAGCCCACAGGAAAATGTAAGACTTTCTTAGTTGATTTATTACTAAAACCTTTTTACCTTCTAAAATATTAGAGGAAAAAGCTCTTAAAAATCCTCAGGATACTAAAAGCCACTGAAGCATACACTTTAAATGGGTGAATTGTATAGTATATGAATTATATCTCAATAAAGCTATTAAAAATCATCAGGAAAGCTTAATATCTAGCCAGTTACTGAATAAAAATATATGTTCTGGTTCTGTGAAACTACTTTTATATAGTAATAGGCAACCTTCAAAACTATTATCCTATTTAATGAAAATGGACTAATCCCAAATGTGCTAATGTCCCCTAAGGCAGCACCGCCTGCGAAATATATCCAAGTTCAGTAAAACATCAAGTCTTAGTGAAATTCCCACTTCTGACTTACCAAATCGTAGCCCATGGAAATCAAGCAGGCTCTGAAATCCTCATGGTCCATCAGGCCATTCTTCCTCTGCCAACAAATACAAACAGAGAAGCTGAGAATTAGAGACCAATGAGCAACTCTACGTGACCTAGGGAACAGAATCCAGTAAGAGGAGGTACATCTGGAGTTTTGCCAAAGGAGACACTAAAGGTCACCAGTGACTTATAGGAAGGCTGGAGTCAAGATGGGGATGTTACAAAACAGTTTCTTAAAGAAAGAGAAGAAAGGTCGACAATAGACCAAAAAGAAAGGAGACCACACATTGAAATGACCCAGTCACGAGCTGACCACTGCCACCCACTAATGGTAGAGCATACCCCACAGCCACCCTCAAGCCCTGGGCCAGGATGGAGGGGCCCCTCCGTGTGGCAAGCTTGGCCTTAGCACCAATCCTGTGAGGGTCTACACAGAGCAGCTGGTAGACAGACCGGGTGCATGACAGCCCTCACAGCGGGCCCAGACTCTGCTGAAACAGGTGCCACCCAAGCCCTGGATATGATGCGGAGTGTGCGCTGGTCTCAAGGGTCCCTTGAGGGTTTTAAGAGGACAGCTAAGTGCAGGCATCAATATAAAACTAAAGATAAGCAGACACTTTTATTATTGGCCAAACAAATGTCAGAGGTTCTCTTTTTCTGTGAATGTCTGTTCTCAGGCCTACGTGATCAGACCTCAGCCACCCCTCCCTCGCCAAAGCAATGCTTCCCACTGTGGACACTCCACTCTTCACTCTCTACTGACTCCCTCAGGGTTCCTTCTTCAGCTCTCCTGCCTCTTTTCAATGGGGTTAATTCCCCTAAGTCCTTGGCCCTCTCTCTTCTTACTGTCCACACCCTCTTTTGCCAGAGATGACCATTAGGTTTCAGACCTGAAGTCCAGAATGGGATGCCTAGGGCACCTCCAATTAAATAGCACCCCTTCTCTTGTGATCACAAGGTTCTGAATTTCCAGGCCATTCTTTCCTTTTCCTGTCGCTAAGTTCTGTCAGATTTCTGTCTTAGTTGAGCTCAGTCTGTTCTTTTTTTCATTCCCAGCACTCCTATCCCTCAGCCCAGAAGTTCAGGTTCCTCTTCCCTCATACCTGACCCTCTGCTCACTTTCTCTCCCCTCTTCCATCCCTCCAGCCCCTCTCCCACACAGGTGCCAGACACACTGAAGCCAGCTCTCATTACACCTACATTCTACACCTCCAGGAAGAAGCCTACAGGCTACCTGCTCTGGGCCTTGGCAATTCCTGTCTTTCCTTTTTAATGAGAAGAGGAAGTGAAGTGGATGTGTCCTTTACACCTCTCCCCACGACTTCAGCAAACTTTGTTTCCCTCCAACACACATAATCCTTAACATTTAATTCGAACAAATGTTCAAACTTGGCAGGTTCTGCATCGGCCTACTTTGGATTTTTGTTGCAAAGGACAGTCTCATTACTGTGGATTCAGTAAAGGTGCATTTTTTCCTGTGACATGGGCCACATACGCAAGACCTACCCAACAAGCCCAGATGGGCGTGTGCAGGAGCAAGGGTCAGTTATTTCCCTACAGGAACACATAAACATCAGTGATGAGATCAGGGCAGTGCTACAGTATGTTTCTGCGCAAGACGCTGAAACCATGCCAATGTCCACCTCAACCTTGGCTTGCAATTATTTAGGCCTCGGCTCCCAGATCAGAAGTCATTGTCTGAGCTCTTTAATGGGCCTGCATCTGGCTTGCCTAGTCCACAGGCATCTTAAGAACAACCTACTGGGCCTGATTTGCTTCTGGACCCAGGGCTTGGGAAAGCAGACCTTGGTGCACATCTTGGATCCAGCAAAGGAAACCAGTCACAAACAGTGTCTGACACTGGCCTGCACCAGAGACCATCCAAAAGACTGGGAGTTCTAGCAGGTATACCTAATACATTAGAAACAAATCCAAACAGTCAGCCAAAATGGGGAGACAAAACAACAAGCCCCAAATGAAAGAACAAGAGAATTCTCCAGAAGAAGAGCTAAGTGAAATGGAGATAAGCAATCTCTCAGATATGGAGTTCAGAATACTGATCATAAAGATGCTCAACAGCATGAAAAAAGATAGAGAAACTATGAAGGAAATTAAGAATGACATAGTAGAAATTTTAAAAAAACAACATTGGAAGGAATGAACAGCAGATTAGAGGAAGGTGAGGATCTGCTCAGCAAATTAGAGGACAGGGTAGAAAAAATCATGCAATCAGAAAAGAAAAAAGAAAAAACAATTAAAAAACAGGAAGACAGTTTAAAGGAGCTGTGAGACAACATGAAATGTAACAATATTCACATCATAGGAGTGCCAGAAGATGTAGAAAGTAAGCAAGGTTTAGAGAACCTGTTTGAAGAAATAATGGCAGAAAAGTTCCCTAACCTGGTCAAGGAAAAGGTCACACAAGTTCAGGAGGCACAGAGAGTCCCAAGCAAGAAGAATCCAAAGAAGCCCACATCCAGACACATCATAATTAAAATGCCAAAAATTAAAAACAAAGAGAGAATATTAAAGGCAGCAAGAGAAAAACAATGTTACCTACAAAGGAGCTCCCATAAGGCTGTCAGCTGACTTCTCATCAGAAGCTCTACAGGCCAGATGGGAATGGCATGAAGTATTCAAGGTAATGAAAAACAAGTATCTGAAACCAAGACTACTCTATCCAGCATGGCTATCATTCAAAATAGATGGTGAAATAAAGAGGTTTCCAGACCAAAAAAAAGCTAAAGGAATTTATCACCACCAAACCAGTCTGCATTGCAAGAAATGTTAAAGGGACTGCTGTAATAAGTTGAAATAGAGAGAAAGAGAAACATAGGCATAAAGAAATAAAACAGCAATAAATAAGTACCTATCAGTAATAACCTTATAAATGGATTAAATGTCCCAATCAAAAGACACAGGGTAGCTGAATGGATAAGAAAACATGACCCAAATATATGCTGTCTACAAGAGACCCACCTTAGAACAAAAGACACACACAGGCTGGGGGGAAAAAACAAAAAAACTTCTGGAGGACTTTAAAGGAGAGACTGAAAACAATACAGTCATAGGAGGGGACTTTAACACCCCACTGATTTTATTGGATAGATCTTCCACACAAAAAAAATAAACAAGGAAACAGTGACTCTAAATGACACACTAGATCATATGGATTTAATTGACATTTACAGAACATCCCACGCCACAGCTGCAGAATATGCATTCTCCTCAAGTGCACATGGACATTCTCAAAAACAGACCACATGTTAGGACACAAAACAAGTCTCTACAAGTTCAAGGAGATTGAAATCATATCAAGCATCTTCTGGAACATCAACACCATGGAATACTATGCAGCTCTAAAAAAAAAGGATCCCTTACCCTTTGGGACAGCATGGATGGACCTGGAGAGTATTATGTTAAGCAAAGTAAGCCAGTCAGAGAAAGACAAGTGTCACATGATCTTACTCATATGTGCAATCTAATGAACAAAATAAATCGATGAACAAAACAGATCCAGAGACATAGAAGCATGGAATAGACTGATGAATCTCAGAGGGAAGGCAGGGATGGGTGGGGAGAGATTAACATAAGAATTTATATGCATATATGCATAACCCATAGACACAGAAAATAGCGGGGCAAAGGCCTAGGGGGAAGGGGACCAGCGGAGGGGGGGAACTGATGGGGGGGGGAAGCTGACATTTGTAATACTTTCAACAATAAAGATAAATTTAAAAAATTAAAAAAGAACCACTTAGTGCTATTCGTAAATCATAAACAGGGTCCCAAACAAAGTAATGGAATCTCCCCTTTTTCAGGGATCTTTAACAAATGGAATGTGGCCTTTATGATAAGCAAACTGGGAATTTTCTTATAAAGAACTGGTTTTACTCAATAATGTTGAAATCAAAATACACTTAATTTTTTGTGTGCCTTTACTATGAAAATGATCACCATTTTGTTGGTGCATTTTCCTTAAAACGTTTCAAGAGTGGATTTATTTAATTAAAAAAGAAAAGTTTATATGTCAAAAGAATATGTTAAATTGCTATCAGGTACTTTACCTAAATAGTGACTTAGGAAAAGTACTTCAGAGGTTTGTATTTAAGTCTTTAGAAAGTGACCTAAAGTCAACAACCACACTCTGTTAAGGCTACATGTTCACTCAGAACAAATCTAGCTTTGCTGCAAGTACAAGGCATTCGCTGAGTCACCTGCACAGAACAGCATACAAGCCTACACGTCTGTCACCTGGGCAATGTCAGCGCTTGGCACACTTCACTGTGGTGGCTCTTTTCCTTTGCCACTAATCATCCCCTGTGCCTGTGACCTTCTAGGGCATTAAGACTAGCACGGATATCATCTCAAACATATCTGGATGTCCCCGGTACTGCCTTTCAAAGTACTCAAGGGGGAGGTACCCGGTCAAAGTGGTTGAAGGAGGCTCTGAACTCGTTCATCTGCTCCTGGGTGATGCCCTTGGCGTCCCTGGTCAGGATCTGCGTCTCCACCTCATTGATGGTTCTGGCGATGGTCGTCAGCAACAGCTCCCATCCAACACGAATGTGCTACCAGGAAAGAGGAGCGATCAGCTCAAGGGGCTTCCAGCGAGTCAGCCTTGCCTCCTCCTCACAGGACAACTGCCCCAGCGGGAGACAAGCAGGCTGACCGCACACCTCCCTATACTGTTTTACTCCACTCTCCACCTTTTCCAAGACTCTGTAGAGGGAAATACTCAGAAGTAAGGCCAGGGGTCAAACAGTGGCAACTGCCACTCTGTAGATAAAACATACAATATACAATGTATGGTCTCTGTCACTGGAAATATCTTTCCATTCCCAATAGCAGGAGGGGCCCTCTTATACCCACTGGCTCCCAGGGAGATCAAATCGGGTCAATCTAGAAATGTGATTTTTGCTTCTCTCTCAGAAGTGGCACAATGCGTTCCTGTTGTGATGCTTGCTGTCACTCACAAGCCTTTTCAGGAACCGTGGAGGAAAGGCTCAAGGCACCCTCCCTTCTACACTTGCGGAACCTCACGGGAACAGACTGGACAGGTGTGGGAGAAGCCCGGAGTCAGGTGGTCACAACCAGAAACCCACGCAGGTGCGTGTGCTCCTACCTCCATGGTGTAGTTGGTGTGCTTGTTGTCGAAGACCAGCGCCTCCTGGATGAGCTGGTGGTCTCCCTCCAGCTTGTCGATGTTGTTTTTGTAGTTGATGATGTTGTGCTCGTACTGCTTCAGCTGATTCATCTGGTCCTCCAGGGCCCCTGTGATCTGGATGGAGCTCCGGGCAATCTCCTGAGGCACAAGCACAGGGAGAGGCCCCAGGTGAGCAGTCAGCACGCCCACCCCGCGTCAGGTGCTCCCTGGCAGTGCCAGTGCACTCGACTTTCTTGGATGACGTGGGAAACAGGGAAGTGCCACAGAATGGAACTAGCTCTAGTTCTGGTTCATCTAGAAGGTGGGGGGAAATCAGCAACGATCAGGAAAAGCAAAGTGAGGGGTGAGGAGTGAGTCACTTGGCCTCGCACAGTGAGGGAGCCTCCCGGCTGCAGGCCTGGCATGAGTGGCCCCAGCCACCGCCACACAGGTCAGGGTGAGGGGGCTGCATCAGTGCCGCGAAGAGTTCCTTACAGTTTCAGATGTTCTCTTCTTTGGGGAAACAGTTAACATTTTATCACCGCAAGGGATGCTGGGAGAAAAATTAGTGGACTGAGAAATGTCTCCTGGCTGTTCTTGGTGATAAAATAAACCCCAAAATCAGTATCGTTCAAAGGTCACTCTTCCTTCCTTAAAGCTCTGCAAACACAAAGTGCTGTAACTCTCAGGTGTCCTCCTCAGGGAGGCTGGTTTAAAACCCATCCTGCGGAGGCCAAACCAAGGAAAAGCCCCAACACTGTTTTGGGGTTTTTTAAATATATTTTTACTGATCTGAGAGAGAGAAACATCGATGTCATCAATCAGCTGCCTCCCACACACACTCCAACCTGGGATCGACCCTGTAACCTGGGCTTGTGCCCTGACCCTTCAGTGCACAAGATGAGCCACACTAGTCAAGGAGCCCCAACATTGTTTTTAATGACAAAATGAATGGATGGCAGCAAGCAGCCTCGTCCCCTTGAGTGCACCCCCCATGCACTGCCAGTGCCCACGGGCACACAGGCTACAGAAGCCCAGGGCCAACCAGAAACTACAGCACCAGAGGCACCACTGCTGCGCCAGCTCAGAGGCTAATTCTGCAGTTGTGAAAAGCTCTCGGAGGGCACCAACCTACCTCCATCTTGTTCTGGATCCAGGGCCCAATGGCGTTGGCCTGCGCGGCAAACTGGCGCCGCAGTCGCTCATTGGTGTGCTGGCGGGCCAGCTCCTCCTGCAGGGACTGATCCCGGATGGGCACAAGCTGCTTCACCTGTCAGGGCCCAAGAGCAGGGGTTAGAGGCCAGCTTTGGTCCAATGGGAGTGACCCAGAGATGAAGAAATGGCCCAAAGGGTGGGGCTGGGAGCTGAGAGGATGAGGGAGATGGTGGAGGAAAGGAGAGGTAACAAAAGGTAGGGGAGTGGGAATCCCAACTCAGGGACTAAAGGGAGAGCTCATTCGAGCTTTGACTGCCACCCAGTGCCTGCTTAAGACTGGGTAGGTGTGTGTCAGGGACGTGGGCTACGTGTGTGTGTGTTTGGGACACTGAGCTGGGTATGTGTGGGTTAGGGACACAGGGCTGGGTGAGTGTGGGTTAGGGACAGTGGGCTGGGTATGTGTGTATTAGGGACACAGGGCTGGGTGAGTGTGGGTTAGGGACACAGGGCTGGGTATGTGTGTGTTAGGGACAGTGGGCTGGGTATGTGTGGGTTAGGGACACAGGGCTGGGTGAGTGTGGGTTAGGGACAGTGGGCTGGGTATGTGTGGGTGAGGGACACTGGGCTGGGTGCGTGTGGGTTAGGGACTGGGCTGGATGTGCATGTGTTAGGGACACTGGGCTGGGTGTGTGTTGGGACACTGACAAGTTGACTTCCTCTCAACTGCAGCTCTAACCCCACAGGTTCGGGTCCAGAGTGCAGAGAACTTGTGAACCTGAATGAGGGAAAACTGGAGTCTTGATTCTCACGGTCTCTAACTGAAAGCTAGCACTTCCTTTGGTTATGGATGTAGGCAGCAGTAGAATTTGGCAATCCTGTGACTTCATCACGACAGAATCTCAGACATTCTCATGTAACATCAGTGATCATCCACCTCTGAAAGCATCACCACTTCAGCAACTCAGACCTGCTGCTAGAGCTGGTCTAAATGTGCTAGTAAAGAAGCACAGACATTACTACGTGCCAGTTAAAAAATATTTTAATAACTGTATTTTAATATAATTTCTTTTTGTTGTAACCTTATGTATTTACTTGAATTTGCAAATATTATTATCAGAGGGGATCCACAGGCTTCCCCAGATTGCAAAAGGACCCAAGACACACAAGGTCAAGGACCACGCTGAGCTGGTGGACCATGCCGGGCAGGAGGTGCTGGGCTGCCCGCGCCTGCCCTTCCCTCTGCCGGTGCCCTGTGACTGGTGTTTCCACACTGCCTCCCTGCTCTTTGAATCAACAGACCAAAGAGCCACTGCAGAGGTGTGTTTTGTGTCTTCTGCAAAACTGCTGTGAAGACAGTTTCAACTTCCCTTACAGAATCCACATGGCCAGTGTGCGTCATGACTCAGTGCGTGGAGAAACGCTATCTCAGTCTCAGAAACGGCGTTTCACTCTTCCAGCTGAACGTGTTCCCCTTGGCTCGGCTATCAGAGGCCCAGGGCTGCGTAAAGCTCCAGGACGCAGTAACTATCGCTGTTCTCCTGCCCAAGCGGGGTTTTTCCTCACTGTCAAACTAAATGACTGTTCATGCGTGTTTTCACAGCAAGCCACCTCACACCCACCAGGACTCCTTCCTTAGAGACACTGTACTGTAACTTTAACCATGAAAATAAATTTTTCTTAAGAATGAGACAAGAGGCTCAAATGATCCCATTTGCACTGTCTCTGAATTTGAAGGCAGTTCCCACAATGTAAAAGGCAGCAAGTTAGGAGGAGTACTTAGGTTCCCAGATACCGTTTTCTAAGGGATTTTCACACATGTTTAGGACATATTTATCTTGTATTCTAAACTCTTTAATGGAGCTGAGGCCACCAAATTTTCACTCAGGGTTTAAAATAGTTTCCCTTATAGTATTAGTATCATAACCTTTACTGATTTTGCAACATTTATAAGATTTTTCGGAAAATCATCTCTACTTTCCTTACAAACCTCAGAAGTTGCTGAATGGCATTTAACATATGCCATTCAGCATATGTTAAGAATTTAACATATTCTGTGAAATTTGGGGTAAATGATGCAAAATTGGGCATCACTGTAACTTCCCTGGGTTTTTGTGTCTGCTCTCAACCTCGGCTTCATGAAGGCCCCGGTCCAGCACCCCCCGCCCCCGTCACCCACCTTGTCCCACTTGGCCCGGAGCTCATCCATGGTGACGGTGCTGTAGGGGTTGCTGGAGCTGATCCGGATGTTGTAGCTCTGAATGACCTTCTCCACCTCGTTCTGAATGGCCATGATGGACTGCCGCTCGCCATCTGCCTCGGGCAGCGTGGCCTTGAACTGCTCGTGGGCAGTGATCAGACTCTAACCAGAGACACAAGGGGAAACTGATCTTACTTCATGTGGAGTTCACTGTCTTTCACGTTCTGTTTGTACACACATGAATCCTTCATAACTGCAGGGATCCCGCCTGCACACACATGAATCCTTCATAACTGCAGGGATCCCGCCTGCACACACATGAATCCTTCATAACTGCAGGGATCCCGCCTGCACACACATGAATCCTTCATAACTGCAGGGATCCCGCCTGCACACACATGAATCCTTCATAACTGCAGGGATCCCACCTGCACACACATGAATCCTTCATAACTGCAGGGATCCCACCTGCACACACATGAATCCTTCATAACTGCAGGGATCCCGCCTGCACACACATGAATCCTTCATAACTGCAGGGATCCCACCTGCACACACATGAATCCTTTATAACCAGAGGGATCTCTGGAGGAAAACATTTCTAGATGTTTCATAAAAGCTATTTTGTGCACGAAAGTCAAGTTCTTTGAAATGAAAAAATGATATCATGATGACTATTTAATCAATGGCCATAAACCCAGTGTTTCCTTTTTAAAAAAAATCCTATTTTCTTTCATTATTTCTTATCCCAGCTATGGTTTAGGCCTCTTACTCTCCACTGAGGAGCAGAACTTAACTTCGCTGCCCTTTCTAATGACAGTTTTACCTTTGAAGTCCAACAAAAGGACCCACCCAACATTTGCTGCCTTTACACCTAAAGACCACCAGGAGGTACATCCCTTACTCCCTGAAAAGAAAAGGCTGCAGAAACGAACGCTTTCCTTCAGGCTTCATAAAACCCCCACCTATTAAACAGCAGCCCCATTGTTCAGCTGTGTGTCGATGGCACGAGGACCACCTCCCAGGGCAAAGTTAGTGTTGGATTTAGCTGCTGCCACAGACTAGCTGCCAGCACACGTCTCACTAAACAAAGAAATGACTCCATGCACTGAGTACGGCCCCCCTGGCATATTATAAGTCTCACTATTCCAAACATAATGACTCTAGGTTGCCAGCCCTTGACAGGTGTGCACACTACAAACACCTTCAGCCTCTTCCACAGGCAAGTGCAGTGTCGGTCCAGTAATCTCTTTCCCCTTCACCCAGGTGCAAGCCCTTCTAGAATGCTCCCTGCAACACAGAAGTGGGTCCAAATCCCAACCTTCAGTATTTCCTTTATATCTGGATTCGTTTTCATGGCCTATCAATTTTACAGCAAAAAAGGTTTTAAAGTATTTCATCTTTATATTCTATTATACCTCAAGTTTACTGTACATGGTCTTTAAGTAAACTGGGTCCTGGCTACTGGAGAGTCACCCTCCCCCTCACTACCACTCAGCAGTCTTGTTTACAACTTTGAAGTCCAGAAGAAATGAGAACAGAACATTTGTGTGGGAGGCAGGAGGTGCTGGTTTGTGGTTTCTGATGCTTTATTATCTGGCAAAACTCAGTAGATTTTATTTTTTAAATTGATTTTAGAGAGTGAGGAAGGGAAGGAATGGGAGAGACAGAGAGAGATGTGAGAGAGACACATCAAATAGTTGCCTCCCATGCATAACCCAACCAGGGACTGAACCTGCAGCCCAGGTATGTGCCCCGACAGGGAGTCAAACCCAGGACCTTCTGGTGCACAGAACGATGCTCCAACTAACTGAGCCCGACAGGCCCAGGCAAAACTCAGTAGATTTTAATGCACAGTAATGTACACACATTTTGCATCAGAATTAGTAGCCAGTAAATTCATAGTTTTCCATGAATAATTCCAAGAGCATGTATGTCTATTGTGCTCAATGATACCACTTTTTTTTTTTTAAGAAAACCAGATGCTTATAGATATATTCACCATTATCTGACTGATGTTCATTTGGTTAATTTGGCAGCAAAAGGTAGAATGCACATTTTAAAGCTAAGACTTACAGGGTAGCCACATTTTTCTTAGCAGTCCTTTTAAAAATTGACGTTAGAGAGAGAGGAAGGGAGAGAGACAGAGAGAGAGAGACATACATTGGTTTGTTGTTCCACTTATTTATGCGTTCATTGGTTGATTCTTGTATGTGCCCTGACCAGGGATCTGAACCCACAACCACAGTGTACTGGGACGATGCTCTAACCAGTTGAGCTACCCTGCCAGGGCCTAACCATGTTTTTCTTAGTGAAAAAATGAAACAAACAAAAGAGCACCACTCATTAAGTTTTGGAAAGGATAGTTCGGTTCTAGCTCAGTGAGAGGACAGGCGGGCCCGTTACCTGGATCTCCTCGATGCTGTGGACGATAAACATGTCCTGCAGGTCCTCCATGGCGCCCTCCATCCAGTTGTTGAAAGGAGCAGCTCTCTTGGCAAATTCTAGGTGAAGCTGATCGATGGTTTCTAGCAATTTCTCAGTTCTCTGAAGATTAAACAGAAGCGAGCGTAATCACAGTCTAAATAATAGAAAATTATCTGAAAACGCCAATATGCACCCCAGAGCTATATACTATTACCCAACATTTTGTTAATCATAGTGCTCTTGTCACTGACGTGTCTATACACGAGATTAACCACTACTCAATAATCAGGCTGAGCCCTGGAGCTCTTGAAGTGTCATCTCAATCGAAGGGTTTGATAACATCCAAAGTAGCTGGTTTTGGAAGTACTTAAAGGAATCCCCTACATGCCCCTTTGTGGAACGTGAGAAGCCTCGGTGGGTGTACAGTAACTTCGTATAAGTCAGAGAATGACATTCCCTAACCACTCTGGACACAGGAAATTCAGGGCATCTTCCCATTTCAGCCAACAGTGTGCAGAGAGGGTCCCTTACCCAAAAGTCACCCACCTCATGAAGGCACGAGGAGCTATAGTTTAATGCTCTCTAACCCTCACTCAGCATTTAACAGATTTCTTTTTTGCCTTTCTGGGTAAGTGAAAGCACAAGGCTTCCAGCCTGACAATGACACCAAGCTGGTTCACATCGCAGAGAGGAAGCAGGGCCGACAGGAACAGCACCTGTATCTGCACAGCTTCCGTAATCAGATTCCTTTTTTCCTCCCATTCTAAAATATCCGAGCTGTTCGTTACACGCCTGGTACTTCCTTTCTCTCAACATTTCCTTCTTTAGGTGGACATGTACCAGCCATTTGGCATCTAGGAAGCATGAGACCATGTCTTTTAAAATTTCCCCAGAGTCAGGGTGAAAAGACTCAGAAAACTGTGAACTGCTTCTTTCCTTCCATGAGTCTTCCACAGTGAAAGATACTTAGGTACAGTTGTACCCCCTTATCTGTGGTTTCACTTCCCATGGTTTCAGCTACCCATGGTCAACCGCTGCCTGAAGATACTGAACTTCCCCAGGGTACCACCTGCTCCTGACATCAGCCATCAACACCATCACGGCTGGGTGACCCAGGATCCACGGAAGCAGGTGATCCACCCTTGGAGGTCTTGTCCAAAGGTCCCCACGAGCCTAACCTATGTCATGTCATCCACCTCACTTCATCTCATCATGATCATGCAGCCGCCGTGTCATCTCCCACCATCACAGGAAGGTGAGTACAGTGAGATATTTTGAGAGAGAGGCTACATTCATATAACTTTTATGACAGTATATTGTTAAAGTTGTTCTATTTTATTATTGTTGCTGTTGTTAAGGTATTACCGTGCCTAATTTATAAATTAAACTTAATCATACGTATGTATGGATAGGAAAAAACATAATACATATAGGGTGCGATACCGTGCACGATTTCATGCCCCACTTGGGCTCATCCCGGACAAGGGAGGACTGCTGTGCTGTGCAGTTCAACACCAGCCACTGCCTGCTGTTTCCCTTGTCTTGTATTTGAGAAAAGCAAAATTCATCCTGACTCTTCCTAGCATTTTCCCTGCATCAAGATTTGCTGCCATTTCCCTTTGCACATCTCGAGTTAAGTTCTTCCTGATCCTGACTCAGTCACAGCTCAGTTTACTCTTAGATAAGGACTTCTGGAAGTTCACAGTGATTACTATCTGGTACAAAATCTGTTTATACCATGATCGTATTACCCCTGGACTTTTTTTAATTCAGAAGGATGCCACACTGCTGTGTAGATATATCACAGTACAAAGCTCCCAACTTCCCATTTCCCTCTTTTTTGCACTTTCCATACTCTCTTTAGAGGTTCCTTCCACTGGATAATCTGTTTTGTTTCATACTCATAATGCCACAGAAAAACAAGAAATCAGTAACAGGGACTTAATTGAAGAGCCTCTATTAAAAGGTTTCACGTCACTGGGTGGCTTAAAGACCTCACCTCCAAGGCCTCTCGCCGCTTCTGCGTAAGCGTCCCCAGTCTGTCCCACTGGTCACAGATTTTCTGGCACCGATCATTGACATTCACAGCGTCATGATAGTCCAGCTCACTGTTAGAAGTGAAAATAAAGATTAGCTTTTCCAGACAATAGAGGAAAAAATGAACATGGGTCCAAATAAACAGATTATACATATTTTTTAAAAGATCTGATTGAATTGGCAGGTATTTCAGGGTTTTGTTAGTCATCACCACTGCAAACATGATCGCTATTACGAGAAGAATTGGCGAAACTTTGCTGGTCAACAGATTTTTAAACAGAGAAGCGCTGTCTTCTCAGTGCCTCGGGCTATTTATTCTCCTCTGGGTTGTTGGCCAGGCCCCAGGGAGTACTGCATTTAAGCCGCAGTGTACCTGTAAGTGAAGCCGGTTATCGGACCGAGGACAGTCCTGTGGGAGGGGCTGAGTCGGGGGATGTGTCAGCTGGCACCGAGTGTCCGTGGCGCCTCTCAGAGGGCACTAGGCCTCACGTGTACAGGGGATGAGCACCCAGTCCAGAAGCGGTGGGGCAGTGGGACTCGAGCGCGGTGGGACCTCTAACCCTGGCAGAGTAGAGCCTTTCCTCTGGGGACTAAGAGGTCCCAACTTGTCTTAGGCACTTGCGTGACAGCAAGGACAAGGTGATTTCTCACTAAGTAAGTCCCCTTCCTCAGCAGCCTGCCCCTCCATCCTAGAGGGAGGTCTGTGAGGGGAAGTGATTGGAACTGACCATTCAAGCGAATTCTCTGCTAGAAGGCTAACCTGGTACCTCCAGGGATAAAAAGGTTAAATACTGTACAGAGCTGAATCGCCTTCTAGTTAAGATCAAAGCGAGGCTCACAGGTTTGAGGACATCAGGAGACTGCTTCTCAAGGCAGGCCAGACAAGCACCTTCTCCGACCACATCCATCCCCGAAGCTTAAGTTTAGTTCTTAGCAAACCATAATTGGTTCTAGTAAGACCTTAAGTTCAGGCAATGGCTGTTCATTACTTGTTTCTCTCCCTCCTAAATAACATTAACTTGTCCTTACAGAGTGTTGTTGTTTCTGTTGCTGGAGGAAGGAGAAGCAATGGCTGTGATCCGAGTGTCCCTCCAGGGGGTAAGAAGCTCCCTGTCACTGAGCCAGAGCTTGTTCAGGTCTTAGGAGCAGTTTTCTAAACACACGTGCACATCCCTGACCGAGAGGGACTGAGGTTCCTGTGCTTATTGTTATCATAAAAAACAAAACCAACCAAACATACCAGCACTTTGCACAGCCTTGAATGCAAAGTGGAAAGGCTACGGCTCTTTAAAATGCTAACATTAAAGAGAAGAAAGACTTCAAAAAACATGCAGGAATCCTTCTACTAATGCGTAACGGGGATGCCAATGCTCGGGCTCACGGTAAATATTTAGGGTAAACATTTCTCCCTCTTCTCTTAATGCGTATGTGTTAGTTCTACACATAACCGCTTTCACAGAGCTAGGGTCTCCATCGCGGGGCACACCACTTTACAGGCACTTTGAAAGCTGCACACACAGCTTGATTTATTATTTTAGGGAAGATAAAAGGGACAGGGTCATCAATATCAATAAGATGACCTCATATTTAAATTCCGTACGTGGTTCCTCTCTTGACTGTGAGAAGAAATAGGCATTAGGGATACCTGGAAACATAATAATAATAAAATGATTACCACCCTGGCTGGGTGGCTCGGTTGGAGTGTCCTCTTGTCCACCAAAAGGTTTCAGGTTCTATTTCCAGGGCACATACCTGGGTTGCAAGTTTGATCCCCAGTTGGGGCATATACAGGAGGCTGCCAATCAATGTGTCTCTCTTTTTCTCTCTCTCCCTTCCTCTCTCTAAATATATCCTCAAGTGAAGATTAAAAAAATTATTACTTAAATTTTTGGGCAACACTTAAGACTATTTCAAATTACTCATGGGATCTATTACAGAACATTGAATGACTTGAGTTTCTTTCACCACTTCATTTTTAAAATGTCTATTTATTGATTTTAGAGAGAGAGGAAGGAAGGGGGGGGGGAGAAATCAATTTATTGTTCCATTCATTTATGCATTTAGTTGTTGCTTCTTGTATGTGCCCTAACCAGGGATCAAGCCTGAAACCTTGGTGTATCGGGACGACGCTGTAACCAACTGGCCTACTGGCCAGAGCTCACCCCCTCACTTTGTGATTTTAATGACCAGCCAAACATCCAACATTCAGGAAGCATGAGAAGTCAGAGAGTGCAGAGGCCACGAATACAGTGCAGACTGGATATGATGACCACATATATTGATTAAGAGCTTATTTGGGCAAGGCCAAAAAATAGGATACTCTTAAAAGAGGCTGTATCTGTTAATTGAGGAGTTTGCTCTCCTCAGAGCTGAGGATCATGGGAGTATAAAAATATAACATATTAAAATAAACATTTGTGTGCCCTGGCCGGTGTGGCTTAGTGGGTTGGGCATTGACCTGTGCACCAAAAGTTTGGCGGTTCGATTCCCAGTCAGGGAACATGCCTGCGTTGTAGGCTCAATCCCCGTTGAGGGGTGTGCAGGAGGCAGCGGATCCATGTTTCTCTCTCCCTCTCCCTCTCTCTCTCTCTAAAAATCAATAAAAATGTTTTTTAAAGTAAAATAAAACACATTTGTGTTACTATGCGACAGGCTCTAAAAATGTGCAAACATATCAGTGATAATGATGGGGAAAAGGAACAGGGGATGAAATTTGTGTTTACCAAATGGGACAAGGGTCTTTAAAGAAACTTGGCGACACTGCAGGGCGGCCCCTCTCCCCATGCCCATGGGTGTCCGCAGCAGCACGTACTTGAGCTCCTGCGCGATGGCTGCGATCTGCTCCACGCGGTCCTGGTGCGCCGCCAGGTCGCTCTCGAAGGCCTCATGCTTCCGCAGTAGGGCCCGCACCTCGGTCAGCGTGGCTGACTCGTAATCCTTCTGCAGCAAGATCTGTTCTTTGCCTGCAAAGGTTGTCGGGAGAGTGAGAATACTCCTATGTCACGCGGTGGCTTCTGAGCCTGCAAAGTTCTGTGACGGGTCAACCAGGAGGAGGGGGAAGAAAGCCGGACGGGGACCGTACATGGGACGGGCTGTCGATCTGCTGAGGACGAAAGCCCACGTCCACCTTCTAAATACCAAACCTGCTCGGTCAGGATTCTGGCAGCAAGGATGTGATCTTCCAGTGTGACGCTTGGTTGTTAGTCATTAGCTCACAGCCATCTGGATCGCCAGATACCACACGTGAACTCTGTCTGCCTACCCACAGGTCCAATCTGGACCCTACATTTTTGTTTGTTTGTTTGAAAGCTTTATTTTCTGTGGTTAAATGTAACCTGTGTTTTTTTCCCTAATAAATTAGACAATTTTCTCTCCGAACCTCTACCTATTTTCCCACAAATATTCCTTAAATCATGCAACGGCTGCAGTTATAACAGGACCCACATTCATCCCCTTGTTGATGCCCTTTAGGACTTAATTCTATAAAAACTGGAAACAGAAGCAATGACCACATATTTAACTGTGACAGCCTTGCACTTACTATGTGCCACATACTGGCTTAAACACCTTATGAATATGAACAGATTACATTTTTGTGAACCCTGCAAGGGACGTGTGACTGTCATTCCCACTGTGAAGGGGACACCTGAGAGGCACAGAGCTGAGAAGTGTCAAGGATGGGCTCCAGCTGTCTGGTTCCATGTCCAGGTCCAGGTCTGTGCCTCTCAGTGTCTCGTGTGCAAGCCTGACAGTCAGACCATATAGAGCACAAGGGACCGCAGGACGAGGGCACCTCCTATCCGGGGGTGGGAGAGAACTTTGTTCGAGCTCAGCAAAGAGCAGCCAGTGGGAAATGTGAGCAGCACAGTTCATGGCTACGGCTACAGGCACAGGACTGTGCAAACCCCAAGGGGGAGACGAATCTGAGGGAAATGACCTTGAGACTAGACGATACCTGCATTCTTCCTTCGTAGCAGGTTTCCTAAGTGGGAAATTATGCTGCTTTGTGGCATTTAACAAACATCCTATTGGCAGAAGCCAGGCTGTCTGACCCACAGTTAGGGAATGAACAGCAACAGTGGAGTCAAGCAGGAAAGAGTGAGGCGGCCAGGAGGCCAGGCCCCACAGCCAAGTGTGGGAAGACACATTTCGAGGCTATCTCATGAAAAATACATTATCTGCTTGATTAGAAAATAAGAGGTTTAGTAGGAGAGAGCAGAGAGGAGGGAGGCGAGGACCCTGCCCACAGGGTCCCGGGGTTAGGGACAGAGTTAGTAGCTGCACTCGTGGCTCTGTCCCCAGCCCCAGCCAGGTCACTCACCATAAGCCCAGGTCTCGTGCGTGGACGCCTTCTGCCTGAACTTCTCGGCCAGGTGCTCCACGCGCTCCAGCCTCCGGATCTCATTCAGCAGCCACTCCTCGTAGCCCTTCTCCGCCTGCTCCAGCCTCTGCCAGGCCCCGGCGATGTCCTGGGTGTGCGAGGACAGGGCAGCCCGGCCATCACCCACCAGCCTCTCGGGCTCCCCTGGAACCCCTCCACTGTGTGGCCGACAGTGTTTTCCTTCCCTTACCTCCTTCCCCCACCAACCACCATTCAAATTTATTAGCTTCTAAAAGCCTATCATCCGGGACTTTTAAAATAATATAGCTGTTCTCAGGAATTAACAAATGCCTGATACTTCCTCAGATGTGGACAGAGCTGGACGAGGGAGCCTCAAAGTGAGTCCTCTCACAACTTTGACCCAGGGCCTGGGCTCACCTGTGACGTCCCTGTCCCCGTGCAGCCTTCACAATGGTCGGGGGGCGGAAAGACAATAACTAAACAAGTTCGCTCCAGACAGTGATATGCTGTGACCAGAAGACAACACAGGGCCAGGTGATGCCGAGAGCCCATGGGGGCAGGTGCTTCAGGCAGGTCACTTAGAGGAGACCCCTCCCCTTTGAGGAGGTGGCATTTGAGTTGAGACCTAAGTGACAGAAGAGCCAGTTTTGCGCAGAAGTGGAAAGTGAGGCTCCAGGCCCTGGGAACAAGCTGAAGGCCCGGGGGACATGCTCCTGTAGTGAGTGAGGGCAGAGCAGCCAGGCGGGGGGGCGAGGGGTGAGCACATGGGGTCCTAGAGGCAGGAGAATGAGCCTACATCTTACCCTAAATACTCTGGGGGGTTCTGAGAAGGAAGGAGATACACTCTGGTTTATATTTAGGAAGATGGTGGTGGCTGCTATGTAGAGAACAAATTTTAGGGGCAAAAGAAAAAGAGCCAGTAAGAGGGCCAAGACGGTAGCCTGGCCAAGGGACAGCAGCAGAGTGCAGAGAAGGGCACAGGTTTAAGACGTGATCTGGAAGCTGAGGGACTGGATGCCAGACAGTGACAGAAAGGGAGGGTCACTGATGACCCTGTGTTTGGGGCTCAGTAACTTAGAGGTTCACTAAGAAAGAGAACACTGCAGGGACTCTTGGATGTGTTAGGTCTGAAATGCTTTGAGACGTACAAGCAGATCCATGAACCTGGACCTGGGGAAAAGTCTGAGCTGGAGATTGAAGTCTGGGAGGCATTGGCATTTGGGTGGTGATCAGAGCCACAGGCCTGGGCAAGATCACCTGAAGGGGTGGGGACAGAGAAGACGTCAGCATGAAGCCAGGAGCCTCTGTCTGCAGACAGGGCAGAGGAGACAAAGCCTGGAGAGCGACTGGACGGACCCACTGGTGAGGCAGGAAGAAAACAGTAAGTTCAAGGGCGGAAGGAGCTTTGGGAAAGAGGCGGCAGTGAGCAGGCTCAAAGCTACAGAGAACAGGAAATAGAAATGACAGTGATAGGATCGTCAACATGGACATTGTGGACTTGGGTGAGACCAGTCTTGGGGGAGGGGACAGAGCCAGGTTACTGCAGGGAGAAGAGTAAAGAGCAAAGGAGTGGGGAGGAGCTGAAAGCCGGTCCCCGAAAGACCTCTCTCTAGATGTCCACTGTGAGGGGGGCCAAGAAACAGGACACTCCAGGGATGTGCAGTCACGGAGCCCTTGCTCTGTTTGGCAGGATCTAGAGAGCTCTGTGTGCTGATGTGAGGGACTTGGCAGAGGAAGGGACTGATGATGCAAAGGAAGGGAGGCAGATGCAGGGCTGAGCCCTCAAGAGGAGGAACAGGGGTCATGACAGCCGGGAACAGAGGCCTCTTATTCTAGCTGCTGACAGGCCTGGCGGGGACACACGGCCAGTCACGCAGAGGGAGGAAAGGACGAGGCCCTTCATCAGGTTTATTAAAGGCCTGCTGTCTAGGAGGCTCCACACCAGTGCAGAGAGGAGTCAAGAGATGCATGGTGGTCAGGAGGAGACACCAAGAACGAAGCTGTTCATTAACTGAGACAACGTGAGATGTCCACGGTCCCCAGTGGCCACTCACCGACACCATCTTGCCCTCGGAGGGCATGAAGGCCGGCCGGTTGCTGATCCGCAGCTTGGTCTGCAGGGTGTTGAAGTTGATCTCCAGCTGGCACTTCTCCTGCACCTTCGGGGGCTTGTGCTTCCGGCGGTAATCCCGGAAGTCCTCCAGCTTCTTCTGCATGGCCTGCATGGTCTTCTCAGGGGTCCGATTCTCCAGCCAGGGGATCGTGCGGCGGATCCATTCCAAAAGCTGTTCCCAAAACACATGAGTACTGCTGAAAACACCAGCAAGGTGCCCCCGCTGGAAACCCATCTCACAACTTGGGATGGATTAACTTAATGTTCCTAAACTACAGAAGGATGAGGCCCCGCCCGAAAGGAGAGGACAGGCGCCTCTGTGCGTGAGTGGAAACTCAGCGTCCCTCCAGCGGCCACCAGCGATCGCCCCGACACCACCACACAACAGGTGGGACTCAGTCAGCACGAGTCATGTTTCACACATGTGTGACATTTATAGGACTCGAGGACCAGACATTAGCAGACAAATGCTGGATGGACTTTCAAATGAAAAAAAAATCAAAACCAAAAAAATCACCTGACAAGGTGGAGTGCAGTGTGAAAATGCAGCAAAGAAATGGGTTTAATTTAAGCTCCAATCTAATGAATTTATTTACTAGCAAACGTATTGTGAATCTGGGCCTGACTCAATGCTAAAGTATATTTTAATTTGATATCTAGCTTTCAAGGAAATCCACACGATAAAAGTGAAATGGGAGTGAATGCCTGAGGACAAAGTACATTGTCTTGAATTACCAAGTCTTAGAAATGACCTGCTGAAAAGCCATGAATAATGCACACTTATGATAACTTAGAAAATGGCAGCAAATAATAAAAATTCGTTTAAATGGTGATGTGCCCCAGCCTGAGGGTCTGAGGAGGAAAAGGAAGGACATATTAACTGGGATCGTGATCCTCAGGTCCCGGTGATGCTTCGACCCTGAAGTCCATCGCTGGGTTAAACAACACAGCCACGGACCCTTCCCCCAGCAGCAGTGTGAAGGTATGAACTCAGTGCCATTCAGCTGGACTAACATAAGCCCTTCCTTGGGAAGGTTCCCTCCCGTGTCCTGGTACTCTGTCCAGAACAGCCAATATCGGCTGTATTAAGTTGGGATGAACATTACTTGGTGTGTGCCTGTGTGACCATGACTGAGGTCCTTCCAGAGAGGATGTGGCTGTGCACCTCCCCTCAGCCGTAAGCTGTGTGCTGAGTTCCCCTGAAGCTAAAACAGAACAAAAGAGCAACATGGAAAGTGCTAGTCTAACAGGGCACCCAGCTGCCGAGCATCACGGAAACTCGTGTGCAAACATTGGGACAGAGGCTTGGCCTTCCCCACATTTCTCTCTAGACAGTCATACTTGAGGCTCAGCCACATCTAACCCAACGGGGCAGTTCCTCTGAGCTGGGTCACTGTGGCCCAGGCTCCTGAACAAGGCGAGCAGCCTCTGTGGTGTCAGAACCAGGGAAACAGTGCAATGCTGTCTCAGGGAGCCCAGCCTGGAGGTGCCCAGCTGACAATGAGACCACGTTCTGCTTCTTCAATGTGCAAACCACCTCTGTGCTCTGGGCTGGTTCAAAGGCCCATTGGATCACCTTCGTGCCAGTTATGTTGCTACAGATGAACCACCCTCAGTTCAACTGTGTTTTCCTACTTTTATTCCATCTGAGATGAAAAATGCAAAGAAACAACACTGACAACCCGTGTTCACCCTCTCGCCTCACCCTCTCGCCTCACCCTCTGGGTGGGTACAAACAGGACTGTGGGTCACCGTTTCCTTTACCTCACTCGCTAGCCTCTCATATTCTTCCATCAGCCTCTCATTCTCTTGATTCACAGCAAGAACCTTACATATCCTGTTAGCTGCTGTCTCGGCCTGTAAAACACAATAGGTAAACAGGACAGCTCTGTCGACAGACGTGCACACACAACTGAGCGCGGTGGGCAGGAGAGGGCGAGGAAGGCGCGTGCTGTGCATGGCACAGACTCCAGGTTAGGGTGGAGGAGACAGGGCGGCTGTTTAATAATGAGTCATTTCACACCTTTTTACAGTGTTCACACAGACTTACAGAGCAGGCTGAGTATACTGTAGGGCACAGTGGGAAGAACCATTAGTCCAAACACAAACTTTGTAAACATCAAGTGATTAGTAACGGAAATGCATGGGTCGAGGAAACTAACATCTCAGGTCCCTGAGTGTCTGGCTGAGCATGCCTCTCACGTCCCGGCCTCGGGACCGTGGGGTGAGAACTCCCTGAGTAATACTAGCCTTTGAACCAAAGCAGAAATGGCGGGTCCTGAACACCCGTGACTGCACTGCGCTCACTGACGGCCTCTCCTGAATGGACATGTAGAACTTCCTAGGTGGATCCTTCCCCAGAGCTGAGGGCTCTAAGACCTCGTTCACCCAACACAAGAAGTTGGTGAGGTAATGATTCTCTATCATTGTGTTGTGGAGGGAAACCTGGGCCTGGACTGGCAAAGCCCCTCGAACCTGGTCACAGATGAGTCAAGAAGAGCATCGTGCCATCTGGGCTTCCAGGCCTACAGCCTGTCCCACAGCCTTGCCTCTAAGGCCCTGGTTATCCTCACGTGCTGTGATGGTCTTAGAGAGCACAGGGGTAACACAGCCTTTGTCCACCCAGCCCACTGGATTCTCCATGTACGCGTACATGAAGGGGGCTCGAGACAGAAACAGGTAAAGATGGAGAAAAGGACATTTACCCATAATGACCATCCCGCAGGCTGCTTGTCTTAGAGAATGTGAATTTTTTTGAGGTTCTAACATCATAAGCCTCTCCCCATTTCAGTTAAAATGGGATTAGTCTTGAAAGATGTTGGAACAAATCCCTGAGCAGTGAAGGCAGTTTCTAGGTTTCTCAGAACCAGGGCACCAGGAGGCACCCACCCTCCCGGGTGAATTTCCCCTTTACTCTCAGTGGACATGGCTCAATGTCTGCGGCACCTGTTTTTCCTAAAGCACAAATGTTTCCCACAATTTACTAATAAAATAAAAGCGGTATCTTAGAAGGAAAGAGAGATAAAACACTTCAGGAACTGTCTAAAGTTAAAGCTGTTAAGAAAAAGTATTCACAGTTTGGAACTTGCCGTATTAGGTCATCACAAACACTTGGAAAGACTCCGAGGCAGATGTGAGGTGTGTGGACGCACACGCGTGCGCACACACACACACACACACACACACACAGACACCATGCCAGGGCAGCGCAGCCCCGTGGATGCGTGTAGGTACCTGCTCCGCGCCCGCGAAAGCATGGTAGAAACAGGACACGTACGTCATGATGGCCCTTTCGTCCGGTTTGGGGGTGTTCACAATGTCTGAGGGAGGGAAAACAGCACAGAACACACACGGAGAGCAGAAGCCAGGGTGAACCAGGGAAGGCCAAATGGGTCTAGGCCCACAGGTTCTGTCTCTGGGCCCACAGCCCCGAACCTTGGACAGCACCGAGACGGTTCTCGAGCGCAGCGATTCGAACCAGCACTTTTTAAATAACCAAACTGAGGGCTTTTTCTTCCTCACCCTCGATATCTTTTGAAAGTGCAGTCGAGGCATTAATGTGGGAACTCGTGTGCTGCGATCAGAGCCAGAGCTCCAGGACACTTTAAATGACTCATGGGCCACGTCCTTTTGACCATCAGGTCGTCCGCCACTTCTGCCTCGAGTAAGGCCGGTCACCGTGTGAGATGCTGGATACGGCAGCAGAGTCTGTGCCCCGTCTCTTTGCCGTACCCCCTCCCCAAGCACCCCGACAACTGCCTTCTGCTCTGAGACCGGCAGCTGGTGTGAAGATGAAATTCACGGGACAGTGTCTGTGATGCCTCCACACATACCTACCACGCCACTGACAGAAGTCCCCCAGGGCGACAAAACACTGACAGAGAAGGGTGTGCGTGGCTTGTACACACCACGACTCTTGCTACCGTTTATGTCAGCTGCCGAATTAACAAACAGGAAAGAAAAACAGAACCTTGTGACATGCGTCCTTCCTCCTCCACCTCGGCTGTGCCTTTTTTGCTTATTGCTTTTTAACTTTAAACTGAGCTCAGTCGCTGGACAGAATGAAGTTAAAAAGACACCTTGTAGTTCCCTGAAGTGAAACCTAGTCGCTGGGTTTCCAGAGAGTGTTAACAGAAAGGACGTGGGTTGTGTAACAGTGTGGAACCTTCCGCAGAACAAACATGAACGGCACACTGGTGCACGGACAGAAAGCAAGTTTCAAAGAAAACTACACTAAAGAAGACACACAACCGCCCCTCAGAGCCAGGCGGGTCTCCTACTCAGAGGAGAGGGGAAAGAGAAAAACAATAGAAAAGATGAAGACACAGGAGGCGAGGGGTGAGTGGTGACTCGTGTCTTAAGTCCTCACCTTCTGCGCACCCGCAAAAGCATGATAGTAACAGGAGACATAAGTCATTAGGGCTCGCTCATCGGGTCTGGCCGTGTTTACTACATCTGTGTGGAGAAAACAAGGTTAACTGCTCCCGCGCCCCAGCAGCAGGCCCGCGAGCCGCCTCCGGGGAGTAGGAGCCACGGTCCTCCGTCGTCCACACACTCCTGCTGTGGGAACCTGGGCTTGAGCCAAAGAAGTCACACCTGCAAAGTCACGCCTCTGTGCACGTTTGAGAATTGCCAACAGAAATGAAGGCACTGCCAGGGAGAAGGGACGCTAGCTCAGAGTTGGTCAAGTCCGTGGCCAGATGTAGACCTGACCCCACAGGACGCACATGTGACAGTCCCAGAGACTTCCACCTCTGTGCATGTGGCAGCCCGTGGTCAGCAAGGTCCTTCTGCAAACCCACACAGAGCAGATGCGCCCACACATATAAACCTGGTGCCAACTCAAAAGAACTTTGCAGAGGAAACAGGGATACAACTTCCACACCCTTTTAAAAGCAGGAAGACAGCCCGGCCGGCGTGGCTCAGCGGTTGAGCATCAACCTAGGATCCAGGAGATTGAGGTTCGATTCCCGGTCAGGGCACATGCCTGGGTTGTGGGCTCGATCCCCAGCAGGGAGCGTGCAGGGGGCAGCCAATCAATGACTCTCACCATTGATGTTTCTCTCTCTCTCCCTCTCCCTTCCTCTCTCTGAAATCAATAGACATATTTTTTTAAAAAAAAAAAAAAAAGGCAGGAAAACAGTAGAATGAGGAAGTGTTTCTGCAGTTTTTACTGCCGGTTACAATTAGCCACCAGAAAATCCCACTTGGGCTCAGAGATCAACACACACGAATGACAGGAAGTCAGGTAAAGAGCAGCAGGTGGGGCGAGTGACCTGAGGGGGACCAGGGTACAACAGGACAATAAAGGTGGCGGGAATAAGAGAAGTTAGCAAGATGCTGTGCAGGTGAAAGTCCCAATGTCGGCAGCAGAGACACAAAGGCTAGCTTGGTGCTGCAGGGGAGGTAGGTGTGTCCCCGCGTCCCCACATTAGGCCAGCCAGACGATTCTTATGACAAATTACTCTACAAAGGGAATGATATAGCTTGTGAGAATTTCTCTGAACCATTCAAAAAGATGAAGAAAAGTAATGGGAGGTGGGGGTTGCCACGCGGAGGAGATGAATAGAGTGCTAACATCCCATCAGCTGCACATCCCATCAGCTGCAAAGGACACAGAGAACGGACATGTGCCCTGACCAGGGCTCAGAGCCCAAGGAGAAACTGAAGAACCAAGAAGAATGTCCACAGGCCGGAGTAAAGATAACGGTGAACGGGAACTTGCCCTCAACTGTAGCATGTTAGGGAGGCACAAGTGAACTGAAAGATGAATGCACCAGACGGTACCCCACTTCTCCCCTCTTTAGTGTCTTAGCTATTAACTCAAGTGGGTAAACTCTGGGTAATTGTTTACCATATGGGAAGGTCAAAGGAGAGACCCCACAAATGCAAACTCAGAGAGGACAGATAGGGGAAAGGGCAAAGGACTTCTCTCTGTTGCTGCTTCATGGTTTTATTGACTTTCTCCCTCTAAAGACTTGGGAGGAGCCATAAGTAGAATTAACACCAATAAAACAGGTGTTTGATAAATGGTTAAATTAATAAATAGGTAAAATTAGAATCTTAGTTGAAAGATCAATGTTATGTCCCCCAAAAAGCTATGCTGATTCCTGTGGATGCGACCTTATTTGACAGTAGGGCTCAGGTTAAGATGAGGTCTTGTTGGAGTAGGGAGGGCCCTTAACCCATTTTGACTGATGTCCTTACAAGAGGAGGGAACGAGACACAGAGGGAAGACGCCTGGTGGAGACAGAGATTGCAGCGCGGCCACCACAAGCCAGGGAAGGCCTGGGCTTCACGAAGCTGTAAGAGGCCAGGAAGAATCCTCTCCTGGGGGCCTTGGAGGGAGCGCGGCCCTGCCAATCCTTGGCTTTGACTAGAGTCTACAGAACGGCAAGAGAATAAATTTCTGTTGTTTTAAGGCACCCAGCTTGTGGTAACTTGTTATAGCAGCTGTAACGCAATCACCAAACATGAGGAGAAACAGAAGATTGACTACTGACTGTAATCAAGTTCTTTGCTTTTCTCAGCAATGAATCCGTGGACGCGATGGACCACTGGGGAGTAACAGTAACAAAAGCACAGTGACTAAGTTCCCTGAGGTCAGGACCCTTCATCACACCTCGTTACCTCCCGGGTACCCAGGGTCTCGTTCACAGGAAGCGCTCAATAAGTGTCTGCTGCACCATGAGTGAGCGCGAGTAAGTGAGATGAACGGATGGTCCCCACATCTGTGGTTTAAGTGGTGAGCCTGCTGTAGGTACAACTATGATTCACCGTGTATGGAGATCACAGAAGGCATGTGAAACTGTTCCCCGCAGGAGTGATGCTGAACTGCATACTTACAAGTTCTTTCAGATCTAACTAAACAGAAGTTAACTTGGACTAGTTAACCTTTATCCGATGAAAGGGAACTTTAGTTCCCGGCAAGGAGTGGGTCCCGCTGGCCGAATTTAAATGCTGATGGAATTTAAATGCCGTCTTTTAAAGGTTAAATACTCAGAAACCTAAGCATATACGTTCTTTTTTACAGGCAAAAGGAAAGACACCATTATTTGTACAGTTGATCCTGGAAAATATAAGGAGTTTGTATGATGCTGTCTTTTAAATGCCGTCTTTTAAAGGTTAAGTGTGAAATGTGAAAGTTCGACAGGTACAATCTACATTTTGATTCAGTATCTTCTGGTTGGAAGGAAAGGCTTTTTCCTTGTGGAGTCTTAAGCGCTTCACAAGAAGACTTATTTACTGAAGTTGTCTCTATGCAATAAGAATATTTATGTTGCTAAAAAATTAAAATAGAAAGTTTTTCTTTGAAAATCACAAACCAAAGCATTCTGTTTCTTTGCCAGATCTGAACCTTTTACCAAATCCTTTCACCATAGTCTTGCTGGCTTTTTTGGTATGTGTGCAGGATTTTTAAAAATCATTTATAAACAAGCTACACATGAAATCCCCTAATACTCACTGAAGAATCCTAAGTGCTCCAGATGTAACCTGACTATAAAGTCTCACTAATCCCCATGCATGGCCACAGCTACACAGCCACAGACTTCATCAGAGCCAGCAGGTAGCACGGTCATCTCACCTTCAGCATCCAGCATTTTGGGAATGTCCAGATGCTTCTCTGCAATTTCCATGGCCAGGTTAATATTTCCTACTGGGTCATCCTGTAGGAAAACAGCACACACAGATTTTAAAAGTGTATTTTTGAACAGGACGCATGAATAACGTTCTCTATATATCTCACTTTGGGGAAGAGACCTTCCCTTCCACACAAAAATCATAATAATATAAATGATTTTCCTTCCTATCTCTTCCCAATCATGTCAAACACTTAGAAGAACATAAAAAATGATGCAAAACCACACAATCCATGCACAACGCAATTCATAAAACAGGAGCAAAGGTGTAAGAGAACAAAGGCTCTGTGGGCGGGAGGAACACTGTAGGCACTTTCTCTGGGCAGGGTCTGGAAGGTAATCACGGAGAATTAGCTGAAACCTTGTTTTAAATGTACAAAAGCAAAGGGGCGAAGAGAAGGAAATGTGCCACCTGGTGAGTGCCAGGTGAGTGACACATGTTACCAGATGGTCCAAAGATCAAACTCATGTTCCTGGATGTTAAAGATGAGAAGAAATTATGAAAACTTCAAATTGCAAATGAAAATTGTGAAGAAAGTTTTCTTCTTAAGATTACATTTATCTTCCACTGTAAAAGTGGTTAAATATATATATAAAATGCAACAAAATCAATTTAACCAGAGGTGCAGAACTGAAATACTGAAAAACTAAAGGACTTAACATCTCTTATTTTGACCCATTAAAAGGATTGACGGTTATGAATGGGGGGATGGGGAATGTAAGAAAGAAAAGTCAAAACGAAAGGTAGTGTTAGTTGGGAATGGCTTTGGTGAATTTAACATCAAAACCATTTACACACTTAGAAACGGCAATGCTTTGCCAAGAGCACATTGATTTAATATGGTGAAACATTAAAGGTGCAGGCTTCAAACACTGTCACAGCACCCAGGGAAGACACCAAGCAAGCTTCCTGCCTCACAGAGCATCTGATTATTTCAGGCAAAAAGCTTTTCCAACTAAACATTGGTAAACGAAGCATGTGAGCATTTCATAGAAAGTAGCTGCGTCATACAGGGCGTCCTACCTGGATACTTCATGCAAATGTTCATAAAGCCACAGAGCCTAGTAAAAGTTTCCTTCTTTTTGTTTAATATATTAGAAAATGTTCAGCATTAAAAACGGAGAGGAGTGAATCTGAGGCATTGTGAGAGTGATCTCATTTAGACTGTAACTTACAGAGATAAAATGTGGCAATTAAGGATTTTCTTGGCTCAGCAACTGGCCATGTGACCGTGGGCAGATCACTAAGTTCCTCACTGTCTTCATCAGTAAAACTGGGATGTTCATAGGTGCAATATATTCTATTTATTGTGCATTACAAAGATTGAACACATGTGTATGTGTATATATATAATAGATGAGTACTTGTATTAATATATGCATCAATATTAATGTATATATATGTATAAACATATTAATATGTTACATACCACACACATTAATACATGTTCATATATAATAAACATATATGTATTTATTTATAACTGTTATCTAGAGCTATATAAGTATTAGCTGCTATTGTTAATTACCATTTTTATACTCATCAGAGATGGTAAATTAGCACAGGTCTGTGGACCTTTTGTAATAAAAACTGATCATTATAAACTGCTAGTAAAACTAGGTCTATGCATCTAGTACAATCGCCTCATTTTGCAAATAGAATAGATTGATTGAAAAATTTATACATTGTATGTCTGAAACATTTCGAAAGCTTGGGGATAAAATATAAGCTTTGAAAAGCTGAGAAATTCTGGTGGCTCCATTCCTGTAGGTGACCTTCCATCCCAGTGCCGTGGTGCCAGTCTCGGGGAGATGGTGAGCAGGTGACAGCTAACACGCGGGGACAGCCAGGACACCGCCAACGACCATCCAGGCCACACAGGTGAGGGCCGCATGCAGAGGACAGGACCCGTCAAACACGAAACAGGGTGTGAAGGGCCAGCTAAGCACACCAGCAACCGAGCAGCGCCCTGCCGGCCACCAGAGGAGCGGGGCAGGCCGGTCTCGAACCTCCACGCAGCGCTCCCTCCAAGGCAGCGCCGGCCGCTCACCACGAGGGATGGGCCCGATTTCTCTACCCCAGCACAGGCTACATTCCTAAACTTCTTTGAAGGAAGAGTCCAAAGCCTCTCTGAGACTTAAGCACACTAAAGTTTAGGCTTAACAGGAGAATTAAAATTCCCTAAGTTGAGTTTTTTAAAGAGAGAAAAACAAAAAAACAAAATCCTCAAACTTCTTTTCTGAGGCTACAACTAATATCTGCATCAGCAGTGCAACAATTATGAAATGTCCCTTGTGTGCGAGACAAGTTAGCAACTCTGAGTAGATAAGTCTGCAACTAGGTCCTCAGAAAGGCAAAGGGACTTGAGAAAGAAGGCTGGAGGGTTCACTTCTATTTACAACCTAGGAACGTAAGATCTCCAACAACATACATAGAGCCTCGTAGTAAGTCAAGCGCAATCGACAAATAGCTTAATTTGGGCTAAAAGGGTGGCTGGCTCTGGGTCTTGTCCCGCCCTCGTGGTGACGGGAGCGGTTCCTGCCGCCCCGCCTGTGCTCCCCGGGGCCAGGCCGCGGGGCTGTGTGCGTGGGGCCCAGTGCTGCGCAGGAGGGGCTCCGTGCTGATGTGCTCATCTCGGGACCACATGCTGGGGGGTGGGCTCGTCATGCGGGCCCAGGACCTTGTTCAGCTTTGAGTAGTCAATGAGGTCGGGCCGGTGCCGGTGGATGAGCGCACAGAGACCGAGGCCGTCCTTCCAGCTGCACCCCATTGAGAAGAACAGGACACGAGTTAATGCCAAGAAAGCAGCAGGACCTGCACAGCCCAGACGGTGGCCTGAAATTCAGGCCCCAGGGCCCCTAACTGCTTTCTGTCTAACTTAAGGCACAAAAGGCCCATCACCTCCTCCCTACCCACCCAGTGGCCTGTGCCCCTTTCTTGAACACCTGTCTTCTTCCCACGCTGATCAAGGATGGCCACCCCCTTGAGGTCCACTTCCATTTTCAGCTTCAGGCCCCCTCCTTCCCTGAGCCCCCTCCTAGTTGCCCCTTTTGCCTGGTTCTGTGCTGGGAGCACCAGCAGTGACCAGAGGGAAGACACCCCTTGACAGTGTCCTCCTCTGTCACTGTCCCTCCAGTCCCGACTGCTTCCTCCTCCTTCCCCAGGTCTCCGTTATTCCAGATCTAGAGTCGGCCAACTCGCCACGCACAAGGATGCCAACCCTGAAATGTCCAGCACCTGCCTGCCTCTGAGAGTCCTCACACACCTGAATGGCCACCCTTAGCTCCCAGGTAGCCTCTGTCTTTCCTCATAAGGCATCTTTTTTTAAAAGGCAAAGACATGTAGGGTCCTAAGAGACTCAGCAGGGGGGAAGTGAGTTTCAGTCTGCTTCCCCAGAGACACCAGCACTAACTGTTCCCAGCTTCCGGCCCGCCAGTGGTGACCAGGGGGTCACCTAAAGGCTGAAGTGGGAGTTTGTTCCTCAAAGGGCCAGGGGGAGAAGGGAGCCCAGGGGCCACACTGCTGCAGTGCTTGGGCCACTCTCAGCCAGAGGAAGAAAAGCAGGCCCCGGCCGGGTAGCTCAGTTGTTAGAGCGTCATCTCCATCCACCAAGGTTGGGCTTCAATCTCCAGTCAGGGCACATACAAGCAACCAATGAACGTATGAATACGGGAGCAGCAAATCCAACTCCCTCCCTCCCTCTCTTCCTCTCTCCGTCTCTCTAAAATCAACACAGTAAAACTTTGATTTTGTGGACCTTAACGATTTCGGATTTAACAGACAAAATGTCCAGTCCATATGTCATATGTGAAAATTAACACCCTGTTAATTTTAAAATGCTTTTAACCAAGATTTGCTTATAATCAAAATAACAGGTTGTTTTTGTGTTACTAATTCACTGTTATTTTTAACAAACTTTAGTGAATAGGCCATATGTTGGAAAAAACACTGTAGTAATTTCGCTGACATAAATATTGCATATCTACAACTACAGTCTACATATTTAAATCCAAGCCTGGCTGGGTGTGGCTCAGCGGTTGAGAGTTGACCTAGGATCCCAGCAATCAGGGTTCGGTTCCCGTTCAGGGCACATGCCCAGGTTGTGGGCTCAATCAATGACTCTCTCATCACTGATGTTTCTATCTCTCTCTCTCCCTCTCCTTTCCTCTCTCTGAAATCAATAAAGATATATTTTTTAAAAATAATAATAAATAAATCCGAGAGTCACCACTCATAAGCAATGTTTGGTGAATGATTAGCATGTGATCACAGTGCATTGCATGAGGTAATTGGTTCTGTTGTCTCATGGCGTGACCTTCTGCAGCAGTTTTTTTTCTGCAGCAGTTCTAACGCATGCTGATGTTCCCACGCGTGCGAAGCCACGCTGCAGCCATGTGCATCTGTTTACTTGCAGTGACTGGGGAATGCACGCATTTACTAGACCTATTCAGTATAAACCTAAAATTACAGTAATACATATAGAAAACTTTCCTGTGAAATTAAACTTTTCATATATACTTAATTACACAAATGTGTCTACATAAGTAAAAACAGGTAAACTAATTTGTCAATTTTTAAATATATGCATTCGGAAAACCTACTTTATTATATAACAGATTTAGGCTTTAACAGACACCCCCTTGCCCGAATTAGTCCCTTGTATCAAGATTTTACTGTAAAATAAAAAGGAAAGAACAGCAAGGAAAGTGGGAAGCACTTCTGGGACCTCTAACATTTACACTGGCCCCTCTCACCCTGTGGAGAGCATATCCAGGGACAGGGACAGCCTTTCTCACCTCCACACACTCAAGACCTGGCCCAGTGCCTGGCACCTGGTAGACACTCCAATAGCATTTGTCTGCCCAGAGGAACCTCCCCACGTTTTCGCTGTGTCTCATCCCGGTTCTTCATGTCTCTGATTCTCCATGGTGGTGGGACCCACTTATATTCAGTGGGACCCACTTATATTCAGGGTGACCCACGTACAGAGGGTGAGAAGCTAAATCACTCTTCCACTCACACAGGACGACCACAGATCGGCCTGAGAGAAGCCCGAAGCGGCCCTCTCAGAGTGTATCTGGATTTCCTTAGTCCAGTTGTCTGTAATTTTCAAACTTCTCTTGAATTCAGCACAGGGAGCTGATTCCGGAGCAGAGGGACCAGGGTGTAGTTGGGCCATTGGGTCTGACTCTGCTGTGGTCTCATCTTCCCACAGAGGAGCGATCCCACCGCCTCCTCCCAGGCGGGGTGAAGGCCCAGGAAGGTGGCTTCTCACGCCCCCATGTTCTGAGGACCCTTGTAAGTGCCACACAACACTCGCTTGTACACGCACAACTGTTTTACCAGCACCTAACCTCAGTCACGTGTTCCCTGAGAAACCCTAAGCATCGGAATTCGGTGGCCATAGTCCTGCTGCAAACACGAATGCCTCTCAGGCAGGGGAGGACCCGTGTGACAGTGCTCCCTGCCCCGGGCGCCAGCGAGCGGGTGGGCCGGCGCCTTGCTCACCTGGTGTGGAAATTCTGAATGTTGACGTTTCTGTACGGCGCTGTTTTCCGCTGACACCACAGCAGCAGGCCTTCTTTGGCAGAGGTTTCTGGAATGACAGCCAAGAAAAGTGTCCACAGGGACATGCTCACCACTTCATTCGCCCAGCTTTAGTCTCCCTCCCCAAGGACCAGCCCCTGTCGCAGCATCTCTTCTCCCAGGCTCTGCGAGAGGACAGGAGCTGGAACCCTGCGCCTAGTGACAGACTTCTGATGACACTTATGGACTCAAAATGGACATGGCGCGTGCAATTGCAAGTTATAACATAAAACCAGCCTTCAGGGCACTAGTAACTTACTGTTATATGAAAAATTTTAAAGAGTATATAGTTTATGACTTAAGTCACCTGTCATTCACCTCATTTATAACTTACATTCTTAGGTAAATGGAATTCACAGAGGCTACCTGTCTCAAATGTCTACCCTTACCCAGAGATTTTATAATATTTAAAGATTTTTACTAGTAAATTTCAAGTTCAGCCACCTGAGTTTTGACCAAGTTAACTCCCCCACTCCCATGCCCATGGCACCATAAAGCTATGCTGCTCAGCTTCCTGCTGCCGGGAGCACAGAGGCACTGACGGTCCAGCTGCCACACCCAGCACTTCCCAGAGGCCACACACCAGCAAGAGAGGTCACACTCCTGCCACATGTGGGACCCTCTGAGAGCAGTTTAGGCTTAAGGACTCCCCACTGGCCAGGCTGAGCCACCTGAGGATGGCCCTGCAGAGTGAGCTCTTCCTCCCCCAGCCATCCCCCCCCCCAGCACGGTGTCAGCCAAGTGCTCTGGCCTGAGGGCTCCCTCTGCCATCCTCTGCTCTCCCACTTTACCCACCACAGGCACGTCCCCCAACAAATCTAATGCGCGTCTGTATGGACTGAATGCTTGGGTCCCCAAATCCATTTGTGAGCCTAACTTCCAGGATGATGGCATTTAGAGAAGTAGCCTTTGGGAGGCAATAGGGTGAGATGAGGTCATGAGAATGGGGCCCTCAGGATGGGATTAGTGCCCATCTAAGAAGAGAAATCAGCGTTTGCATGTGCATGCACACATTCTGTTTGTCTGTCTCTCTCTCTCTGCTTTGTGAGGACTCAGCAAGAAGGCAGCCATCTACAAGCAGGGAGAGGGCCTTCAGCAGAAACTGACTATGCTGGCACCTGATGCTGGACTTCAGCCTCCAGAACTGTGAGAAAATAAATTTCTCTTGTGTAAGCTACTCAGTCTGGAATTAGACAGCTTCTGAAACCACCCTGGCACTTGCTTCTGGTGACCCCAAAGTTGCATACACCAAACAGCTCTTCAAAGCCACTTACATAACCTAGGATTCTGCCTGTGCTTAAGTTTTAACAATTTAGAAAGTCCCTGTGGACTCTTAACTAACATGTGGACTCTTAACTAACACTGGCCTTCCATTTTAGCAAGGATTTGAAGTTGACTTTTTCCAAATCAAAGTAAGTATTCTGTAATTATTTATCTAAATTGTCCTAGTTCAGACTTTTCTTTGACCTATACCGAAGTTGACATAAGCACACTCCCGAAGTTTCACGTGCTATGAGAATAATTTGAACGATTCCTGCTCATGTCTCTTGTCTAGCAAATTCTTGTTAAGGAGCAAGATGAAGTTCTGAGACTTTAGTAATAAATTAACTGGTACCTGGTACAGATGTTGAAATATAAAACTCCATACCCAACTGTGCTGCTATATATGACTACTTGCCTTTAGGTCCTGGCCAATGTGATTAATAAGAAAAAGCACATCAGGAGGAAGTAAAACTATATTTTTATAGTTTAAGTGAAAATTAGGTTAGAAAAGTAAACATGTAAAGCAGATCAATAGAATCTTGTAACTGCTATTGAAGTTTGGATTTACACGTCGGTGAGTTTCACCTGATTTCTTTCTGTTTGTGAATACTCCTGGCTCTGAATGTGGAACAAAGTTCTCTCCTTGTTTAACTGGTGGCTCTAACCAAAGCTGACTCTCTCCCACGTCCATTTCCATGCTTTCAGCAAAGGGCAACAGCCTGTGCCAAGTGTGTCCGTGACTGTGGGTCACTCCACTCCCCGAAGGTGCAGGTGAAATCTGAAACATGGCCATTTGGCACACACATCACACACAAACGCTGATTGTGGATGTAAAAACCATGTTATAAATAGGTAGTGTCATCTGTCATTCTGTCATAAAAAAACATTCAACACACCCAGGAACCCCATGTACTTTCATCTGGACTGTCCTCACCAACAGACATATTAATCTTGCATTTATTTCTTGGAAGAGGCCCACCATTCTGTTTTAGGAAACTAGCCCCTCAAAGAATTCGGTTGTAGCCCTGGCTGATGTGGCTCAGTTGGTTGGAGTGTCTTCCCATGCACCAAAGGGTCCTGGGTTCAATTCCCAGTCAGGGCATATACCCACACAGGTTGTGAGTTCAATCCCTGGTCAGGGTGCATACGGGAGGTAATCGATTGATGTTTCTCTCTCACATCAATGTTTCTCTCTCCCTTCCTCTCTCTCTAAAATCAACAGAAACATATCCTCAGGTGAGGATTTTTAAAAAATAGTTATAATAACATCTTTTTCTACATAATATACATCATTAAAACAAGTTAAGATGATTTTATTGTAACTTATATAAATTAAGTGAGGTTAGGAATGACGCCATAGCCCTGGCTGGTGTGGCTCAGTGGTCTCGGGTTTGATTCCCAATCAAGGGCATGTACCTGGGTTGCAGGTTCTGTGTTTGTCTTTCCCTCCCCCCATCCCTCTCTCTCTCTCTCTCCCCCCCTTTCCTCCTCCCTCCCTCCCTTCCACTCTCTAAAAAAATCAATGGAGAATAAACCCTCGGGTGAGGATTAACAGCAACAAAAAGAATGACCCCATGAAGTAAAAAAATAAAATCGTAAGTTAGCAAACAACATCCTACACTGTGTTGGACACAGAAAGGCGTCTGATTGAAGAGATGTGGGAACTTTGCTAATGAAATTACTGCTTTTGAATGTTTCATTTCAGGACCTTCTGAAAAGCAGGTTAATACATCTGTTTATGGTGATCGTCTACAAAATACTGCGGTTTGATCATCTATTTATTAATGACGACTTGGGGAAACTCTCTAATGCATAATACCGTTCATAGCTACGCTTGTTAAAATAGCATAACCACAATCTGAAACCTGTAAACGACCAGAAAACACCTGAGGTCAGAGTCACCTCTAAAAAAAACGATTTGCTGCTCTAGCAAATGCAATGGTGTGAACAAGATTTTTTAAATCATATTTGTTCTTTAAAGTGGGCTTAACTGTTCAAATATTTAAATTTAGAAGTATATAAAATTTATAAAATTATTACAGTATTTTTTTTTTAATCCTCACCCGAGGATATTTTTTCCTTTGCTTTTCAGAGAGAGTGGAAGGGGGAGAGAGAGAAAAACAACATTAATGTGAAAAAGACACACTGACTGGTTGCCTCCCACATGTACCCCGACCAAGGCCGGGGATCGAGCCTGCAACCGAGGTACGTGCCCTTGGCTGGAATTGAACCCAAGACCCTTCAGTCCATGGTCCTATGCTCTAACCACTGAGCAGTTACTCTTTTTTAATAAAGCAGAAACTTTTAAGAAGCATCGTTATTTTCATTAACACAAAAGGAATGCACTCTAAAGAAAGTACACTGTACGAAGTCTTCAAACTCAAACTATTTACTAATTCAAGCTGGCTATCATTCCTGAGCGTGAATTATTGAGGTCTCAACATTGTCCATCTTTGATTTTCAGGTGACATAAACGGTGCTAGAAGGAACAATCTCAATGGATCAGAAACCCCTCAGGGGCAAGTGCTGTGGGCTTCATGTCATTGGCTACAACAGCAGGCAAACTGATGATTTTTAATGTTTGTTGGTTGGTTAGTAACTAAAATCACTTTAAAAGACCAGCATCAGGGGGTATTCAGTCCTGGGCAGAATTATAAACAATGGCCCCACGCCTCACCATGCAGGTACCTGGTTACCTGTTAGGTGACAAAATTAGGGAGGCTGACTGGACAATTCAAACCATCCTTAAATATGTTCAACTATATATTTTGTGATTTGAGAGCTAAACAGGCAATTTTCTAATTTTAAAAATGTTCATTTGACAGTTTTCCAACAGTGCTGAATTCATTAAAATATTTAGGAGTACAGTGGATGTAGGACTAAAGATTTTCATCTTCAATAGCAGCACCAAGAATTGGGACTCAGAGGGAAGGGAGGGAGCGAGGGAAGGAAGAAAGGATGGAAGGAGTGAGGGAGGAAGGGTGGGCAAACAAACAAACTTGGATTTCAATTAATTATATTTTGTGCCTAAAAAAAATAGTGTTTCAGCTGTGAGTCTAAAGAATTCTGTTATACTTGAGAACGTACTAGTATAATAAGCAATAAGAAGCTCAAAAAATGTTCATTTTAAAAAGCGACTTCTGTTCTGAGCATTTGCTCATGTTTTCCAAAACGATTCTACACCCATGAATGAAGAGGCATTGTGGGGTCTTCCCCATACACACAAAACTTGTAAAAACCACTTACAGATCTTTCATTCAATCATGTATGTGGCTGTTCAGTTTTATAAAACCACATTCAGATTTTAATTTGTAAGATCAGCTTGCGAGTTACTCTGACTCTTAACACACTCAGATTTTAAGCACATCTTTACCTTCAACTGAAATGTCCTGAATAGCAAAGCGGAGGATGATGGTCCAGATCATGCCCAGCGTCATCTTCACGTTGCCATCAACAATTTCTTTAGGAAAGAAAAACCAACAACAGACTAGTGTAAAGATAACATAATCAGTACGTAAAGTATTCCTATAAGTTATGTCTCTTATAAGTTTTGACTCCACAGCTATTGGAAAAAATATATACATGGAAAGACCAGTTTATGTTTGACTAGTGTGTCTAGTAAAAAATACGATATTCATAACCAAATGTCTCCTGTTTAAATGAATTCTGCGTTAGTAACAAGCACAAATCTTACTTATGCGTAATCACTGAAAACAACCCATGAGTCTGCAAAGTTTAAAGACTAGATGAGTAAGGTTCTAAATACAGTTGCGGCCCTTTGTCCTCGGGGGAACATCCCAACACCCCACTGGATGCCGGAAACCGAGGACAGTACCGAACCCCATGCTCAACACCCTTTTCACTTAGAGGGTGCATTTATGGCTTCCCTTTGGAGTGTCTGAGTCGCCAGCACCGCTCCTCTCACGCTTTAGGCCATGACTAAGTAAATAAGGGTGACTTGAACACAAGCACTGCCGTATCATCGTCACAGTGGATCTGATGACCACAGGGCTACTAAGTGACTAACGGGCCAGGAGCACACACAGGGTGGAGATGAGGGACAAAGGGATGATTCATATGCCAGGATGGAGTGCGACAGAGCGAGACTTTAGCATGCTACTCAGACAGTGTATACTTTAAAACTTAGATATTGTTTCTTTCTGGGACCTTCCACTTCATATTTTTAGACCATGGTTGGCAATGGGTAATGACACCATAGAAAGTGAAACAGCAGATATGGGGGGACCCCTGTAATGAAATACAGAGGACACAGGCTCATCTTCACCTGGTCCTTCCAGGCTCCAGGTGGCAGGTTCATGAGAGGCAGGGCGACCCCAGCTCCTGCCAAACTCACAGGGACTCCTGACCTCCCACGGAGAACAAAGAGGCATTTCCTTCTTATAATTGGTTCTCACTGAGAGTCCTTGAGATGTGTAAGCTCTTTCTCACTCCTACAATAGGTTCGGAGAGGATGGCGTTATATTTGACTCTATTCTTTACAGAGAACCCGAGGGCCCTGGTCTGCCATTCATGCACCATCTCTTCTCATCTCTGTGCTCAGGGCCTTGGGAGAGCCTGGCCCACGCGGCATCCAGTGCAGTCCCACCGTGAGGTCAGGGTGGCAGCAGGGTTGTTCCAACGACAGCTCACCTTCAGCCCCGATGGACACTAGCTTCACGCCTTTGCTCGCGATGTAATCCAAGGCTTTGTTGACATTGGCAATTTTGTGGAATCGCATTTTTCCTCGGTCAGGTTTGGGCAGCCTTTCCCCTGTCGAATGAAAATAGATCAGTGTAGACAGACAAACCAGCCCCCTGATGCAGAATCAAATGCGAAAATTCTAAGTCCATGCCTTCCTCAGATGGAGACGGTCATCTGTTTCTGATGTGCCCCGGTTTCCAAATCACATGAAGAGGGAACATTAGCCAAAAAACCTTCACGATCAAATGGACCAGTGGGGAGCCATGCTACCAAGGCCATGGGCTTTTCAGATCTGCTGAGAGTGTCCAGTTGGGGCTATGAGCTAAATTACAAATGAGTAAAGAGGGACGCTGCCTGATGTCCTAGAGCATTTGGGGTTGCTGACTAGCTGTCAATCAGGGCAGCTAGTTCAAACCATAGAGGTGGCTGCCAGGGCTCCTCTCAGACAGCTGATGATGAAGATACATGGATCAGGGCAGATTTGTTATCGCTCTTCCCAGTCACACCCCTTCAAGGGTGACCCATTCTCTAGCCCAAAGGCTAAACCAGCCAACTGACATTCAGGGCACAATATGGCCCCCTGGTTATGCCAACATGTAAGCTGGACTATGAGTGGAGAGGGCAGCATGGTGGGTCATTAAATAAATGTCACTTTTTCTTCTATTTTGTTACAAGGTGGGTGATATAAACACTACTTTAATATGTCAATTTTAAACAGAATACACTCCCTTTTTTGAATAGAAAAATAACTCCCAGAGACTGCTCTTCGAGAGGCTTTCTTTGCTGATAGCACCATGTTCATGCCCAGTGGGTTCAGGGGAACTTGAGGTGCAGTGTCTATACCTGGAGGCCACCAGCTGCTCATGTGCATGAGTGCAGGGCTGGGTGCGATACCGAAGACACCCTTCGTACCCACCTGAGATGACTTCCAACAGCAGCATGAGCTTCAGGCCGTTCCTGAAGTCCTCCTCGATGTTCTCAATCTGGGTGCCAGCTTTCCTGAGGTGGGAGTTACACCAGGCAGTGAAGGTCTGCAAGGGAACGCACTCAGCTCAGCACAGCCTGCAGGGCACCCCCTCCACGGGGCCACCTGCGTTGGCTCCGCCTTCTGGGCAGCTCAGGGGCTGGGGCTGTCAAGCAGGCTGTGGTGCAAAGAATGATCTGAGGCCCAAGCGTAAGGTTTTAGTAAAATTTCCTCTTTAGAGACAAAACCTTTTAGTTGGTATACCAACCTGAGGACTTCTTGCCTTTCGTTTGACAAGGCACCGCATTTACACCTATGCCTTCACCTCCTGAAAACCTTATACTGCAGGAAAGATGGGCTAAATCAGGATGTGCTCACTCTGTATAAGCTTGCCTGCAAAACGGATGAATAAATAATGTGTGCACACTGTTGAAATGTCTCACGTAGGAGCAAAGGGTGGGTGGTATTGTGTAGCAGAAAGGGAGAGAAAGGAGGGACCCATCACCATTAATTATCTCCGCATTAGCCGGATGAACAGCAGTTTTAAGTTAGTCACTAGTCAATTAAACAAATTTGCAGCATCGTCAATCATTAAAAAATTAATAGCAGTGGTAATACCCTCCTCCTGGCGTAGGCCTGGATTTTAAAGACAATTAGACATGGCCCTGCCCCGAAGGGCTCCGGGTGCAGCTATGTTAAAAAGTTTCCAGGCGATCCCCACAGGAGAGACAACTGCATGTGAGGTGGCTTCCAAAGTCGTTCTGCTTATTTTTCAAGCTTCTTTTGACTTGGCTTCCACTTGTGCACTATTTCCTGCCAACACCAGATTAGAAACGCTCCTGGCAGCTGCTGGCTAAGAATGCAAACTGTCCCCTAGCCTCACAACAGCTGCTGGGCTCAAGAACAAAGTGCCCGCAGGTGACACTGGGCAGAGACACACAAATAGGCTGTTAGACATGAGAAAATGAACCTCTCAAAAACAGACTGTTCCAAGGAAGGCCACAAGCAGACAGTTTCCATTAAAATGATTTTTCTGGGTAATAAAGAGGATTTTCTAATCTTACTAATAGGCACTTATTGCAAGAAATATGTGATGGCATTAAATTCTAGGGCAAAAAGAAAATAGAGGCATTTTCTTGGATTTGCAACAATAAAATGTCCCCCGACAGTCTAAACTGATAATTACTTTTCCCAAAACACACGTAAATTTTAGTCAAGTCTAAACAGAAGAGATAATCTAAGCCATCTATTCTAGATCTGTACCCAACCCATGTGGTAGGCACTAGTCACATATGGCCATTTCAATGTAAATTAAAACTAGAGAAAATTAGACATTTAGTTCCTCGGCTGCACAAGCCACCTTCTGAGTGCTCAAAAGCCACACATGGCCTGGCCAGCGTGGCTCAGTGGTTGAGCATCGACCTATGGTCCAGGAAATCACCGTTCAATTCCCAGTCAGGGCACATGCTCAGGCTGCATACTTGATCCCCAGCAGGGGGCGTGCAGGAGGCAGCCGATCAATGACTCTCTCATTGGTGTTTCTCTCTCTCTCCCTCTCCCTTCCTCTCTCTGAAATCAAAAAAGATATATATATTTTAAAAGTATTCCATTTTTTAAAAAGCCACATGTGGCCTGTGCAGACACAGACCACTCCTAGCATCACTGGAAGCTCGATTTGACAGTGCTACTCTAGGTAATGAAATTCTGGTTTTTGAAGGTAAGATTATTACAGGAGTCTATGATTTATTTACTTAAATATTAAATATTAATATTAATTTTATGTACCTGCTTTTTGAATAGGATATACATTTCCTTGGTTCAAAATTCAAGTGTACAAAGGCTTGAAGTGGAAAGCCTCCCTGTCACCTTGTTCCCAGCCACCCAGTGTCCTTGCCCAGAGGGAACCAACATCTCTCCAGGGATGCTCTACACAGGTGTAAATACACAGATGCACACATCTTTTTCTACCCCTTCAACACAAATAATAGTGTACACATTGCTCTGTACCTGGCTGCTTTTTTTTCATCCACTGAAAAAACGTAATCTATAGATCATCCCAAATCAGTAGAATCATTTCTTTTTATGGCTGCATAATATTCCACTGTGGTATATAACCATACTTTATGTAACTTCATGTAACTAGCTCCCTAAGGATGCATATTTAGGTTGTTTCCAGACAACTAAGTTCTTACAGTAAAAATATCACAGGCTCCATATTCAGCAAGCAAAACTACTTTGAAGGTGTTGGTTTTTTAACTAACAATGCTAAGACTAATCATATACCTAACTTTTGGGAAAGGCACAAGAGAATAGCAGGTTGTGATTTTTTTAAATGGAACTGATAGAAAATATAATGAAATAAAATACTTATACAGTTGTTTTTATTTAGCTTCTACTTAAAATGGGCAAATATTGCTGGTGCAAATTACCTTACCATGTTACCATGTTAAGTCCCTTCACAAGGAAATTACTAGAGCCCTTCTGGACATAACCCCAAGCTGCTCCTGAAATCAATGCAAGCTTCCTGACCCCATTCTGGAATCCTGTGAAGTCTATCTGATGCCACTTTTCTATAGGTATACATACCATAAAGGTAAGTTACCATAAGGAATTTTCAGTTGTACAAATCAGAGAATGAATTTAATCATAAAGTCAATATTTTTAGTTAAGTCTAATAAAGTGTCTATCTTTTTAAAAAATAATTTTTATCTTTCAATTATATTTGACATACAAAAATTATATTAGTTTCAGGTATACAATATAGTGATTAGGCATTTTATAACTTACAAAGTGATCGCCCAAATAAATCTAGTACCCACCTGACACAATACATAGTTATTACAGTATTATTGACTATATTCCCTATGCATCCCCATGACTATTTTTTAATTATCAAATTTTATTTCTTAATCACTTTACCTTTTTCACCCATTCCCTCTAAAACCCCCCACCAACACCAATCTGGCAGCCATCAGTTGGTTCTCTGTATCTATAAGTCTGTTTCTGTTGTTTATTTTGTTTTTTAGTGTTTTTTTATTAGTCTTAGCATTGTTAGTTAAAAAACCAACACCTTCAAAGTAGTTTTGCTTGCTGAATATGGAGCCTGTGATGTTTTTACTGTATAAGTGAAATCATATAGCATTTGTCTTTCTCTCTGATTTCACTCAGCCCAACAGCCTGTAGGTCCATCCATGTTGTCACAAATGGCAAGATTTTGTTCTTTTTTTGTGGCTGAATAATACTCCATTGTATATATGCATCACTTTTCCTTTATCATTCACCTATTGATGGGCACTTAGGTTGCTTCCATATCTTGGCTATTGTAAATAACTCTGCGATGAACAGGGGTGCATATATTCTTTCAAATTACTGTTTTGGGATTCTTCAGATAAATACCCAGAAGTGGAACTGCTGGGTCTTTCTTTGTCTCTTGTTATAGCCTTTGTTTTAAAGTCTATTTTGGCTGGTATAAGTATTGCTACTCCAGCTTTTTTCTTGTTTTAATTTTAATGAAATATCTTTTTCCATCCCTTTACTTTCAGTCTGTGTATCTTCTATCTGAAGTGAGTCTCCTGTAGGCAGCATATATTTGGGTCTTCTTTTCTTATTCATTCAGCCACCCTATGTCTTTTGACTGGAGCATTTAATCCATTTACATTTAAAGTAATTGCTGATAGATAAGTAGTTATTGACATTTTATTATTCACATTGTTTATCTTTGTTCCCTTCTTCTTCTTAAAGAAGTCTCTTTAACTTTCTTATACTACTACTTTGGTGGTGATGAACTCCAGTAGCTTTTTCTTGTCTTGGAAGCTCTTTATCTGTCCTTCGATTTTAAATAACAGCTTTGCTGGGTAATCTTGGTTGTAGGTCCTTGATTTTCATCACTTTGAATATTTCATGCTAATCCCTCTAGCATGAAAAGCTTCTGTCGAGAAATCAGCTGACAGTCTTATGGGAGCTGCCTTGTAGGTAACTAACTGCTTTCCTCTTGCTGCTTTTAAGATTCTTTGTCTTTAAACTTTGGCATTTAATTATGATGTATCTTGGTGTGGGCCTCTTTGGAGTCATCTTGTTTGGAATTCTCTGTGCTTCCTGGGCTGTATGTCTGTTTCCTTCACCAGGAAGTTTTCTGTCATTTCTTCAAAGAGGTTCTCAATCCCTTGCTCTCTCTCTTCTCCTTCTGGTACCCCTATAATGCTCATGTTGGTACACTTGATGTTGTCCCAGAGGCACCTTAAACTATTCTTGTTTTTTTTTTGTTTTGTTCTGGTTTTTTTGTTTGTTTGCTTTTTCTGTTCTGACTGGGTGTTTTCCGCTACCTTATATCCCAAATCGCTGATTCAATCATCTCTTTCATCTAATTTACTGTTGATTCCTTCTAGTGTATTCTTCATCTCATTTACTGTATTCTTCATTTCTAACTGGTTCTTTTTCATGTTTTCTATCTCCATTTTTATGTTTCCTATCTTTTTGTTGAACTTCTCACTAAGTTCAATGAGCATCCTCAGAACCAGTGTTTAGAACTCTGCATCTGTCAGATTGCTTGTCTCCATTTTGTTTAGTTCTTTCTCTGGAGTTTTGTTATGTTCTCTCATTTAGGACATGTTTCTTTGTCTCCTCATTTTGTCTGTCTTGCTATGTTTGTTCCTATGTATTAGGTAGAACTGCTACATCTCCCAGTCTTGGTAGAGTGGCCTTGTGTAGTAGGTGTCCTACGGGGCCCAGTGGTGCAGTCTCCCTGGTCACTTGAGCCTGTTGCTCTAGGTGTGCCCCCTGTGTGGGTTGTGTGTACCCTTCTGTTGTAGTTGGACCTTCATTGCTGCTACTTGTTCTTGGCTTAGAGGTGCCTGGGAGAGTCTAAGCCTTGAACTAAGACTGGCTGCCACTAATGACTGCTTGGGCTTCTTAGCAAGAGATATGGGCATGCCAATGCCAGATGCCACTTCTTTGGGTTTGTGAACCTTTGAGAGGTTTTAGGAAAGTCTGCAGTATGAGCCAAGAAAGGCCATTTGTATGAAAAAGTCATTGGAAGCAGCTTCAGTGGGCCTACAAGTTAGGTGGGGTAGGGTCTCAAAGAATTACCAGGGCGGGGTGATTGGTGTTAACCAGGTTGATGGAGACTCAGATAGGGTGCCCATCTCGGGGTTTGGTGCGGGGAGGGCTCAACAAAGGAACAATGGCCTCTGCTGGCACCTATGTCTGGGAGAAAGCTGCCTCTCCAGCCTTTGCCCAGAAGCCCAACAATTCAGTTCTTCCCTGTATGTCACTGGTGCCTTTTGAGCTGCTGTCCCAGGGCTGGAGCTCAGAGGCAATGAGTACGAGTAAGCCTCTGCACAGGACACCTGGGACTCCAACAGCCTCTGTATCACTCAGCCACAATCTCCACTGGTTTTCACATCCAGAAGTTATGGGGGTTTCTCTTCTTGGCACTGGAACCCTGGACTGGGGGGCTGGAGCCCTTCACTCCTCAGGAAGAACCTCCACAGCCAAGATATCCCTCCCAATTTTTATCTACCACATGTGGGTGTGAGACCAGCCCATTCAGCATCTCAGCCCCTCCTACCAGTCTGGATATGGATTCTTCTGTAAATCCTTAGTTATAGGACTTCTGTTCAGCCAAACTTGTTGGTTCTGAATGAGGCTGTTCTGTAGTTCAGCTGCAATTCTGATGTGGTTGTGGGAGGAGGCGAGCACAGTGCTTACCCATGCCGCCACCTTGACCGGAAGCAAAGCATCACTATCTTTAAAGAGTATCCCTCAGAGCCAATAAGGTGGTACCCAACCAGTTCAAATGTGAAAAAAGACCCCAATAGCTCTGTGATAACAGTTTGCAAAGAGGCCTGCACTCTGAAAAGAAACTTTAAGCTCTATCAGAATGTTTAATTTTATTCTATTTACAGTTTTAATTCCTACGGCCGACGGAGACTGTTCCTACACATTTCCCAATGTCCTTGATTTCTATGAAAAGCCTGAAAAGTACGGAGGATTTAAAAACAAAGCAACAGCAGCAGAGACAAAACCCCACCCATTTCACTTGAAGGTTTCTTTGTGGATTTTCTTGCTGTTTGATAACAACAGGCATCTCTAAGGTCCATGGGAACTAAATCGTGGAGAACTAAGATGGACTAAAGGTAGGTCCAGGCTCCGTGGTTCAAACCACATTACCAAGGGCTGTCCTTTCCTAAGGGAAATGGTGTCTATGAACCAGACATAGACCATTAAGGCAAGAAGCCAACATCTCCCAGCTCACAGCTGGCGTGGAAGTTGCCCTGTCACGTCTGGCTAGCCTTCCATCTTGCTTGCAGCTCAGACCTTGCTGCCCCTCTCTCCTGCACAGCAGCTCACCCCTGTTCCTCCACACCTTGAAGTAAAGAGAACCAAGAGGGAAACACAGAAGCATTTGTCTATGGAAAGGAAAAGGCAGGTGTTTCCAGTCCTTGTTACCCTACAGAGCAGCTCACCCAGAGAAATGGGCAGCAGTGGGAGTCACTGTCTCACTGTGTATACCCCTAAGACTTGGGAGCAGACCTCAGCATCTCTTCTTGAAACATAAGGAATGACTACCCTTGAGTCACAGGCCAGGGTGGGCAGTCCTGTAGGCGCAGCCTGGTCCCCCTGCCCCATATGGCCCTCCCTGGCCACAGTACAGAAACTCTCCAGGCACAGGAACCAGAGGAGAGGGCATGGGGGTCATAAAAGGCTGTGCTCCCATGACTTGCAATACTGTGTGTTCATGCCATAGGTCTGAAGGATATTCAAACCATCAACAGCGTCTCCTCAGTTATATTCCTGGACGTAAGCTAGAGCCCAGAAAACTCTCCTCAACCCCGAGACATGGTGGTTGAGAAAGATATTCGCTGAAGGAGTTTCTCAGGAATATGTGAGCAGAAATTGTGAGCCCACAGATGGTGTGCAAGGCCATTTCTTCTTTCGTGAAGAGCCTACCAGCAAAGTCTCAAACCCTAAGAACTGTAACACCACTATCTCCTTCAAAGTTAAAGATATAATATGTGCTGAGTGGAAAAAAGCACATGGGTCCTGTGGAAATGTTGAGATAGGCTGTGCTACTGAATGCTGTGCATGTGAATTTGGTTTCAAGTTAATTAAATCTATAGACATAACCACCTATGTTGTAGACCGTCCCATTGAAAGACGGGAAAAGGTCTATTAATCAAAATGAGTAATAACTGTCATTATTCAGGTTATTTATATAACACAAGTTCACATCTTCACCTGAATGAGTTTATCATCTGGACACACAAATGAGGACCAAAAAATCAGTCCTGAGTCTGGCACAGTTCTGGCCATGAGTGCGTTTCATGGGGTTAATTATCACTTCTTTTTGATAAGTCCTCCAGAGCTGGCTTCCCGAAGACTATCCAATTTATTTTTGCATTTTCTCCAAATAAAAAGTCTCCTTTACACTTTTTAGACCAGCTTTTACTTTTTTTTAAAAATGTGTCTTTGTTGATTTCAGAGAGAGAGAGATAGAAACATCAATGATGAAAAAGTCATTGATCAGCTGCCTCCTGCACGCCCCCTACTGGGGACTGAGCCCGCAACCCCGGCATGTGCCCTGAGCAGGAATTGAACCACTATCTCCTGGATCATATAGGTCGATGCTCAACCTCTGAGTCAAGCTGGCCAGGCAAACCAGCTTTGACTTTGATAATAATTACATAAAATACTATGTAACTCTTTTCCTGAAATGGAGACTCATCACAGTCTTGAGGCTTTTCTGAACGACACAGAGCAGGGTCGACTGAGGCTGGGACACTGGGGAGGGCCTGCAGTGGGAAGCTGGGTGGAAGCAGGCTGATGGCTCCGCTCCTAAACCCGCTAATCATAAAACAGCATCGTCTGCCAGGTCAGAAGGTTTGGGCGGTGTCCAAGTGCTCTCTGATTTTCAGCATTTACTTTCCTTAGTGAGTCAAGACATCAAGAAGTCCACGGTGCCAATTCCAGGCCCTGTACCCTCTGGGGTGGGACAGCCGAGCCCCAGGAAACGGGCAGTGGCCCTGGGGGGGCACCTGGAGAGCAAGTGGACCCGGTCCAGCTGCAGCTGTGGCACAGAGGTCGGGTTCTATTTCTGACTCTGACACCACACAACTATTTGCCCTTTATGTCCTCACACATCCCCATCTATGGAAAAGGAATAATAACTGTCACGATCAACTAACTATATGACCCAGTTCAAAAGCTTATCAGGAGGAGAAGAAATATCAACGCTGCGATCAAAAGCCTATCCCAATGGGTCCACACACCCTCTCGTTAAAGCTCCACCAAACAGCTCAGTTAAGTGCATTTTCTAAATATGCCCCATTTATGTTCCCACTTACAATAATCATGTTACAGTGTTTTCTTTTCTACTTCACAAATTCCCAATTTGCCAAGATTCTTTCTAATGGCTTTCCCGGTCCTTTCCACATACTTGAAAAGGAAGGGGGCTGTAGAAAGCTGCACACCCTTGTAAATCCCTGGCTAAGGCAGGAGGTGGGGGTCAGGGCTGCTTCCCTGAGGCAAATATGACTTCAGCATTTAAGACAGGAGACCCCACCCTTAGACAGAGCAGGTACTGGCAGGTGCTGGTTCCCTACGAAGCTTCACGACCCCACAGCCAGAGGGATGCCGACCCACCATCACAGGGGAACCTGCTCTGGGTCTGTGCAAAGGCTACAATGCCCCAGGCGGGGGGCCACTCCACAGTCACATCAGAAATCAGCAGCGGGGCCTCAATTTAAGTATCTAGACACCCAACCTTCTTTTAAAAACATTTAAAAAGTGTTTCCTCTGTCATTACACTGACGTCAGGGAAGTTCCCGGGAACCAGAAGTCACTCACAGTGGTGGCTGACTCTCCAGCACAGCGGACACTGGGTCATCCTCTGATCTTGAAAAATTCCAAAGCTTCAAGGCTACCAAGTACCCAGGAGCACCTATCAGCTTCTCTCGCCCGACATTTAAAAAGTGGAAAAAGCAAGAGTCATGTAGGCAGGAGAGGGCTGAGTCTAAGGACCCTGCATATGCTGCCACCAATGACCAGACTTCTTGGAGTCCATCTGGAGCCTGAATGTTATCACAACTCACATAAGCATCTAGCTCCACAGTAAGCAGCCCTTTCATTCCCTGCCCACAAATCTCTGCTTGGTCTCCCAGATCCTGCTAGATAACAGGGCAGGTGACAGGTCACTAGCAATCCCTCAAAATCTGAAGCCTGGCTCTGTGACCAGCTCAACGTCTGGCTCTGTGACCAGCTCAGTGTCGGGTGTGGGCAAGTCAGCTCGCCTCCCCTGTGGCTTATCTCCTCCCCTGAGGGCTGCACTATTGACCTAATTAAACTAGAAGTCTGATGAATTGTAAGAGAATGGAAAATATTTCATACATATAAACACTTAGAGTCGCAGGATGGTGATTCAGAGAAACTGGGGTGCTTGGGGGTTTAAACTAAAAGAGAATAAGCCAGGCCTCATCTACCCAAGTGCTGGCCTGTTTTAGGGACAAATGGCATTAGTGCAACTTAGCTCCCCAAGGACAGGGTTTCAAAACATTAGTTTTTGCTGACGGGGGTAAAATTAACGTTGCCCATGTATTTTTTTAAAAAACATATTCCTAAGGGACAATTAATATAAAGGGTTATATGCAAATCAGGACTTGGTTCACAGTAGAGCAGAGACGAAAAGCCTTAAAACAGACTTGAATAAAAAGCCAAACTGCACACGCTCTGCGGCCGTGGAAGCCACGCTGGTTTCCTGGGACTCGCCTGCCTGCAAGCGCACACGCTACACACTGAAGGACCCCAGCGGACACCGCAGCCTCAAGCCTGCCTTCTCCAGCCTCTGTCACCCAGAGAGGCCGGCCCCCAGCAGGGGTGCCTCAGCTCACATACACAGAGCCGGTGCCTGTTCAACTTTTCCATACCTCAAGTTTAAGCTGTGAAAATTTCCATCATAAATGAATTGAAATCTCAACAGTAGCAAAACACTGCTTTTAACCTGGGTTCCAGGGAAACTCATGGATACAAATCTAATCACTCAAAGACAGTACGATTCACCCTGACAAATTCCACCTAAGAACAGGACTTCAGGTCTCTTCCCAGGGGTGTGAGAAGACCAAACACTTTAGAATTAAGGGGCAGGAATGCCACAAACATCGCCAGCAGCACTGGAAGTGACTCGGGGAAGCAGGGATTTTGCTTTCTGTTCTACACATGACAGGAACACAGTGGCATCAGTAACTATTTGTTAAATAGCATCTTATTTGTCAGACTTTCTGGGACAGATCAGAGAGAACATCAATCAATTTTTTTAAATTGGAGGAAAAAAAAAGACTGAGGAGCTAAAAATCTGTATCTGCTCACGTTCCAGGCTTTTTAAAAGTGTTATTATCCTGTCAAACTTAACTACAGAATCCTTAAATGTCAAAAAGACTCTCTCTAATCTTGCCTCCAAAAAGCACAACCTTGTAAAAAATAAAAGGCAACCTCACCACTGAGGGCACCTAAAAATAGGCCCAGGCGAATGGGTGAGCCTCTAGTGAGCAGGTGAGGACAGCTCTCTTGGAGCTTGAAGACTGTCCTTTCCAGGTCTGCTCTGACTCAGAAATTCCGAGCCGTGAACTTAGGCTTCACTCGCCAGGCTCATAGACTGACTTCATTTAGTCCCCGAGCTGTTTGGGAAACATAAAGAAAGGTAAAATCCTGAGGCTGCTTAACAGAAAAAAAAATGCTTCTGGGTTTTTTAAACAAATCCAAATGTAGCCCAGGCTAATTCTGGTGTAAGGAATGGCCTCTCAGGTATGTGGCATCTCATCCATAACTTCCAAGGGATGGAACAGATTGAAGCTACGGATTTTGGAAAGGGGAAATGGCTAATGAGGCTCCCTTACATCGGGGGAAATGTGAGGTTCCGTGGGAAACATGTGCCTTGCCCAGGGCACCCTTCGATGCCCCCCACAGCCCTGGGAGCCACTGACAAGGGGCAGCCTGGCGCTGTATTCCTGCCTGAGACACTGCGCCCTGCTCAGTAGGGACAGCCTCCCGCCTCCCACAGAGAAGCTGCCTCCTCTGAGGCATTGTCTTCTCCGGTCCTCATCTGTAAACGTGCCTGTCCTTTGGGTTTTCCTTCAACTGGAGAGTTTGTCATTAATTAGTTAACATCTTTAATACATGTCCATTTTTATATTTGTATGTCATGATTTTACCTTTAAGAATTGTCTTTTCCCTCCACGTAACTCACTTTATTAAACACTCAGGCAGGCATGCAGATAGAGAGATGAACACGGTTTTAGAGTCTTTTTATCTAAAAAGAGGGCAAGATTCAAGTAAGCTAAAATATTCACTATTCTTGTCTAATTTTATTGATTTTGATGAAGGCAAACAGTAATTAATACACGAGAATGGTACACAGAACTAACCAAAGTCTATGGTTTGCTGATCTTAAATTACAGTGTGCTCCCCTCGTCCTGAAGAAATGACAACTGTCTTCAGTCTCGGCTTACTGCATTCCTTTTCCACGTCAAACTCTCCATTTAAGATCCAACATGTGTCCCCATGTTCCCTCTTACACGGGTCACCATAAATAATACTGTGTTTGGGTTGAATTATTTAGCACTTTTCTCTGATTCTTAAAGATCTTACATTTATCCAAAAGCTAATGTATTACTATCTGTTAATTTCCTCCCTGTTCAGGAAAATATACTACAAACAGTACACTACCACTCCCAGGAGTCCTTATCATTCTCCCAATTCTTATTTTTCAGCTGCAATTACTCATCCCTGTGCCTCTGTAACCCTCAGGGTAGAGTCAGGCAATGCAGCAAGGACATTGGACCTTTCTCTGAGCACCGAAGTCTCAGGCTGGTTCACAGTCCAGGCTATTTCTACGTTAATTCCAAGGGGTGTTTTAAAATTCTTAAAACAAAATTTTAATTATAAAAAAGATAATAGCACTTTCTCTTCTAAAGACCAGTTAATGATCTTGATGAAACTCCCCACTTTAAGTCTTAAATGGGGAAAAAAGAGTTAGGATTACAAATATGCAGATTTTTCCCAAACTATTTTAGGGTTGGAAGCATGTTAAACTAACCAATCATGTATCTTCGGAATCAAAGTTGAAGTCATTTTTGCTCTAAAAGGTTAAAAAAAAAAAAGTGGTAAGAAAGCTATTGGAGCCTGGTCATCTGAGCTTAGAGAAGTCCTGCGGCCGGGCGCCCGACTCAGCCACTGGCTGGGAGTCCTGTGGGATCGCACCTGCTCTCCCACGCTGGCAACCGGGCGTGGAGAATTCCTGTGAGGACTTTCTGGTAAGCAAGCGTTTAAGGCTCGCAACAAACAGCCGCGCATACAATTGATCCTGAGCCGTGCTTCCCAAAATAACCTGTTCCCTTGGAGCCTGGGTAATTATGAGCACGACGTGGCTCTGTGACAGGCAGACCCAACTGCTGCTCGGTTCTAGGCGGTGGCAACATTTATTGGGCTTTCATGATTCTCTTTTTGAGGATGAATTCAAGCTTAAAGAAAAGCACACTGATGTTCCCCCAGCCCAGCCCACAACTGAGGAAGCAGCTTGTACTACACGGACAGCGACACAAGCAGTCTTTAATTCAGCTTCACCATCCTGTTACTATTTTCAGGGACCCAAAGTAATGGCTGCCTCCACAGCGGGATTAAACATCATTAACAACAGAACCGCTCTCTGCTCTACACCACTTCTTTGCATTGGTGTTTTGGACAGAGCACAGTTCTAAGTCAGAAACAGCCTCCAGGCAGGTGTGTCTACAGGTGTCATCTACATATGGGAAAAGCTCTGGAAAACAGAAGGGTTTGTAAAATCAGGGAAGCTGGGCCTGTCCGAAGTTCCTACCCACTCCGCACTGTGGGACCCAGGCTGCGATTTCCTCCACCAAGCTCCTCCCTAGGGCTTATGCTGCATGGAGAGTGTTTACAAAAATATATAATAAAGTGTTTGTATCCTGAGCCGTTTCAGACAATTATATATTATAGCATAAAACCCATAAATATATGCTTCTATTTTACAGCATAAAGTGATCTGGTAGGCAATGTGGTAAAATGTTAATACTGGTTTTCTCTAGTTGTGGCTTAACATTTTCATATCTGTATTTTTTATAGTGAACACCTATGACTTATGCAGTCATTTAAAAATGTATCTTCAAGCAGTAACTGGGGAATGTGTATGCAGTCTGTGAGCCCAGGCTCTTTGCTCTTCCCTGATCATCTGTAACTATGTCACCTCACTTCACTGCATTAATCTGCCTTATCTCTACCTGAGAAAGAAAACGGATTTGAACTGGACACACTCAGCAACCCTAGATTTCTGAGTTAGTCACGACTTAAAGTCCTGATGGAGAAGGTACCACTGTCTCACAGGACAGAGCACAGAACAGAGATCCTCTGGGTCCTGCACACTCAGCCCCCCAGACACCGGTCATGAGTGGACCCCACTGTCGCCCAGCAGGGATTTCTGGCAGGGTTTTTCCTTAAAGGTCTTAAGGGGGACTGCCCCACCTGTGTCTCATTGCAGAAACAAGGGGAATTTTTACATTAAATGTGACTTTATCACACAATAAATATACTTACCACCAGGTTTTCAGGTGTCTGAACATGTAAATTTTTTGGTTTTTTTATTTTTTATACAGAAAACAGTCAGAAGAACAAACCAGAGATCTGACTTTGGCTCAAAGAGTTAAACAATGTTTAACTCTTAGTTTCTGACAGGTGCAAAATAAGCACCCGAAGGCCTAGCCACACTAACATCAAACTGTCTGACATGCGCGCACATCAGCCATTTATGAAATCTTGCAGATAGCATACAAAACACCAAATGTAACCACAGCATGCAGGGTCGGTGGTCCCGGGGCCTCCGGACACAAGGCTTCCTCCTGCTGCAGGCCGCAGGGCTTGGTCTTCTAAAGGATTCATGAATTAAAAGAGTCAGAAATGACTAGACTCTGGTATAAATTTGTTGAAGCATTAGAATAGTACTTCACAGTGTTTGCTTTTTTTAAAGTTCAGAAACAGCCCGGTCCTCTGAGGAAAGGCATTGCCACCCTCTACCTGAACTGCCTAGTCTCACGCAAGTTTAACCTTCTCTGGGGTTGCCTGCAGCAGCTCCTCGGCCATGGTGGCCACAGAGTTCGCAGTCTACCCTGGATCACTGCTGAGAGTCAGAGGGGAACTGTTCATAACCACCCTGGGACAACAGCCACGAGGGGGACAGTACTGGGCACACCCAGATGCAGGGGTACCTGCCTCTGAGCTTGGTCCTTCCTTCAGCATTCCCTCCATAACGAACGGAGGCCCTGAGCCATGACCAACACGTTGAACACCTTACACATACAAAATTACGTCTCAATAAAGTGGGAAATAAAATTAAATTGCATAAAAATAAAATTAAATTAAAATGTTAAAAGTAAAATAATAAAACAAAATAAATCGAGTGTATGGAATGGCCCCCCTCACTTCCAGGGCTGCCCGAGAAATTCATGTCTAAGTCACTGAGGGCCTGATCTGCATCTAAATAAATTCCCCGGAAGCTGTCTTGCCAAGATCGCCCCTAAAAATAACCTTTCCCAAGAACCCTGCAAATAAATGTCTGCCTTGCTCCTTCCTCCGGCTGTGCTCTGGCGGTGGGGAGGAAGCCAAGATGCTCAAGCATCGAATGCGGCATCCTCAGACGCGGCTCCCGCCTCCCGTGTCCAGCTCCCCGCTCACAGCGGCGGGAGCAATGGGCCCGGGAGGCGAGGGAGGGCCCGACCTGCAGGCCTGAAGGAGGTCAAGGGTCAGCTTCCCAGGTCGGTCAGACAGCCCACCGGCCGGCCTCACACGTGGCACAGACGGCGGTTAACCGGCCGCGCTCCCGGGATGCTGAAGGCTTCACTTCTGCTTTCTGACACAAAAGTGCTTTCTTAGCGCAATTCCTCTTCTCCTGTTGTGCCTGAAATCCTGAACACCTGACAGGGTTACTGTCTTAGGAAGGTCACCTTTAAAACACTGGTGATCTCGCCGCTGCTTCCGAGCGAGCTGACAGTAGCTGGGGACTGCCTTCCGCTCGGCCCCTCGCCGCCTGCAGTTCCAGGCTTCGCCCCGCAGGCCTGGCTCCATTCCCTCCTGCTGAGCCGGGTGAAACAAGTCTGCTGTGTACCGTCGCTGAAAACACGGGAACCACGCCCTGGCGACGGAACTTCTGAACATCGGTCTCAGTGCTCTGCCAGAATCGGCAGGATGGTGTGTACACGTGTGTTTGTACACGTGTGTGTACCCGTATGTGTGTACATGGGCATGTGCAAGCACTGTTCTGTATCTTAGAGGACAGGTCTGTGGTCAGCCATGAGCATAAATGTGGTTCAGTGTCGCTTTATGAATACACATCCGAGAGCAGCTGTCAAGCTTCCCTCCTCCTCACTCATTGTGGCCTTTGGGCAACAAAAGCACCCAGCATGTCCCCAGCAGATCCCCAAGCCGTGCTTCCCAGGAGTGCTGGCTGATAAACATCTGCCTTCCAAAGAGAAGCAGTCATTTCGGAGACTGCTCCTTCGAGGTTTACAGCTGCAGCTTGCCTCCTGCCGTTGCTCCACATCACCACTCCCTTCCTGTCCTCTGTTTCTTTTCTATAAAATATTGGTGATCTCTGGGAAGACGGGTCTTGGAAATCTAGTTCTAGGAGTAGACAATTACAATATCAAAAACATGAGAAATCAGTTGGAGAACCTGGGGGTTAGGGGAGGTGTTCAGGTGAACAGGGGGGAAGACTGGACGGCCAGAAGGGGTAGCAGGAAGGTGGGGTCTTGGGTGAAGAGAGAGGGGTTCCAAATGGGAAGGCAACAGTCAGCCAACTTTGCAGTTTTGCTTCACGATAATTTCCTTCAAAACCTTGTTTAGAGAGTAAAGCACTTGCTAAACATAAAAACATTTGTTTCCTTTTAGAATTGGACATCCCTGGTAATTATTTCACAATATATACATATATCAAAACATGTTGTACACTTTAAATACATGCAATTTTTATTTGCCCATTATGCCTCAATAAAGCTGGGGAAAAGGGGACTGGACATCCCCTATTCATGAATGTGGGGGTTTCTTTGGCCGGTTGGGTTCAGAGGGATTCACCATACTCTATAGTTTCTCTGTTTTCACGTATGTTTGAAATTTGCCATAATAAGTTAAATAAATAACAGAGAAGCAGGATTTCTGAATACAAGGGAGTCCTTGGTACTGCCATTTCACAACATGTTAGAGCTAATCTCTGCGGAGCCCAATCTTGGAGAGCATCCCTGTCCGCTAGGATATCAGGCCAAAGGGGGACGACTCTCATCTACTCCCTTGCCTCTGGAAGTCTCATCTTCTAGTTCCAAAAGAGAGTGTGACTCAAATACTCAGGTGTCCTGAACTCTGGCTTCTTTGGGAACCGAGTCAGACAGACCAGCAATTAATTCCAAAGGCGCGCCCTTGATGGCGCATCCCACAAGCAGCCGCCGGAGAGGGTGGGCTGGCTTTTGCTGGGGTCCCTTCCTCCTGCTCTGTTAGTTCAGTTCAACAAGGGCACTGCTAGAGCCCGACGCAGAGAACACCTGTGAATGACTGTATGCCACCCTCAGAATGTCCTCTTCTCATCTCATCAGATGTTCCCAGTTGTACCACTTAGAAATTAAAGATACACATACACACATACACACACACACCCTTCCAAACGGCAGCAAAAAGCTAGGAATGCTGAATCCCAGGCTTCTGCTCTGGGTTGTTGGTCACAAATCTGAGCAGAAAGCAACAAAAACATAAAGTTTGGTGGTTAAAAGCTCTGTCACTTGCAGACCAAAATATGCAATAAAATCATTAACATCTCCACATTTTATAAATAAAATTTCAATTGTGAGGCAGAAGTATATCTTCATAATTTAGACAAAATTCTGTGTGTGTTTTTCAGCTACCACTTCCCCACCCTCAGCCACCCTTGGGCAAGTTACTTAGCTTCCTAGATTAAAAATGAGGATAATACTCATCTTTCAAGATTGTTGTGGAGATAAAATAAAATGATATCTATGTTAAAAACAGTGCCCAGCCATTCTCAAGAAACAGCTGCTCTGCCCTCGTCAGTGAACAGTCAGGATAGCAGGACTCTGTATCAAGTCACCTACCCCTCATTTTTTAACCCACTGGCAAAAATCCATATATTAACACATCACTTTTACTGTCTTATTGGCCTTCTTTTTTCTGGTGTCACACTGAAAAAATTTAAAACATCCTTTTATGCCAAAACTTAACATAAAAGGTCAAAGTCTGAAATAAAATAATCAGCCACTTCCTATTTCATACAATTACATGCAACAGAAATGTTATAGTTTACAAAATGTAAAGTACATGATTTGCATTTTTCCAACTAATATTGTCTCCCCACATCGCATCTCACCCTGCTTCCCTGAAAACTGTGTTTGTTTCAAAACAGAAAAATATTCCCCTCTGGGTGATCTCTAAACTGCATCTGTATCTGTCGTTCACCAAGCTCATGACTGATTCTCTCCAATACCCAAAATACTGACAATACTTTTTAAACCCTTATAACAAAACACCTAAATGAGAACAATAATTTATTTCTTTAATTTCATAAATGATAAAATAAATCTATCTGGGGGTTAAATTCTCCATTTAGCATGTTAAGATGAAACAAATCCCACCTTTTTCAGTAATCCTTACAAATTTTCAAGAGTTTTGCTCAGTAAAGATATGGCCATTCCAGTTGCAGAAGTATTTACATCACAGACTTGAGCACACCACCATAAATAATTTCTTGCAGCTTTTCACTTCCTGTGAAAGCATAACTTATCTCACGAGCTAAAAGATACCTCATTCCAGGGTGCCAAGTCCCTGGGCTTCTGTTCCAGCAGGTGAACCAATTCACACGCCATTCAGGCTGACTGGCAAGTTCCAATGGCACAGCCCGGGAGATGCCTCCAGGAGGATACCAAAGGCATCTATCTCGGCAGCTCAGTGGTTCCCAGTGGTCTAACGGATGCATGTTTCCATGCAGGTAAGGTCCCTGTGCCTATAAGAAGGGCACTCTGATACCTAAATCTCTAGCCTTGACCTTTCTCCTTGATATTTCCATTGAATGCCAAGCCCTCAATCTAAACTCAACCAACCCCCTTACTTTCTCAAACAAATATGAAAGGCATTAAAGATGAGGCCATACATGAGTAGAGTTCAGTTTCATGGCTTGTTCTTGTGCGGAACTGGTCAAGCACCTTGAATGTAGGAGCACAATAGTGGTAACAGGCTTTATCAGGTTGCACCTTAAAAAACTGCAATTCTTGGAAAAAATTATTGTATCAAAGATTTCATATGGTTGAACCTAATACAAAGTATCTCAAAAATCCTAATATAGAACAATGAAATTACCTACCTTCTAAGTCATTATTCACAGCCTGTTTGAGTATAATGACGTAACTTAAAGGCTCCTCAGGACTTCAGAAGACAGGATTTCTTGATTTGCAACCACAATTATAATTGTCTATACAAGACTCAAACATATTATAACATATAGCTTCATATTAAATGCTGTTCTCATTCCCCCAAAATATCTCATAGTCACCTACTTGTCTACTTGGTCCTCACAATCACTAAAAAAATGAGGTTTTTTTCAAGATAGCAGCCTTTTTAATGAAAAGTTTCTATAATAAGAATGTATTTTCATGTATAGTAATTTCTAAGGACTATGATTAACACATTTACTGCCCAGCAAAAACAAACAAACAAAACAGGACAACTCAGAGTCCTGCTCACTCCAAGCCTTGGATTTGGAGGGATCGGCACTCAGGCGCGGTCTGTTCCAGGACGACACGCATTTTCAGGATCACCTGCATCCCTTCCCTATTTCCCATTCCACTGCTCTGGAGCACAGCACGTCTTCCAAAAAATCTGTTTTACCATGTCTTATATACAAACATGAAATTTAAATTTATAATTATCTGATTCATAAATGAATTTGTAATTTTTTTATTAAGTGGGTAAAGGTTTTCAATCTGGAAAAAAGTTATTTAAATCAAATTTAAGTTACCAGAACTTTGTTCATTATCATGGTGATACATTTTATTATAATTAAAATAAAACTGCATGTATGATTTTTTTTTAATTCCAAAATCTCTAGATTCCAAATTATTTTATTTTTAAATTAAATTAAAAATTTTTAATTGCACTGAATTCTTTCCAGAAATATGACTCATACTTCCTTCATTCCATAAGTGCCAGTGCAGACTGAGCAGGCCCAGTGCGGGCCCAGGGAGTAGAGAAGTGCTTCTGCCCTTAGCCCTAGGAGGGAAGACAGAGAGAGTACCAAGTGACCCAGGTCTAGAGGGCAGGCCTCCCAGAGGGCATGGTGGAGGAGGCAGGGCTGGCTGGGGAAGTGCCTGGGAAGTGGACCCTTTAGTAGGCTGGGACCCTCTACTGGAGCAATAGGGATCGCAGAGGGACTTGGGGCTGGGAGTACCGTCCAGGCATGCGTTTTATAAAGATCACTCTTGCCACTATCTTGGAGAAAAGCCTGCAGACAAGCATGGTCTGTGAAGGCTGACAAAACACAAGGCCACCTCCCTAGTCCAAGCAGGAGACTCAGAAAGTCTGTGGCCTTAAAGCACATAGCGGAAGAAAGGGCAGGGTCCAGGAGGACTTTAGGAGGTGGGCTCTTCAGGAGGTGGGAGAGAAGGAGGCTCCAGGATGACACTCAGGCTCCTGGGGTGGGTGCCAGGGAGAAAGACATCTCCATTTACCTTGACAGAAGCCACGCAGGAGGTGCACTTAAGAAACACCTTTCTCACCAGCCTGGTTGCACTGGGCGTCCCCCTCGAGGCTTCCCACTGACCCTGTCTCCTAAACTCGGCTGAAAGCTCCTTGTCTATCCCTGGCCCCAGCAGGTCCTTAATACCTGTCTGCCGGATGAGTGAAAGAATGGACTGGTAGGCATGCTGTGCTCCTTTACATTTGCTCTTCAACAGGAAAAAGCTTCTCTGGTTTCTGATCTAGAAAACTGGGGAGAGAAGGGGTGTGTGTGCATGTGCTCACACAGACACGTGTGTGTGTGCAAAATATGTTCCCTGACATCGGTAGAAAGTCCAATCTCTTGCCCTCAGGATTTTCCTTCATTTGAAATTTGTTGAGCACAGTAGCTAGCTCACTTTACCCTCATCTCTGCTTTCTGTTCTTTCTGGAAGAATCAGTACCGTTCCCAGGGAAACAGCGGTACAGTCCAGACTGTCCTCCAACGGATTCCGTGTCAACTCCTCTGCTCATCGCGGCAGCTCCCACCCACTCCAGACCGCGTTTCTGTAGGTGTCCCCAGCTGCACCACTGCAGCGCCTTCTGATAGTTTCCAAAGCTGCATTCATTAAGTTTCCAGCTAAGGGCTTCGTTCCTCCCCCACCTCACACTCAAGGAACATCTTATTTGGGTTCAAGTTCCTTCCTTGGTGATCGTGGCTGAGGGGAGGGCAGCCCTCTAGGAGATGATGAAAGTCAAAGGGTGACTTTCTGTCTTAGAACTCCTGCGCCTCGGACTTTCTGCAGATGGGGGCAGAGGTTTCTCAGGGCTCATCCTAGATTCTGCCTCTACCTGCCTGCCCATCATCAACTTCCTTGGGACATCGAAGGCTACCCGAGACCCCCAGCCCTCCTTCATGCGTGGACACATGGACACATGACGCATCCCTCAGCACTGTAGCTCACTGCCCTGCACCCGAGAACACGTCCTGCAAATTCCAAGCTCTCCATCCCGTGCATAAGCAGACTCCTCATTAGCTGTCTGTGACTTGTCAATACCAATGTCTTGCGCTTTAAGTCCAGGAGCTCTAATGGCGAGATCTGTCTGCTTAATTGGATTTATACCACAGCCTGCCCTGGAACAACATGGGCTTATTTAAAACTTTTTATAATCCCTCTGGATCACTCTCAAATGGATGCCTTCCTCACCGCTGCCTCCATGGCCTCCAACCTGTGCTCTTGGGGCCCCCAGCAGGGGCCCTCACCCACTTCGATCTCTTCTGCAAACAATCCTGCTACTACATGAACATGGCTCTTCCAAGCTCAAAGCCTGTGGAGCTTGGCTCTGCTCAGAGAGTGGGGCCCCCACTCGCCCCTGCATCCCAGGCCGGTGTCCTGGCCCATGACATATCCATTTTCTCTCTAAACTTGCAGCTGCCTCTTCAGCCTCAGCGAGCCCCTCTCTTCTTCCCACCCCTGCACTGCACCTTGAGCAGCAGATGCACCACAGACACAGCCGGTTCCCTCATCTCTCTGGGTGAGTGAGGGGGTCCCATAAAACAAGGACATGAGGTGAGGGTGCTGTGGGTTACATAAGCACTTACTATTATTGTGTCATCACACTTATCACACATGGCCCCCCAAACCCCACAGTAGGCAGTTCACTCTCCCTCTCTAGCCAGGAATGCTGGGTTCTCTTTCCTCCCCTCAGCTCATACTGAGTTATTACTCAAATTAAGGCAGCCTGAAGTCCTATTTCCTTATTAAGCTGTTATAGCATTATTCTCACCCACAGTGATTTTCCTTATTTGACCTTTATACAATAAATGTCTGCAACTTAGTGTAAAACAATTTACGTTCTAAGCGTCTGTGTAAATCCCAGCCTCAAAAGTACATCGGGGGAGGGAGAAGTTCATGTTTAGTGGACACAGTTGGGAGATGATGGAAAAGTTTGGGAGATGGATGGTGGTGATGGTTGCACAGTAATGTGAGTGTACTAATGTCACTGGATTATACACCTAAAAATGGTTAAAATGGTAAATTTTATGTACATCAAAGTCATGAAGGAACACGGCTTACATTCCATCGTCCTCAAAGGCCAAGCGTGGTGCTGGTTACCGTCCCATCACCTGATAAAATGGAGAGTGCTATTCAAACATTTACAGATCCCTTCACAGTGCATAAAGCTGCTTTGACATAAACTAGCTTAACCACTCGATCCTGCAAAAGCCTGAGACAGGCATCACTTATCTCCATTTTCTAGATGGAAACATGGAGGCTTGGAAGGTTTAGTGACTTGCTTGTGGTCAGAGAGCACCAAGCCAAGCTGAGAGTCATCTGGGTCTCATGAATCTGAGAAATTTCAAGAGCTTTCCCTTAACTGTTCACCTTGTTGGAGCCATTAGTGCCTTCCTCCTGGGGAAAATTCAAGCGGGGGCCTGCCTATCTCATCCTGCGAGCAGAAGAGCTTCACCTTGGCCTCTAAGCAGCAGCTGCTCCCAGGGGCAGTCACGGGCAACTCTAGGGTTCCCAGCTCTCTCTTTAATCCTGACCCTGCGAGCAGCTGCTCCCACACACGTGTCCTTCCATGTGCCTGGCCCCACACGACAACATTTTAGCCTGGATGACGGGCCTGACAGGAGGTGCTCCGAGGTGAATGGTGTTAAGTCCATCTACACTGTGAGTACGCAGAACTTCAATTTCTTTAGGGATGATTAGAGCCAATCAGAACTCTGAGTGTGGAACAAATGAAGGACTCATGCTTCCTACCACTGGTAGAGACGTTTATCCATCACCCAGCCGTATGCAGATTAAAGATGTAAGGCCCCTTTGCGTATGGCAACATGGGCCACTTCCTTAAAAGGTCTGCGCCAGTTCGGGAGTGGGAAGGACAGGGCCCTGTGGGGAGATAGCGTGCATATTCAGCATTGCTGTCCTGACAAGTCACCTCCTGATTAGGCCTCAGTGCAAGTAGGGGCTGAATGTGTTCCTTGGTTCCAGGACAAGCTTGCTTCTAAATACTGAAGCTCTGGAAGTTTCTAAAATCCCATAAAAAGAGCATAATTTATGTGAATACAGATATTCCTACCCCTGTTTACTAAACAGCGCTGAAAAAGAAGGGGAGCGCTTGGAAATACCAGGGCCTCCGTTTGGAAAAAGCACTCCACTTCCTCAAAAAATTGAAAACAATTACCACATGACCAGAAATTTCACTTCTGAGTATAACACCAAAAAACCCTGAAAGCAGGGTCATAAAGAGATCTGCACACCCATGTTCACAGCAGCATTGTTCACAACAGCCCAAGGATGGAAGCAACCCAGGTGCCCATCGACCAACGAATGCGGTCTCTCCATACAATGGAAGTTTATTCAGCCTTAGAAAGGAAGGCTACTAATGCATGCTACTATCAGGATGATCTTTGAAAACATTACACTCCGTAGTAAGCCAGTCACGAAAGGATAAACACTGTATGATTCCACTCATAGGATGCACCAAGAGGAGTTAAATTCATAGAGACAGGAAGTGCAATGGTGGTTGCCAGGGGCTGGCAGAGGGGGGAATGGAAAGCTATTGTTTAATGGGTACCTAAAGCTGAGTTTAGCAAGATAAAAAGAGTTCTGGATATGGGTACATGACAAAGTGAATGTACTTAATACTACTGAACTGTACACTTGGAAATGGTTTACCACAATTAAAAGAAAATCTCTCATTAAAAAAAGAAAGCACTACACTTTTACTAAGTCCTTCTACAGCCAGGATGACCATAGCTGGAAACTCTGAGCTTGGATATAATTAGGCGCCACGCCGTTCTAAAGGCACAGACGTCATCATGTGCTGCCAGCATCTGTTGACAGGTCTCATGCCCAGCGTATCACTGAGATGGCAAGTGTGGAGGAGGCCCACAATAGAAACAATGGCATTCACCTCACCCTCTTCCAGCAGGGTGTCTCTGAGGGCGCAACGAGAGGCCACGGCTCTGCCCGCACTGGCCTCACGGACTTGAGAAGCTCTATACCAAAAGTGGAAACAGAGCACCTTCCGGAGCTGCTCAGTCTGTGTCCTAATGTGGTGTTTTGTTTTGTTTTCCTCCAGCCTCTACAACACTCACTCTATCTTAAGAAACAAATAAATTCTCACTTTTATACCTTTTAGCATTACCTTGAACTGGGACCAGGAAGAATATTCATTTTTTAATAACAGATGTCAAGTGCTATACAATTATAATATTCAAAAACCCCCAAAAATTGCAAAGCCATTATATCCAAAAATATTGTGAATACATTTTTAAAAATTAAATATGGCAGAAGACATATATGTCAATGTGGTCTTTGGAAACTGACATTAACTCTATTCTGCTATTGTACCATACTTTAAAAAATCAACAGAAGCCACTGTGATTATTCTATTACTTCCAGAAATGATGGACGGACTTTCTGTCTAATTCCTTAGCTATTTTACTGTTCCTCATAAAAAAAAAAAAAGCAACCTTTGAAACAAAGACTTAGAAGTTTTTTAATCCATGAAAAAGGTAACAAAATTGTAAGAAAAAATTTTTTTAAAGAAACACTCATTGCTAATTAAAGTCACTTTTTAACTTCTTGCTGATTGGTGATACATCAACTAGTCCAAATGACACATTAATAATCCTCAGACCACAAGTTTCCCTCACAATGAGTCACTAAAAATGGTAGAAGGTCTGAGATTTTATTTTCCTTTGCAGATTCAGCTTCTACTTATCACCCCCATTCTCTTGTTTCCAAGAAGGTAGGGATGGTTGGAAGTCTTAGGAAACCAAGGTGGGAAATGAAATGAAGATAAATTAGAGCTTTAAAATAATAATAATAATAAATTGCATTTTAAGAGAGAGGGTAGGCAACAAAGAGAAAGCCTGATATAAAAATAATGCCCGGTTGTTTAATAATTATCCATATGTGAGACCTCTAACATTTCGTTGGGGGGCGTGTGGGATGCGCTTCCCAGGCGCACACTCGTTCACTGTGGACTCTCCCGCGTGGTCACCCACGGGCAGCCGCGCGCTCGCCCGCGCACACGGTCAGCAGCGGCCGTCCACCTGCAAGCAGGGCCGAAGGAGGGACACCCGCCTCGGCCCACCGCAGGGAGGGGGAGCTCGGGGCGCTCCGGGGCCGGCCCGGCGGGGGGCGGGGCCGGGGGCGGGCGGACCCCCGAGCGCCCTGGCAGCAGGAGGCGGGCTCGTCGCGCGCCAGCGCCGGCCCCTCGCCGGGGGTCAGGGCAAGTCTCGGGCCGCGGGTCGCCGCCCGGCCGAGAGCGCCAGCCCCACGGCCGCGAGCTCCGGGCCGGCTCGGCCCCCTCCCGCGCACTGACCTCGGGGGCCCCTAAATAGAGCGAACAGTCCTTATTCTACCCTGAACCCCGCGCCCACGCAGCACCCCTCGGAGGAGCTCGGGCAGTTCAGAAACGGTTTCCAGGGAGTGTCGGGCGGCCCGGCGAGCACGCGGCGCCGCGAGTGTAACTCCGAGGCCAAGGTCACGGGCTCGGGTCGGGGCTCTCAGGGCCCGGTCACAGGCAAGCGGGGACGGGCACACTCAGCGCGGCCTCGCACTCGCGTGTCGCTCACACGCGCGCCCACGACCCCGGCTTCACGCCCGCGCGCGGGCGACTCCCCTCGCACCCGGCGCCCCGCTCCTCGGGCTCGCGCTCACGGCCGGCGCGGGGGACACGGACACGCGGGGGACACGGACACGCGGGGACAGACACGGGGCCGGCGCGCCGCTGACCTTCCTCTGCTGCTTCTCCCAGGCGGGGTCGAGCAGCAGGTCGCGGTCCCACTCCTCCTCCTGGATCATGTACTCGTCCTCATCGTACACGTAGTTGTACTGCACGCCGGGCTCGACCTGGTTCATGGCGCCGGGGGGCTGGGCGGGCTCGGGCTCTCGGGCGGCGGCGGAGACGCGGGCGCGGGCGGACACGCTCCTCTGGGCGCGGGCGGCGGGCGGAGGCCGGGGCGCTGGTCGCGGCGAAGCACCAGCTCGGGCGGCGGCGGCTCCGCGCGGCTAAATACCCGCGCCCGGTCACGTGGCCGCGCGCCCCGCCCCCCGCGCAGGTCGGGCCCAAGCCACGCCCCTGCCGCCCCGCCCCTCGCCCTGGGAGCAGCAGCAGGTGCGCAGACAGGGACCCGCTGCGGCCACTGCCCAGCCCTCCGCGTGCTGCGGCCCCGCCCCGCCCACCTGCTCCCTCTGGCTCCGGCGGCCGGACTCCCGGGCGCGGGCGTGAGCACCCTGATGGGTGGGTGGACCTGAGCCAGGAGGGAGCCCCGCAGCCTGGGTCCCTGAGCACCCCCAACACGTCCCCGATTTCCATACGTCTGCATATGCCCGTTTTCCACATAGTTGCACATATTCACTAGCTATCACCACATCACACATACAGCCCTAAAAAGTAACGTTTTAACATTTTTTACAAATTGAAGGCAAGACCCTCCACCAGCAAAAGGATTATGACTTGCTTTACTGTGATATTAGCTTCATTGCAGTGGTCTGGAACCAAACCCACAATATCGCTGAGGTACGCCTATATATGGTGTGAGGCAGGGGTCTAACTTTGTTCTTTTGTGTGTGGCTATCCAGCTGTCCAGCACCAGTTGTAGAAAAGACTACTAGAATCCTCATGGACTTAATTGCCTTGGCACCCTTGCTAAAGGGCCCTGATTCTTACCAGATCTTTTATTTTAGGACATGGGGCTGTGACTGGAAAGCTCACCTTCTCTTTTTACAACTGGCTTTCTGCTTTCTCCCCTTTTACCTGTCTTGACAACACTGGGTCAGATCACTCTCTGATGTTCTGCAATCTTTCTTGGTGCACTTTTTAGCTTCATACACTCTTCCTCAGGAAGGGTCAATACCAGTCGTTTTCTTTTTCGGGGAAACTGAGTCAATAGAAGTGGAGTGACTTGCCCACATTTACACAGAACCAGAACTAGGCCTTTGGCCTTCTCACTTCCAGCCTTCCAAAGTGCCTTCTGTCACTTTACCTAAGTGGTGTGACTTCCCAGGCCAAGGGATGGCAGATTACATTTTAATTCTAAAAATATGGCAGGCTAATATTTTTATTTCTTAATTTCAAAGGAGGGCCTAATAAAGATCTGTTACCTTAAAAAAAAAAAAAAAAAAAAAGTAATGTCTAAGAGCTACAGAATCCTCTTTCTCCTCCTGCTCTCCTCTACATGCTTACCTGGGGAAATCAAGGAGAGGGACTTGGACCAACCTGTTAAAAGGTCAGAAACCAAAACCATGGTGGGCAGCGTCAGCCTCCCCCTGCCAGTCATAAAGAAGGAACCCTCAATGGAGGAGCAGCAGCCAGCTTTGTGTTACATGCCCACCTCGTCCTGATGTGTCCCACTTAATTAGGCCTTTCCATCCCGATGGTGCTGGCTAGCTCTTCCTTATCAGTTATGGCCCTGAAGGAACCAAGAAAAGGTCTCTCGGGACAAGCAAGTTGAAATTTTTCATCACATTTATTATGCACCTACTGTAACAAATACTGCGTTAGGCACTGGAGATACAGAGGCAAGCTCATAGGCAGGGCTCTTACCTCCTGAAGCTTATGTCCAGATTGAGTGAAAGGTGCCCACAGATGCTACAAAACTGTGGTTCAGGGTTTGTTGACGTGTTTCAAGCTGAGTGTATGCCTGGATGTATCATCGTTCCTTAGAATTTTTACATCACTTAGTTTTATTGTTTCAAGCTTTCTGCAAAAAGATTGACAAATTGGCAAATACATTGCATTAACATTTTAAAAAGCATACTCTCTAGAATGTGAACTCCACAGGGGCAGGGATTTTGTCTTGTTCACAGCTGTAATTGCCAGCAATTAGAAGTGCGCCTACTTCATACTGGGTGCTCAAATATTTTGAAGGAATAAGTATCGTTGGAAACAGTGACTGGCTAATTTACTTGTATTTAAATTTAAATTTTATATTTTGGATAAAAATCATACTTTCTGAGCAAGTATCAGTAAAATTTGACTATAAGAAGTTTGATCATCAATAACAAAATCTGTTCATCTTAGTCATCAGATTTAACTGTGGAAACTTCAAGATTCAGATGAGATGGGGAAAAGGTATCACATGTACCATCCTACCTAAAGCAACTAAAATGGGGGGTAGAAGGAATAAATGAAACAAAGATGGTCATCAGGCAAAGAAGGGTGATCCCTGAGAGGTGGAAAATGACCAGCATGACCACTATGATTGCCCCAGCTTATCTCCTGGAGAAAGTTTCCTTAGATGCAATACAATAAAGGAGACGCCTGGCACAGCTCAGTGGTCTCCCTAAGCTAAGAGTTCAGAGGGACCAATGTGGCCAGAGTTTGCAAGGCCAATTATGGAAGAGGAGAGAGCTGCAAGGAGGGAAACCTGGAGATCTGCAAAGGGGCCGCTGTGGTCAGATCAGTGAATACGGGGGAAAGTGTACCTGAGGCCAAGCAAAAAGGCACCCAAAAGGATTAGAAGAAAGGGTCCATGGAACTCACAAAGGGCCAGGAATGCTTCCTGTTTCCATTAGCCAGAGTGGAAAAGCTCATGACTCACAGAGAATCAGATAGAGTATTCAGAAGTCAGGAAAATAGCCCTAAAGTGAATGACGTACTGGTCCTGCCTGAAAAACTTAAAAGCAAGATGCAAAAGGGCCAGACTGTTTCCAGGCACTCAACTATACTCCAGAACAAAGCTCACAAATACCTATAGAAATACAAAAACTTTCAATATTAAACAAGGCAACGTGCAATTTCTAGCTCCTATCAAACATTACCACATGTGCAAAGAAGCAGGAAAGTATGACCCATATGGTAACAATCAATCAAAACTGATCCCAAATGGACAGATGATAGTGTTAGGAGAAAATAACTTTAAAAGTACAGCGGTACCTTGGTTTTCAAATGTCATCTGTTCTGGAGGACCATTCGAGTTCTGAAATGTTAAAAAACCGAGGGATCCACAGCCGACAGCCGGGCCTCAGGATCTTGCCCTCAGCGGAAGTCGTGTGGCATGTTCAATGTTCGAATTCCGAGACGTGTTGGAAAACCGAAGCATTTCCTTCCAGGTTTACAGGGTTCCTAAACCGAAACATTCATCATTGGAGACGTTTGAGAACCGAGGTACCACTGTAATTATTACTATATTCCATATTTCAAGAAATTAGAGAAAAGGTTGAACGTGCTAATAGGAACATATTTTTAAAAACCAAATTGAATATCTAGAGCTGAAAAGTAAATCTGAGATTAAAAATATACTGAATGGATTTCACTACAGGGTAGACATTTCATAGAAAAGATGGGCAAACTTGAAGATGTCACCATAGAAACTAGCCAACATGAACACTCAGAGAAAAGAACTTTAAAAAATAAAATTTAATAAATAAGCAGAGGGTCAGTGAGGTGTGGGAAAACTTCAAGCAGCCTGATATCTGTGTATGTAGTTGGAGTCCCTGAAGTGGAAGGATAGTTAAAGATATTTGCAGGAATAACGTATAAAGTCAAAAAGTAGAAGTGAGGAGACTTCTACTTCTGGCCAAGATGGAGTAACAGGGACTGGGTCACCTTTCCTCCTGAAACAACAACAAAGACAAAGCATATGATATGAAGCAATGGTTTTCAATACACAGGACATCAGGCAACCAAAGACAGGGACCTTCAGATGGAAACAAATGAAGAGAGTCCTGTAACTGCGTCACTTTACAGCCTTGAGAGAACCAGAGACCAGAGTGTTGAGGTGGAGTCTGGAGGACTCCCTGAGCCGAGGAGATGAAGCTGAGTCACGGGAGGAGGTGGTAGGTGGTGTTCGTAGGACAGCATATCAGGAGAGGGCCGCACACAGAGAGCTCTGGTGGTCTTCAGAGCGTCCCCCCGAGTAAGCAGCGGAGTACTGGTCAGAGGGCGCCTGTGAGGGAATCCCCAAGGCCAAGGGAAGAACCACCAGGTGCGTGGGTGCCTGCTCATCCACAGGACTGCAACAACTCACAAATCAGAGCACTCGGCAGAGTACTGGGGAAGATCTTGCCTCAGGACTGTGGCTCTTGGACAGTTCGGCCTGCCCACTACCCTTGGTACACAAAACAGCACTTAGTAGGCGTCCATAGCTTTTAGAAAACTAACAAGTACAGCTAACATTTATTGAACACTTCATTCATGCCAGGTATGATGGAGAATATTTTGAATGTTACCTAATTTAATCTCACAAAAACCTTATGTATGAGTATAATCCTCCCCATTCACACCTGAGGAGACTGTGCCATAGAGAGATGAAATAACTTGACCAAGGTCATGTGACTGATATTGGTAAAGCCAGAACATGAACCCAGGACTGTTGTTAACCATAACTGGGGCACTAGGGCCCTGGTGGAGATCATCTCATTAGTGACAGAGCCCCAGTTAGAGGTCATATCTTCATTTCCACTGGCTCCTCTCCTGGACTTCTTTTAGGTCACCTGCCTAAACTCTCACCCAGCCACTTTCTCACCTCAAACTGGTGAAAAATTAGATGGTTCAAGACTCTCAGTCTCTCCCCATGTCTCCAAATATCCTTCACTTGCATATGGCGGGCCAGGGATGTTTGCACCATGGTGACTTGCTTCCCTGCTGGCTCCCTCCTTCCACTGGGTTAATATTCAGGCCTTCCTATCAACTATTCTTGGGCCCTCCCAGTTCCCTTTCCAGTTTTCCACCACATAATTCTTGTTTCCAATAGAAATTATCTAGTCCAACTCCCACCCAGTATATGAATCACTGAAAAATACCATTAAAATTTTAAAAATTAAAAAACTTGCTTGCATTATTTGACTCTTAAAATAATTTTCCAGTCCCAGAAGCCTCACTGCCTCAAAAGTGACTCACCTGGAGGTAGATTTACTGACAATATTGAGTCTCAGAGATCCTTACTTGCATGGCCCTTTCCAAAACTTTGTACCAAGTTTAGAATTCATAATTTTAAATTCTGTTTTCTTAAATGAGGCCCACCAAATTGAGTAATCTCCAGGGTAGGCCCCTGAACTCACCATTTTCAGGGAAAGAAGCATAATTTCTACCCATTAGAAGCCCCATCTGTCTTCCTGACTGCAGAGTGGACGTCTAACCTGATTCCACATGGTTGCCTTCCAAATATTTTAAGACAATCAGTATACGCAGAAAGTTCTTTTCTGTTATCTCATGATATTTGTTTTCCAGATTCTTCCCCATAATGGCATCTATTAAGGCCTCGGTGTGTGCTAAAGGCTGTGGTAATGCTGTTACATGAATTATCTCCTTGAATCTGCACAGCCACTTAGGAGGGAGGAGCTATGGTTCCTATTTTACAAAGGAGGAAACTGAGACTTGAAGAGGCTGTATAATCCGTCCAAGGTCACACAGCTCAAATATGAGTCGGTCATTACAAAACTCATATATTCAACAGGTATGTCATATTACCTTCCTAATTTTTTTTCTAGACATACTTCTGCATAATCTTTCTAAAATGTGATTCCAATGCAATCTGTTTGGAAAGGACTTGTTACTGCCTTTCAAAAAATGTAAATTGATCCTTTGACTCAGAAATTCCTTTTTTATGAATCTACCCTACAGATACGGACAAATGTCCTTGTAGAGGAGGCTGATGAAGGACGTTATGGAACATTTCTAAACTTCTATGTTGTGATTTAAAAATGAAAAGCAACTTGCGAAAGTGATTTATTTTGTGGAAGAAAATTATACATGTGTCTAAAACGTTTGTATTTAGAAGAAAACACTCCAAAGTGTTCATAATAGCGAACCATGGGGAATGCAGGGGTGGAAAGACAGGGGAACTTCAGCTGTTTATTTCAGACGGTTTTGTGCTATTTGTTTTTTCCAGTCAGTACATGCTACATTTATGATAAACGGTAGCCTCTATGCAGCGGTGTTCTCAACAGGTCGAGAACTATACATCATCAAGCACTGGAACCGTATCCATTAATCCAGTTTAACTTAGCATTCAATTTTTTGTCCGCCTACAGTTGACTTCAATTGGGCTTGTATCAGTTAGGACATTTTGATTTGTGCAGAACTAGAAAGCAGCGTGGGTAAGTAAGAGATAAAATGCAACCCCATACTTGTTACTTACTGTGAAGAACAAACTTAAAACAGCACGAAATCCTTGGCATCGTCCACACTCATTCATGAGTCTGCCCACGGTCTCTTTCCTATTGAGGATGTTTACGGTTTCCTTGAGTTGCCCCAAGGTTCAGAGTCCCTTAAGAAAGTGACAAAGCACAGGTAGGTGGCCTGCCTATTCAACAGTGCTTGAAGGCATTTCAACTTGTTTGTTATAAATGTACATTTGTAAATGTCATACTTTCCTCTAACTCTGCAGACAATTAGTGTTGACAGGTTCTGGCAAATGCTTTCAGAATTTTTGAATGCGTATCAACACATACATAAGTATTAGTTAAAAAAAACTTAGAGCTAAACTATATGAACTAGTATGCAACTTCCCTTTTAGATGTGACATTGTATCTTGCATATCTTTCTATATCGCTGTGGGCAGACCATTCTTCCTAAAGGCAGCATTTTCTCAGTAACATTGATTTAACTTCTTTACCATCAATCTGTGTGTGTGTGTGTGTGTGTGTGTGTGTGTGTGTGAGGGGTGGAGGGAAGGGGGAAGGGCAAGGGGAGTAAGGGGAAGGATATGCGTCTTACTGAATTTTTAGAAGGCAAGGAATATCAGAAGTTCATCTGCTCAAAAATTATGTCTCCCATATTCCACTAGCCGGAGAGCCACTTAGATTGACAGTTCATTTCGGATGTGGATGTTGGTTCTGCGGATTACCTTCGCAGCACAGCCCAGCAGACACCTGGCAGGAGCAGCCTGCCTCTGGCGTTCCTGGAGGTCACCTCCCACCTGTTCAGCCCGCCAGGTTCTAGTCTCAAGTCCCCGGCTCCTCCATGCCCTGGCTTTTTCCTCTGTCTCTCGTATCTGCCTCAGTGCTTTGCTCTGTTCTGGGAAGGCCTCCACATCCCCTTCCTTCCGTCTGGCTCTGCTTTCCCTGTTGTCTAGTTTGGCAAACTTGAATCTCCAGGGAAGAGACCCTCTTCCTCCAGAATTGCCCTTCAGGTTCCACTCAAGCAAGATTAGGCCAGGAGAGCATTCTCGAGGCCTGGGAGGTTGGGAGGTTGAACAACACACAGGGTTACATTTGCCCAATCACAGTCTTTCATTCAGGCAGTGTCTGAGATGGACTCGGTGAATGTGAGTTTGTGTAGAGATATTTAAGTTGGACTTTTGGAAAGTGAGAAGGCTTAGGTGGGTGGCCTGTAGGACTTTAGACCCTAAAGGACAGAACACAGTGCTAGACGAGGAAGGAGTGAGAGAGTCTGGGGAAGGCTTTTGCATGCTTCATAATTTTGGCTGGAATTTGGGTGGTGGCTGGAACCACTCCTTACAAACCTCTTTGAGGCCATTGGCATAGTTATGGCTCCTTAGGGTGTCCATGCCTGAATTTTGGATGTCAAAACTAGTATGGAGTTGCTAATAATAATATGGACATGTGTTGAGGTTGTGCTATTTGCAGGCATGTGCTGAGTGTATCACTAATGTTAGATCTCTTTATCTCCAGAACTTAGAACAGTGCCTGGCACTCCATAAGCCATTAAAAAAAATAGTCACATCAGTGAGTAAATCAGCCCACAAGTAGTAAATGCTATACTCTGGATTCAAACTTAGATTTACCTGTTTTCAAAATACTTAGCCACTGTGTTTGTTATACTGCTGGTCTCAAAGGCAACATTCTTGGTCTATCTCAATTTAGCTTCTTGATTCTGACCCAGACCAGTCAAATATCCTCTGATGCAATTCCTGAATTAAGTCTAGTGATTCCCCCCAAGAGAGCAGAAGGAAGCCCAAGGCAAAAGAATTTGGGGGAAAGTAGGTTCAGCTGTTGTTCTCGAATGACCCACCTCCTTGGACCCCTCCAATTTAGGAACACTCCATATAACAAAAGAGGAATTTCTAGAGTTTTCTCTGAATCAGCTCTCGCTCAGCCAAATAATGTGGACAAAACAGGTCAAAAAGTTCACTTCTTTACTCAGCAGATACCTTTTGAGTATGTTCTAATACCATGGACCATAGCAGGTGCTGGTGATACTAAGAAGAAAGTAAATCATTCTCACCTTCAAGGAGCTCCCCGACTACTATACTATAATGTAGTAGGCGCACTGGAAGTACGTACAAACGTGTGGGTTACAGGAAGGCAGGACTCAGGTCTAGGTGAGACAAGGCAGATTTTCAGAGGAAGTGGGGTTTGATGCTAAAGATGAGTTTTCCAGATACATAAGCAGGGCTCTGTTTATGAAGAAGGAAAAACACCTGCCAAGGCAAGAGGCCTGTTATTGCACTGCATGTGAGAGCCTAATGTGAGGTGGCAGGGTGGGGCAGAGCAGGACAGAAGACTGGACACGTGGGCATATGGGCTGGGGCAAACTCTGAGGATGACACTTGTGCAGACCCTGGACAGAGCAGATTTGTTCTTTAAGTCAGGAGGTGCCACTGGAGAATTCACTCAGGGGCTCATAATTTGACTATGGTAGAAGATCATTCCAGTAGCAAAGGATAAGGTGGGAGCTAGGGCAGTAACAATGGGAAGGGGTGAGTGGAGGGCTGTGAGAGACATTTGGAAAGTAGAAGAAGATGTTTTAATTGATTAGATGGAGGCAGAGGAAGATAGATCAAGGAATTGAGGGTTCCTCCTAGCTCTTGACGTGGTCAGTGGGTGGATATGCCATTCCTTAAGGCAATAGAGAAAGTGTGGAGAACGTGATGGATTTAGCCTGAGACATACTCAGTAGTCACACCTAACGCGTAACCCGGGGCACAGGACAGCAATCTTCTCAGAAGGAGAGATTCAGGAAGCACCAGCTCTGGCAGAGATAAGGTTGCTCGTTGAAAACCCACTGCTTGGATACAAAATAAATATTAACAAATCAGTTGCATTTTTATACACCAATGGTAAACTGTCAGTAAAGGGAAACTAAAAAAACACCCCCATTTACAATTGCATCAAAAAATAAAATACCTAGGGATAAATTTAACCAAGAAGGTAAAAGACCCATACTCAGAAAATTTTAAGACATTGAAGAAATTGAAGACCATACAAATAAGTGGAAGCATGTACCATGTTCATGGATAGGAAGAATGAACATCATTAAAGAGCCTATACTACCCAAAGCAAGCTATAGGTTCAATGCAATCCCTATCAAAATACCAATGCATTTTTCACAGAACTAGAATAAGTAATCAGAAGATTTATATGGCATTACAAAAGACTCCAAATAGCCAAGCAATCTTGAGAAAGAACAACAGGGTTGGAGGTATCACACTACCTGAGATCAGTATCAAAATATACTACAAGGCTATAGTTATCAAAACAGCATGGTATTGGCATAAAAGCAGACATATGGATCAATGGAACAGAATAGAGAGCCAAGAAATAAACCAACACCTATATGATCAATTTGTTACCAGATAGGAGACCTGGCCCTGAGCCGGTCTGCCTAGGGCCAGCCAGTAGTGTGTTGGTTCTTGACTTCGTGTAGGAAAGATTTCACAAAATGAGTCCAGGTGATTGAGGGTATGTTTATTAAAGCTGGGGCAGTGAAACAAGGGAAGGACTTAGCACAGAAGAAGCAACAGGAGAGCCCAGACTGGGCAGCTTTAGCTCACTGGGAAGTCAGAGAAAAGGGGGCCTTGGAGACAGGTTCAGGGTTTAGCCCAGGACAAACTGCCACTGCTTATTGCTCGCCTGGTTGCAAGTCTCCTAAGGACCCTTAGAGTTTAGGAGATGTGTGCCTATGGAGGAAGGGGAAGGTGTGGGCATTCCCCCCAGAGGGAGAGCAAGTGCGGGATCTTTTGTCTTGAGGGTTTTGTTTCTCTCTTGCAGGCAGGAATCTTAGGGGAGGTCTCAGGGGAGGGTTTTAGCAGAATATTCATCAGTTTTCCAGGTGTGCTCTTTCAGGGTCTTGGTCTTTACTGATTGGTCAGTGCCAGAGCAGGGAATCGTTTGTTACTCATTGCAGCTGGTCCTGGCATTGCCTTCCTGGCTTTGCTGCTTTTCTTTGGAGCTGAAATACAACTGAGGCCTAGCTTTTATCTCTAGGGAGGTGACCTCCTGTATCTGGTTGTAAATTGCTCGCCCAGTTTGTTCAGCTGTCTGTCTCAGTTTCCCCATTCTACTTACCAAGGAATTTTCCTAGTTTCTTGCTATGTTGCCTCAAATTAATATATGACAAAGGAGGCAAGAACATATTGAACATTTATTCAATAAATGATGTTGGGAAAATTTGACAAGTACATGAAAAAGAATAAAACTAGACCACTTTCTTATACCATTTACAAGAATAAACTCAAAATGGATTAATGACTTAAATGTAAGACTTAAAACCATAAAACTTCTAGAAGAAAACGTAGGCAGTAAAATCTCAGACAGCTCTTGTAGCAATATTTTTTCTGATAGCTCCACGGGCAAAGGGGAAAAAAGAGAAATAAATAAATGGGACTCCGTCAAACTAAAAAGTTTTTGCACAGCAAAGGAAACCATCAACAAAATGAAAAGACAACCTACTGACTGGGAGAACATATTCACCAATGATACGTCTAATAAGGGGTTAATATCCAAAATTTATAAAGAACTCATACAACTCAACACCCTAAAAAACAAACAATCCAATTAAAAAATGAGCAAAGGACCTGAATAGACACTTCTCCAAAGAGGACATACAGATGGCCAAGAGACATATGAAAAAATGTTCAATGTCACTAATCATCAGAGATGCAAATTAAAACCACAAAGAGCTATCACGTCACACCTATCAGAATGGCTGCCATCAGTAAATCCACAAACAACAAGTGCTGGCGAGGGTGTGGAGAAAGGGGACCCTGGTGCACTGCTGGCGGGAATGCAGACTGGTGCAGCCGCTATGGAAAACAGTGCGGAGTTTCCTCAAAAGATTCAAAATGAAACTGCCTTATGACCCAGCAATTCCACTACTGGGTATATATCCAAACACTAATTTGAAAGAATATATGCACCCCTATGTTCACTTTAGCATTATGTACAATAGCAAGATACAGAAGCCACCCAAGTGCCCATCACGAGACGGATGCATAAAGAAGCTGTGGGGCAGCTATACAATGAAATGTTAATTGGCCATAAAAAGAATGAAATCTTATTTGAGACAACATGGATGGACCTAGAAGGTATTATGCTAAGTGAAATAAGTGAGTCAGGTAAAGACAAATATAACATGATTTTACTTATATGTGGAATCTAAAGGACAAAATAAACAGACAAAATTGAAACAGACTTGTAAATACAGAGAACAGACTGATGGTTGCCAGAGGGAAGGAAGTTGGGAGGAAGGGTAAAACAGGTGAAGGGATTGAGAAGTACAAATCAGTAGTTCCAAAATACTCATGGGATGTAAAGTACAGCACGGGGAATATAGTCAATAATATTGTAATAATTATATATGAGGCCACGTGGGTACTGGAAATATCGGGGGAAATACTTTGTAAAGTATATGATTGTCTAACTGCTGTGCTGTGCACCTGAAACTTATACAAAATAATATTGACTATAAAATGTAATTGAGAAATAAAACTAAAAAAGGAAAGAAAAAAGAAAACATGCTGCTCAGGTGTGTTTATATGGATGAGGTTCTGTTGCCAACACATAGCCTATTGTAGGACAAACTTTCCTTAGTACAGATTCAAAATAGTTAGTTAGTTTGAATTTAAACAGGATATATGAATTTACAGAATATACCAAAAGGCTAGTCGTTTCTCCTTGGCAGAAAGCCGGAAATTTTTTCTGTTCCATTTTAGTCTTCTTTTTGCTTATTTTGTGTATGCTATTGAGTAATATGCTTTCTTTTTTTCTGAATGTATGCAAGTATGCTTGCTTTCTGGGAAATTACAAAATAATTAGATATTTTTATTTCCTTTATCAAAAAGAAATCTTCAAAAACATTTTTAAAGGCCCAATTACACTATGAGTGTCTTTTCCAGTCCCTGAGAGCCTTAACAAAACAACAAATGGGCAGTGGAGGGAGACCACCCTGAAGGCTAGGCCCTGCCTCCCGGGACACCGGGCAAGGGTGGAGGCGACTTCATCATTAGCTCTCAGTCATAAAGTAGCCGAGCTCCAAGTCCCCCTCTAACAGTCCTCGAGGCAACGCAGCTAAAATGACAGCTGTGAGGCAGCCGCAACACAGAGCTCTCACCTGGCCATCTGAGAGCCAGAGGACCGTCTTCTAACATTCCCACCTGAAATTTAACTTTAGACGACACTTTGTGCTTGGGTGGATTGCCTTCCGTCTAAAGTACTACAGTAGGAGACACCCATTTCTTCTGTTCTTCTCCGTATGGAAACAAAGGAGACACCGCTTTAGAGAGTATTAGTGACAGGGCGATCTTAGTGACCATGGCCAGCCTCTCATTTTGCAGAGCGGATGCGGAAGCCAAGAATGGAGGGGCCACATCTCATTACCAGGACTCGAGAATTTCAATCCAAGGACCAGCATTATCACTTATTACTCATGTGATGCTGGACAAATTAGTCTCCTGGAAGCTCCAGCTTCCCAGCTTAGAAATGTGACTAGTCCCTGCCATGCACACTTCACCAGGGGGTATGAAGAGCAATGAAATAATATATGCAAAAGAACTTTGTAAATGTTCGATGTCATAGAGAAGCAACTTTTAAGAAAGGGGGTAATCCTGACTCTATTGATACGAGAACAAACTACCTGTGAGCAGTGGGTAGGATGGATTTTGTTTGTAGAGACATAACTACCCGCATAGTAAGGTTTATGAGGTGATGGGAAGGCCTTCCTATTGGGCTCTGGGGATTGAAAGAAGTTCAATAGACTGAAGTTCAATTAAAAGACTGTATCAGCCCCAACCAGTGTGGCTCAGTCGGTTGGAGCATCATCTGTACATCAAAGGATGGTGGATTTGGTTCCTGGTCAGGGCACATGCCCAGGTTGTGGGTTTGATCCCTGGTCAGGGCGAGTGTGGGAGGCAGCTGACCAATGTTTCTCACATCAATGTTTCTCTCTCTCTCCCTCTCTCTAAAATCAAATTTTTTTTAAAAAGCTAAAAGACTGTATGAAACCTACAGGGCGTCCCCTAAAATGTGTACACACTTTGAATGATTATAAAGTCAGTATTTATTAAAATACAGTTCATTTTCAAAATTTAAAAGAACCTACAGAAATGAATAATTTTTTTGTCAATGCCTGTTTTCAAACTGATGACCATTCTGGTCCAGGCCCTGCTGATAATGCAAAGCAATGGAATCACGAACGTCAAGAATCATTTCATTCGATACTTGTGCCCTCAATTTGTCAACTGCTGCCAGTTTGGTACCATAAACTTTATCTTTTATGTATTCCCATTAAAAAAAAAGCCTAGTGGCACTTTAGGATAAATTTTCTTTGTTCACAACTTATCCCGGCTTCACCTATTATTTGAAATCAGTTAAATTTGAAAAGGAGTGAAAATTAAGTGAGTATTACCTGTTAAAGTGTGTATACATTGTTGGGGACACCCTATATATAAACATCTTTGTAAATGCATTGATGAGCTAGCAATAAAGTGAGACATGCCCAGGAGACAAAACTCAGTTGAAGAAAGAGCTGTGAGAAGCAATACAAGTGTCTAAAGCCAATTTCATCCTGAGGACACTTCCTAAGTAAAGAAGAGTGAGATTTCGTGGGCCTGCAGGGTACAAGGCACAGAAGACAAGGCTAGGGCACACCCAGTGGAGATAGGTCACCCCATCGGACAGCAGGGCTAGAACACCTGCAGAGGACAGCAAAAGCAGCTTGTCCAAATCTTGGGGCTGCATGAAGGGGAAAAATTCTTTCCTAAGAATTTCTAAATATAATCTGGCTCTCACATTGGTTTGGCCTTGCAGCCCCAAATCACGCTCTAAAAGTGTCTAAACAAGAGTTTAGTTTAAAAGGTCATCAGTAAGATTGGTGAACTTGAAGACTTAGCAAGAGAAATCATTAAAATTTAAAACAGCAAGAAAAAAGTTAAAAAGAAAAACAAAAGCAGAGTATCAGTGAGTGGTGGGACATCCAGCAACATAATATACAAGTAACTCATCCCTCAGGAAGAGAGCCAAGAGAAGGAGCGAAAACACATTGGAGGAGATAATGGCTGAAAATTTCCTGAATTTGACAAAAACTATAAACTCATAGATCCAAGGTGCTCAGTGAACTTGAAACACAGGAAGATGAAGAAAACTATATCCAACAACTCAATGATAAAGAGACAATCATAAAAGTAGCCAGGGAAAAAGGCACGTTTTACATGGAGGGGGAATTACAGCCGATTCTCATTGGAAGCAATGCGAGGTGAAGACAGCAGGGGAGCATCTTAAAGTGTCAAAAGGACATTGTAAACTTAGAATCTTACCCCCAGTGAAGATATGGTACAAAATGAAGGCAAGTACTTTTTCAGACTCATAAAACCTGGAGGAATTTATCACCAGCAAGAGAGGTTAAAAGAAATCCTTCCAGCAGAAGGAAAGTGATAGCAGGTGGGACTTAGCCATTCTAGCAGGTATGCAGTGGTGCCTCACTGTTGTTTTAACTTGCATTTCCTTGATGGCATGTGATGCAGGGCATCTTTTCACGTGCTTATTTACCATTGTCTGTTTAGATCTTGTGCCCATTTTTAAATTGCATCATTCCTTATGTTGAATTTTAAGAGTTCTTTGTATATTGTGGATACCAGTCCTTTACCAGGTATGGGTTTTGCAAATATTTTCTCCCAGACAGTGGCTTGTCTTTTCTTCCTCTTAATAGTATCTTTCACAGAACAGAAATTTAAAATATATATATATGCCCAGCTGGCGTGGATCGCGGTTGAGCATCGACCTACAATCCAGGCAATCGGGGTTTGATTCCCAGTCAGGGTACATGCCCAGGTTTCGGGCTCAATCCCCACTGGGGGGTGCGCAGGAGGCAGCCGATCAATGACTCTCTCGTCATTGATGTTTCTCTCTCTCTTTCCTTCTCCCTTCCTCTCTCTGAAATCAATAAGGATATATCAAAAAAAATTTAATGAAGTCCAACAGCATTTTTTTTCTTGGATTATACTTTCACCAAACCCAAGTTCACCAAGATTTTCTCTATTTTATTGTCTAGGAGTTTTATACTTTCACATTTTACTTTTAGGTCATAAATACATTTTGTTTTACTGTTTTATTAATACTCTCCATAATTTCCCATTTTAACTACTGCATTGGTGACTGTTTTCCATTTTGCACTATAAACTGCACTCTGAGAGTTAGGTATTCCTCTACTGCACTGTGTCTTCTGCTTCCTTTCCATAGGCATTTCTTCTGTAATGATCCTTTTATAACATCTGTGTTGCTTGGACTCACGCAGTCACTTCTTTAATGATGAGCATATTATGCCATTAGTAAGTTATCAACGATGCCTTGTTTAAAAATGAGGAATAATTCAGGCCCTAAAAGAAACTAACTCAATATATATCTAACTCAATATGTATTGCATGACCCAAGTGAGACCGCCCAGGTGAAAAGCTGTGAAGACTCTGAAAGGGCCCCTAAAATGGAACATTCCAAGAAAGCGTGGTGTCCTGACTGGGCTGGAACTGGTGCCACAGTCTTCACAGAGCCGCACTCGCCCTTTACAGCCCAACTCGCATGGCGACAGGTGGAGGAGCTACAAATAGCCTTGGCCTCAGAATGGAAAAAATGATAAGCTGGGGCCAGAGCTCTCAAAGTGACTTAGTGACAGGAATGCAGGGGGCAGACCTGAGGATACAAGGGGTGTATTACAGGCTCACGGAGGACCTGTGAGTGCCCTGGGCTCGGGTGCCTCCTACTCTCAGGCTGGCCGCTCTGACAGGGGCAGTAAGCCACACGAGGCAGGCTTGAGCTGGTGCCCCACCCGCTGACCTCCGAGTCCCTGCAGCGAGTCTCACTAACACCAGCTTCTCAGCAGCAGCAAACCGTCCCTCAGTGCCTGTCAGTACACGAAACTGAGCCACTTTCCCCAGACAGTCAGGCTGCCTGGCTCCTGCTGGGCTTTGATGCTGCTGGAGAGTGGAAGCAGCTGGCTCACTTGTCAGCTGGGTCATCACCTGGAGGCCGAGGAGAGGGCCACAGAGAGGGACTTAGGAGCTCTGGGGGTTTTTTGGTTTTGTTTTGGTTTTTGGGTTTTTTTTGGTTAATCCTCACCTGAGGATATTTTTTCCACTGATTTTTAGAGAGAGTGGAAGGGGGGAGGGGGAGAGAAACATCAATGTGAGAGAGACACATCGATTGGTTGCCTCCTGTATGAGCCCTGACCAGGGACAGGGATCGAACCTGCAAGCCAGGTACTTGCCCTTGACTAGAATCGAACCCGAGACCGTTCCATGCTCGGGCAGTTGCTCTAACCACTGAGCAACACAAGCCAGGGCTGGGAGTTCTGGGCTCTAATCCCAGCTCCATTTGCGTACCCATTGAACATTTTGGCATTCTGATTTCTTCATCTTTAAAATTGGGATATGAGCTGGCTTTCCTGGGAAGGTGCCTGTGAGTAACTGATGAATAGGCCATTTGGTGCCCTATAAATTGTTCCATGGACGAGTAGAGTTAAACATGAGCTCCAGGCCTCACTCTGCCTCACCCTGCCCTAAATTCCATCACCCAGCCCTTAATTCCTCCTACCATGAGATGGTTAGGCCACATACTCCAAGCTCGCTTCCACTCCAAATTCCGTCCATTGGCCATTGCAACCCATCAGGCTGGCTGCTCAGACTGAAGCATGTGACAGACCATGGAGGGCTTCTTAAAATGCAGGTGGGGCCCAAGACGAGGAATTTCTAACCAGTTCCCAGATGATCTTGTTTCTCTCAGGGGACTTCACCCCTGAGAACTGAGCTATGGCAGCTGTGAAAGCTGGGGCCAAAGGAGAGGTGGTGAATATAGCTTATGCATAGTGGGGGCAGTGTGGTGGGCATACAGCCTGTGGTCCCACAGGGTGCCCCTTGGAGGGGATCATTCTCAGTTAAATGCACTGTTGTCACCTGCCACTCAAAATTCTTCCTTTCTGAACAAGAAGCCCTGCATTTTCATTTTGTGTTGGGCCCCATAAATCACGTAGTTGGTCTAATTCCTCATTTAAGTTTTACAGATAAACTTCAGGTAATGAACAAATGTTATTTAGGAAAGTTACCTCAAAAACTACTAAGAACCTTTAAGCTGCTTCTACACCCAAAGAAACAGGCTTATTTAGAAATTGTTCTTTAAGTTACAGGCATTTTTCCAGCCTGCTCCCCCAGCAGAGGCTGGTGTACACAAGTGGGCAAGCCCTGGGCCAAAATAGGGTGGCATGGGGTCCAGTCTCATTTCCCCTTTTTTCCCCCTCCCTCTTCTCCCACCTCTATGCTCTAGCAGGGATGTCTACATTTCAAAGATGAGTACCTTCAGGGAGAAAGAAGTATTATTGTATAAATATACATATTTTTGAGGGCAGAGGACTTCACCTTTTGCATCACAGCATTCAAGCCTGGTCTGCCCAGCCTCTCTCAGACGGGGCTACTCTATGATCTTGGCCCTAAAAGGAGAGATCCTTTAGGGGCCCATTCTGAAAGTGTGGCTCAGTGAGACCAGCTACATGGCGAGCTGGCTGGGAGTGGAGTCAAATCCAGGGAAGCAAAATGAAGACACCCACTTCTTTTTTTAGGATGGGATTTCCTACACTGGCATACCTCTTGACTTGTTTTCCTTTCCGTCAGAGCTAATAAAAGCACTTGGGTTTTATATAGTCCTATAGTCATGCATGTCAACAGTGTAAGGAAGTATAAGGTCAAAACCCACATATTTTGCTTCTGGGGGGGTCACTGGCATTTAATTGGTAGAAACAGACAACTTAAACAAGTTTTTCCAACAGGACAAAAAGAATGAGAGATTGAAAGGGCCGTCACCTAGATTAAGGTTTTATCCAACTGACTGAGAAAGACTCTTGGTCTCAAGGTGGTAGCTAGGGGATATGAGGACATGCGCAGGATGGAGTGGTGTGGCCAGTGTTTGACGTTTTGTTTTAGTAAAGAGTGACTGAGATGATTAGATGTTAGCAGACCAAAAATGAAGGCACTAGTTAGCTTTCACCTAACTTGGAGAAGCTACTCTAAAAATACCAAGAAATGTAATCCACCCTTCCTCTGAAGGATCATGTATCCACAGCCCACTGTTTGCACATAGTGGGACTGTGCACTTAGAAAGGGCCTCTCACTTTTTCAGGAAACTGCAGCCATAAGCCAGAAAGTTGTCATCCTCGCCATATAAACCCAATGCCCTGACCTCTCTCTAAAGAGCCAAGGTCACAGGGATTTTGTTTATTAGCTACTATTTCTTGGGGGGCAATGGCAATAGATCATTGTCAAGAATTAATTTTATTGCATGCTGACCTTGGTATGGCTGTGGAATGAGGACCCAAAAGAACACAGAATTGCTGTTAATCATTGCTTCTTCCCTGATGATGGTGGGACCCCACCCGCTACCTGCAGGAGGTAATCCACCCCATACAGACCGACCTTCCCAAAGAGCAGCTGCATCGCATCCCTTCCCATTCGACACCTTCCTGTGGTTTCCACTGCTCTCCTAATCAACCCTAACGCCTCCCGCAGCCCGCAGGACTTCTGCCGAGGAGCCCCAGTTGACCATGACTTTGGTGCACGCACACAGAACAGAACCCAAGGTTTGCTGGATCTGCTCTCACCCTTTCCCACTTCTTGCTCCTGTTGCTGAATTCCTGCCACACACCTGCACTCACCAGCATCTAATCTGTCCTTCAGGGCCCAGACTCAGAACTGGGACCACCATGAAGTCTGGCCCGATCTCCTCCAGTCCCATGTAGTTCATCCTGCCTTTGAGAAACACCTCTCTCCAGATGCTTACCTTTCTCAATCTGGTTGTGCAGAAAGCTGTGTTCTTCCCATACTTTAGCAATCATATTTATTCTCTAAAAGGTGAAAACTGCAGAGCTATTCCTTGTCTCTCCTGGGGGGTTGGGGGCCCTTTGGTTGGTTGGTGATTTGCCAACTTCTTCAGAGGCAGGACACTCTTCTTGGGCAGCATGCCAGGCTCTCTGGGAAGACCATGAAGTAGCCAGGCACTAATCAGCATTCCACAGACACCAGCCAAGGGCCTGCACCATGCTGAGTGCTATACCTACTGATGCACTCAGTTCCCTTATCAAAACCAAGACAACTTGGCTAAAAGGAAGGAGGACTCTATTTCATAGATGAGATATAAAATTATAATCATCAATATGAGCGTAAAAAAGACAGAAAATCTGTCAAAGTATAGTTTCTTGCTAAATTTTTATTCATTTTGGCCAAGCCAAGTTCTTAAGTTTAAAAAAATATGGAAAACATAATTTAAGGTTGAAACAGCCACTATTGCTTGAGTTCACCTGGGGAACACCTGAGTTAGTAGGCAGAACACCCGAGTGTTTGCAGGAGCACAGATGGAGACACTTTGGAAGGTGGGTCCTACACGGTACTTGTGGGGAATTAATCCACTTTCTAGAATGAGGTGACTGACCAAAAATAGAAGCCAGATCAACCTTCCATCAAACCAAGTCATGAGAGGGTGAAAATTTGCATGCCTGTCCCTGGGGTAGATGTGCCATCCAAACCAATGTGGCATCACTCTGGTTCCATCGGGGAGCTGCCTTTTGTCTACACATGGGGATAACTGAACACACCTCTCAGCCCTGAAACGCTGTGTGTACTGAACACTCACAAAGCATGACCTGACCAGAGCTGTACATGCCCCAGGAGGGAAATCCTCCTGTCCTCTAACAGTTTTGACTCCTGCGAGTCAGCACTTCATGTGTTTCTTACATTAAGGGCTGTGATGCTGAAGCAGGAGGCAGACTCAGAGGCAGGCCTCTGCACACGAAGGCTAAGTGGGCGTCAGCCCTGCCGAAGGGAGAATTCCCACAGATTGTGCCTGTTGCCAAAATGCTGTGCTACCTTCAGATCAACACAACATCTGCTCTTACTGAAGGAATTGAAACAAGGATCTACATCCTAAGATCACATTGGTTCGATGGATCCCATCTTAATTGGCTACTTAGGGACTAAATAAAATTTTAATTTCTTAATCTCTTCAATAACGATGATAATTGATATCTGAAAACATCTTCCTTATGCAACTCATTATAAGGATGTTTTAAAATATCAGGGGACCAAATTGTTGTCCCATTTTGTCACCTGCTGATTCTGTGCTGCTCTTCCACTCAGACCCGAAGGCTACATGAAGAATGCTGACTCCATCCCCCGCCATCTCTGGCCAACCAGCTCCTGCCCTGTCTCCATCCCTGAAGCCAAAAGGAGAAGAGCTTTTCACACAGCTCTTCAGGAGATGTTATCTCACCCTAACATGCCTCTGGACTTGAAGTGAAGATTATAATTCTACACTTCCATGTGAAAGAACCGCTAATGACTGGTTGTTCTGTTTTCAGGAACAAACATCAAAAATCTGGCTGTAACATTGAGGAAGGGAAGGAAAAGAAGCCGGATAACATGCGGCATGAGGGATGCTTCTCCACCACCATCACCATCCACAGTAATTTAATCATCAGGACCAGAAAGTGTGTCATCCAACTGGGATATGTCTGGAAGTGAAGGGAGGCCATTCACAGTTATGGTGGGGACAATACCCCAGGAACTGAGCTCTCCTTACCTAAGGGACTGGGACTATGTTACATGTTGGGGATATAAAGAGGCCAACAATGTAATTTCCTCCCGCAAAGGCCAAATTTTAGGTGGGGAGAGAAGATATTTATGAAAAAGAAACACACTACGAGGCAGCTAAATCTGGTGCATCGACACTAAGAAAGTAATTATTAAAGCTGAGGAAGGTTTCATCGAAGAAGTGTAACCTGGTCCGCATTTTTATAGTTATTAAATCTTACAAATCTGCAGTCACAGCTCAACTGCTCCTCACAGCTTCCAGGAGAGGCTGGCGAGGCCGACACCCTGTCTTTATCTCACAGGTGAGGCAGCAGACAGGCGGTGGATGCTCCAGCCACATCGCCGCCAGTGCCGGGTGCAGGGGCGAGCAGAGGCCGGGCGCGTGGGTTCAGGTTGGCGCCCTCGGTCACAGTGGTCACGTGGAGGAGGGCCACGCGGCCACCAGAGTCTGGGAGCCACAGTCAAGTGTTGTGAGCAAAACCTATTTGAGTTTGTGTAGAAGACAACCCAACTAGATGTGGGAGATAATAGTGAAACCCCAGTTTAGGTGGGGGAAACTGTGAAAAGCCTTGACTGCTGGGCTAAAACTATTAAATGACACGATGTTTGAAAAGTCACGACTTTAGTTCAGGAAGAAACTGGAAGCAGACAGACTGCGGTACTTCAGCGTCGGTGTGGTTCCCTAGATGTGAGGAGAGGAGGGGGTGAGCTGTGTTCCTGTAAGAACGGAATACTATTGACAAAAATAGGAAGCTCAGGAGGAGAGCTGCTTGACAGCGTGTCCTGGAGGTCTTTCCACACCACGGCGTGCACACACGCTGCACTCTTTTTCTGTGTCACGTGGTGTTAACTTAATTCACTCTTGAGCTCATTCACCCTTTTGTGAGCCTTCACGCTTCCAACTATAAACGAAAACCTTGTAGCTGTGAGCCCTCATCTTGTAAATAAACACCAGAAGAAAACATTCGTTTGGTAGCTACATTCTTCTGGGACACTGTGCATTTGGCATGAAAACAGCATATCAAAGGACATCTATAAAGTCTGAGTCGGTAAATCAAATTTTCACTCAAAGAACAGTTACTGAGTAATTTCTGTGTGCGAATCACAGGTGATGGTGCTGTAGGCTTGACCTCAAGGAATTTAGAGTCAACTTGAGGAGATGCACATGTAACAAAATGTAATACAAGAAAGAGAATAAAAAACCACACATAAGCAAAATGCTGGAACACCGAGGACGGAGGGGCCAATTCTAAACGCTGAAAGTAGCTGAGAATAACCTTGTGGCCGAGGAACCGGCTTTTTTGGCCTCCGAATCTGAACTGTACGCGGTAGCTGAGCAGTCTAGGAAATGCGTATAGAATGGGTGATCTGAGAATAGAGCACAAACAGCTAACGTTTGCGAAGCACATACTATGCACTGACACAACGCCAAGTGCTCTGTTTGCATCACCTCATTTACTGAGACAGGGGAAAGCAGATCGGAAAGAGAAACTGCTGCCTGCTTGGTCACATATTCATATAAATTCCAACAGTACTCTAGCAGGGTATCTCTGAATCACTTTTACCATAAATACAGGAATGCTATTATTAATTTTATACATGGCATTATATACATGATAGTTAGTTTCTAATTAAACATAAATTCCAAATAATCTAGTAAATTACATTTATAATTATGTACTAATTGTGGAGCACACTGATAGCCCACTACCCTATGTCACTACCTACGTTTAGAACATAGTTTGACTGTAGCTGCTGTTGGTTCCTGCTGCCCCTTTTCCTTCCCACTCCTTTCCTCCCCTGCCTTCCGCTCCCCCCCCATTAACTACTTTCTTTAACCAAAATACAATAAGTATTCAAGTTCCATGATTTTTATTACTTACGATAATTTTTACAGATAAAAGAATATATTCCCATAGGTTTGGGAATTAGTTTTAGTCTTATTATTAATCTGAAAACACACACAAAAAAAACCTTTAATTTTCTTTCTTTGGTGATTTTTTTTTTTCTGTAGGATTTCCTTGTCCAGCACCAAATTGCATGTGAAAGTCAGTTTTCCTTAGTGTCCGTAAGTCTGAGAGTTGAGTCCGGGAAAGACAGAGGAGCACTGAGAGCTGAGCTCCAGGCTTCAGCAGGTCCTTGCCGCCCCTGCCTGGTCCCCAGTTTCCTCACGTGGCTGGGCCACGGAGGTTCCCACGTAAGCCGCCAGAGCCAGGAACTTCATGCTTAAATGAGGGGCCACCTTCTCCCAGTACACACAGGGCAGAGGAGCCGAGTGAGGCTGGAAGGATCCGCCACCGGGGCGAAGGGAGGGTCAGAGCACCGGGCAGCTCTGGCTGGAACTGCAGACGTTCCGTCCGAAAGAAAGAGCGGGCAGTGAGAAAGTGTTAGAAAGAGGGAACAGGGAGGGCCAGTGTGAACTCAGGAGGGTCCCCTGCAGCCTGCCGCACAGGGAGGAAAGGCCCCGTCCCCGGCCCTCGCCCCCTCCGCTGCACTATCCTGTCCTGGTGCTTGAGGTGGTCTCTGAGTCAGAGGCCCCACCCTTGAAGAAAGGGTCTGGGGAGCCAGCTGCCTGGCATCCCCCCCACCCCAGGCAACTCTCGCACTCCCACATGCATATATTTTATAGGTGAAATTAACTGAAAGCAAACATTAAACAATCTTAAGGGGGAAAAAGGCACAGAAGAAGAGTGCAGCTGCGAGTGGAACATGAGAGGGCTGAGGCATGGGAACCAGCTTCCCGCTCGACCCTCCACACCCTGAAGGCTCAGAGGTGGGGCCATAGGAATAGCACTCAGTGACATTTTCACACACAACCTGCTCATGGGACCAAGCGTGTTCACTGCTCCTCCTCTTTGCCGAGGACCAGCAAGGAGGTTCCATGGGAGTCGTGAGGTTCCCAGGGGCCAGGACCAAGAGCAAGATGTTTTCATCTAAGTTGATGGGAGATACCGTGGATGGGGGGTGGGCAAAGGAGAAGGAACCCTGAATTCTACACACAGAGGTGAGCTCAGAACTGAGATGGACACCAAACTAGAGAAGCTGGAATCAGGGACAGAGCTGAGCAGCTGAAACCAGGTACGTGTCCCAGCAAAGCAGCTGAGGCTCAGTGAGTGAGAAGCTGATTTGAGTGACCGCCTCCAGCCTCTGGTGCCCTGCATGAGAAGGTCACCTTTCCTGGGATCTTAGGGTGTGGCTAGTGCGGGATGGGGGTGGGGGTAAGGGGAGCACACGCCCCCCTGGCCCTTTCCCCTGCTCTGCCCCACCGTCTGTCTCTGGAGCCCCAGCACTGCCCTCTCCAGAGCCGGGGGGCTGGGAGGCAGCTCCCCGAACTCTTGCCCAGCAGCTGATCTGTCACCAGCTCTCAAAAACACACACACACACACCCTCCACAGTACACATCTTCTTTTTGTGTCTTGTTTTGTTGTTGTTTCTAGGCTCAAAGTAATCTCTAAGTATATGTAAGGGAAAAAATGAATAAAATGTTTTTCTCAGGGGAACCAAAATCTGCAGCACGACTCCTCTGGCCATACACAACACTCTCTGAACTTTCTAGTAACTGTATGGTTGGCAATGCTTCTTGATGCTAAGAACAGCAAGTCGTGATAGCAGGAGCTGAAACAAAGAGCATTTGTTTTTCCAACATGACAGGGAGAATCTGAGGGCCGCACAGTGATGTTGGCTCCCCACTCAGGGCCACAGGCTTGGCCCTCACGGTGGCAGAATGGCTGCCTCTGCTCCAGACATCAAGGCAAGAGGGAGGGCCACGGGCCATGCCAGCACCTTCTCTCCCATCTGTACCTTTCATAAGGAAACAAGAGCTTTCTTAGAAACAACTCTCACCCTCTTCCTTTCCTGTCCCATTGGAGAACCACAGGCTGCAAGGGAGGCCAGGGGAGCAAATATCTGTTGGTGTGTTTGCTTATTTGTTTGCTTGTTTTCCCCAGTTTCTGTAGCTGGAGGCAGACAGGGGAAGGGGCACTGGGAAGGGCTGTTGGGTCCGGGAGCTCCCCTGCAGGGTGCCAAGGCACAGATCACTGTGCAGAAATAGCAACATCAGGGCAGCTCGGGCTGGCTGCTCTGGCCTCAGGCCCATCCCCAGGTCACTTCATGTGCCTCACGTGCGGTATAATCATAGCTCCCACATGTTCTGGTCTTGAGACCCCTTTATACTCTCAAAAATCGAGGAACCATGAAGAGCTTCTATTTATCTGGCTTATAACTATGGATATTTACCATATTAGACATTAAAACTGAGAAATTTTAAGACTATTTATTCATTTAAAAATAACAATAAGGGCTCTGTCTGGGTGGCTCAGTTGGTTGGAGCATTGTCCTGTACACCAAAGGTTGGGGGTTCGATCCCTGACCAAGGTACATACCTCGGTTGTGGGTTCGATCCCCGGTTGGGATGTGTATGAGAAACAACCAATCCATGTTTCTCTCTCACATTGATGTTTCACCCCCTTCCTCTCTCTCTAAAATCGATAAACATATCCTCAGATAAGGATAAAATAAATAACAGTAAGGGACCCATTACACGTGAATATAGATTTCAGACAAAGTTTATATTTTTATGAAACATAATCCTATTTTCCAAAAAATCAGTGGGTACAGTGGTTTTGCTTTGCATTGTTTGCAAATCTCTTTATTACACACCTATGAGAAGAAAGCTGGGTTGTCCTCTGCTCCCCAGTCTGTGTCATTGTCACACATGTTACAGCATTGGGAACCCTCGACTGCACACTCACAGCAGATGAGAGTGTGAAAGAGAAATGCTGTCATAGCTTCATTATGAAATAGAATTACTATAGACTATTTCTGACCTCACATGCCCCTGGAAGGGTCCCAGGACCACCAGGAGACCCAGTGCGATTCAGATCTGATCACTCGCCTGGAAGCCCTGGGTTCACCATCAGGGTGTCTGCCCTAGTCCCATTTCTAATGTTGAGCTTTGCCTTTTATTTGCATCACTAACTGGCCAATTCAGGTTATAGTCTCAGAATTAAGAAATGCTCTTCCCCATGGTCACATGCAGGTCTTCCTGGCTCACCAAGCAGACACAACCAGCAGCTTTGAAAACCTAGGCTCACTGGTTTCCTTTTATGCATTTGTGTTTCAAAGGTGTTGGGGGGTTTTCAGTCATGGCTCGAACAGTGGCACCCGTGCTACCCTCTTCCCAGGAGCCTCTGCGGAGGGAAGCCTCCCCCCAGCTCTGGCCCAGGAGTAGGGTTGAGGGGCAGGCTGGTCTGAGACACGCGGGCAGGAGGCATCGGCTTCCTCCTGCCCTTTGCTCCAGGCTGTATGGCCATTTGTCTGCACACGTCCCTATTTACAGGGATTATGGAAGACACAGTGATGACATCCAAAGTCACTCTCTAAAGACTCTCAGTCAACTGTTGTCAACATTTAATTATACCCACGTCATTCTCATTCTAGAATGCAGCCTCTTTAGCTCCTCCCTCGGGGCCGTGGGAAAGTTCACAGGGCAACACTGGGGAAGGGCCAGGGGGACATCACTCTGTCATCTTCCCTAATTGCTTCCGAGCTTAACTCTGAAGCATCAGGAGCACTGGGGGCAAATTGCAGGAAAAGCTGGACAGTTGTCCCTCAGACTCCAAGATCTGAGCCAGTTTTCTGAGGAGGTGCTGGGGCTCGCAGGTAGGGCACAAAATCACCCTACCTACCTGCTCAAACTCCACGTGCTGGCCCCTCCCAGCCCTCCCCCCCCCCCCCCCCCCCGGACCGAGTTCTCCTGGCCCCACCCCGGTTGCAAATCTCTGATCTAGGTTGTTAGGAAAGAGCTTTATTGACTTTAAATTTAGCGTGTGAGGTTGTGGATAACCCTCTCTGTTTCTGAGAAACAGCTGTTCCCTATTCTAACACCGCAGAACCTGGCAGCGGGCTGGAGCGGGACTGGCAGTCGCAGCTCAGCAAGCTCCCAGCAGCTGCTCCCCCGGACACCCCTGCCTGAGCCCCCACCTGCTGCTTGGGGTGCAAGTTAGAAGGGGTGCACGACCTAGAACTCTGCAGGACCGAAGAGGGCAGGAGGGACCTATTTTTGATGATCCTGGGGATTATTTAAAGGAAATTCCATGAAGTCCATGGAGCTCCTTAAAAGTATTTTGTTCCACTGCCCGCTTTCTTTGTCCCTCTGGTTCTATTTGTGAATTTCCCTTTGAACGTTTATGGCTCTGGAGCTGACCAGCAGTGAAACGAAAGCCACTGTCCTAAGGAATGCTCCGGCTGAAACATGGCCACTGAACCCCCAGGGGCTTGGCCTTCCGGGGGCAGCTGCAGGACTGTGCAGCCGGTGGAGTCCCTGCTAATTGGAGGGGAGCTCTTATCCGTTGTCATTTCCTCCAGGGAAAATGTGATGTGGCTCTTACAGCTACACAGGCACTGTGACCAAACATGTCGCCGAGCACCAAGAAACTGCCTTGCCCAAACTTCCTTTCTGAAGCTTTTGCTGCAGGCAAAGCCGTCTGACTAGACCCTCTGCGTCTAAGTCACACACACAGTATGTGACGCTTGGTGCCGGAGTGGGGGCCCTGGGCAGTGGGGCAAAGGGTCACGGTATCTCCACAAGTGACATTATGGACATGCCATGCCGCGTGATCCGCAGCTAAAAGGAGACCGCGGGGGCTGGAGGGAATGGAAAGTGATGACGCGAGGTGCCTGAGCGACAGACACTGTAACCTCAGATGACACCCGTAGCCAGTACATAAGCTCAGTGGACTGAGGCACAGTGCTTATGATGACATCGTTCACAGAGAATGTTATGAAGTCACACGTAATTACCCGCTTGAAGTGTCCAGTCTAACGGGCCTACCTGTTATGGAGAAAGTAAGGTGAACCTTGTAGGCTCCATCTATCCTGGATGTTGGAAATGTGCTCTGGAAGAGAAGGGGAATTGTGCATTTGAAAGGTGATATGTTTTAGCAAAATGTGCCCAAACCCATCTCTCCTGCGGTCGTCTTTGACCTCTTGCTCCAGCAGGCCTTACACCAGCCGGCAAGTAACCTTACGTAGTCCTCACCGTGGTCAAGGCAGTGGGCTCAATGCAGACAGAAGTGCACAAAGATAAAACAGACATGGAATCTGCCCCAGCTGGCGGGGGGCATACACATAAAGCGTTATTCTACCTGTACACACGATATACATTTATACAGACGAGTGTCACAGGGTATGGCCACGGTACCTTCCTTGGGTAGGACATACGTAAATGAACGGATCACGTACACGAGAGCAGGGCTGTTTTTATGGAGGACGCACGGGAGTAAGCTTCTAGAATCCGCGCCCACCGCCCCGTAATTCTGGAAACCACGGCAAGATTCCCAAACCTTCTTTTTAATAAATATTAGTTGTTTGTAGAGCAAAAGTAACTGAACAATTACGCTCAAAAAATTAATGAGCCCTATTTGTAAGTTTATTTACAGCTTCTTATATCATTGAATGAATGGTATCTTTATCAGATGACTCCGTAAGGTAAGCACACGGTCCCTTTTTTTCCACAGTAAAGTCTACAGATGGCAGAGAGGACACACAGCTCACTGTCCAGCCATCAATTGTCCTTCGTCCACACCATCCCCTCAGCTCACCCTGGGTTGGAGGAAGGATATGTGGAGGCGTTTCCTTTGCTATGAGAATGAGACACATGCTTTTTTTTTTTACTTGAGAGAGAGAAACAAAGAAACATCGATTTGTTTTCCACTTATTTATGTATTCACTGGTTATTTCTTGCATGTGCCCTGACTGGGTACCAAACCCACAACCTTGGCATATTGAAATGATGCTCCAACCAACTGAGCTACCCGGCCAGGGCTGAGACACTTGCATTGTGATGAGAACATTGTCGAGTATAAGGTCTCTCCAAGGTAGTACTTTAATGTTTCAATTCTATAAAAAATAGTGCTGCTGTATAACCAGTTATTATTTATATTTTGAACCATTTAAAATATATACAGCCTGGCCGGGTAGCTCAGTTGGTTAGAGCATCATCCCAATATGCCAAGGTTGCTGGTTCGATCCCTGGTCAGGGCACATACAAGAAGCAACCAATGATGCATAAATAAGTGGATCAGCAAATCGATGTTTCTCTCTCTCTCTCAAATCAATCAATAAATAAATAAAATTTTTAAAGAATTTTGTTGTTGTTAATCTTCACCTGAGGATATTTTTTCCATTACTTTTTCAGAGAGAGTCGAAGGGAGGGAGGGAGGGGAAGAGAGAGAGAAACATCGATGTGAGAGCATCACATTGACTAGTTGCCTCCCGCATGTGCCCCAATGGTGAGCGGGGAGTGAACCCTTGACCAGGAATTGAACCCGTGACCCTTTGGTGGGAGGGCCTATGCTCTAACCACTGAGCCACACCAGCCAGGGCTTAAAAAGAATTTTTTAAAAAATATATCTTTATTGATTTCAGGATACATTCCTAGGAGTGGAATCACTGGGTCAAACAGCAGCTCCATTTTTAATTTTTTGAGGAACCTCCACACTGTTTTCCACAGTGGCTGCACCAGTCTGCATTCCCACCAGCAGTGTACTAGGGTTCCCCTTTCTCCACACCCTCGCCAGCACATGTTGTTTGTTGATTTGTTGATGGCAGCCATTCTGGCAGGTGTGAAGTGATACCTCACTGTGGTTTTAATTTGCATCTCTCTGATGATTAGCCATGTTGAGCATTTTCTCATGTGTCTCTTGGCCATCCTGATGTCCTCTTTGGAGAAGTGTCTATTTAAGTCCTTTGCCCATTTCTTAATTGGGTTGTTTGTCTTTCTCTTGCTGAGTGCTATGAGTTCTTTGTACACTTTGGAAATTAGCCCCTTATCAGATTCATCCTTGGCAAATATGTTTTCCCAGACCGTGGGGTTCCTTTGTATTTTGAGGCCGTTTTCTTTTGCTGTGCAGAAGCTTTTTGGTTTGATGTAGTCCCATATGTTTATTTTTTCCTTTGTTTCTCTTGCCCTAGGAGTTGTATCAGTGAAAAGTCCACTAACATTCATCAGAAAGGATATATGCACCCCGATGTTCATAGCAGCACAGTTTACAATAGCTAAGATCTGGAAATAGTCCAAGTGCCCATCAGTAGACGAGTGGATAAAAAAGCTGTGGGACATTTACACCATGGGATACTACGCAGCTGTAAAGAAGAAGAATCTCATACCCTTTGGGACAGTATGGATGGACCTGGAGAATATTATGCTAAGTGAAATAAGCCAGGGAGTGAAAGAAAAATATCACATGATCTCGCTTATACGTGGAATCTAAAGAACTTAATAAATTGACAAGCAGAATAGACTCAATGACATGGAAGCATAGTTGAGACTGATGAATGTCAGAGGGAAGGGGGAGAGGGGGTGGAGGGGGAGAGAGTAACCAAAGAATTTATATGCATATATGCACAACCCAAGGACACGGACAATGGTGGGGAGAGTGACTGGGGAGGGGGAAGGAACGGGGGGGGAAGGGGTCATTGGGGAGAAAAAGGGACATCTGTAATACTTTAAACAAAAATAAAAATTATAAAAATAAATAAATATATATATATATATCTTTATTGATTTCAGAAAGAGGAAAGGAGAGGGAGAGAGAGATAGAAACATCAATGATGACAGAGTCATTGATTGGCTGCCCCCTGCACACCCCCGACTGGGGATCAAGCCCGCAACCCAGGCATGTGCCCTGACCGGGAATCGAACCCTGATCGCCTGGATCCTAGGTCGACGCTCAAAAGCTGAGCCACGCCCGGCTGGGCTTAAAAAGAATTTTAAAACATAAAATATATATGTTATTTTATCTAAATACTATTCACTTATAAGCTTTTAATAATTAAACTGATTCCATTAAAAATTAAACAGTTACTTTTAATAAAAATGGAATGGGGTTTCGGTGGCGAAGGCGAGTGTGCAATCTAAAATCTTTTTTGTGTTGTTTTAGAAAAGTAGTGTGTCCAAGTGGAACTACTTTTCTAGGAGTTTGATGAAAAAAACTCAAAAGCAAATTTGAAGTATGTCCTCTAAGCTTCTTAATATTAAAAAATAAAAGGCGAGCTCACCAGCAAATGACCAGCATGCCTTCTCTAATTTACACCTTCTTGGTGCTGCCCTGAGGGAGTCGGTCTTTCCACTCAAGGCGGTCCTGCTCCTGGGGATCCATCAGCACTTGGCACTGGACCCCAGTGTCACTGTGGTGGAACCGCAAGGCCAGGCCACCTGCTGTCCTGTCTGCTGGGAGGCTGCTGCCATGTAATGCCCGCCCCTGACGGCAGTACATTGACCTGCGCTGCCCACTGGCACATGCCCCCCACCCCCAATGGGACACTCCAGAGATTCCATTTTCCTACCACTCTAACACACACACACACACACACACACACACACACACACACACACACACACACGCTTAGCCACTCCTTGTCCCGTTCCTTGGCCATTGCAGAATCATCGCTGCACAGTACCGATTCTGTTTTCAGCGGTCCTGTCTACCACATGACAGTCCCCAGCCTCCTGTCCTGGTTCTACTATGAGCACCTGTTGGAACTTAGACCTTCAGTGGAGGAAAGGAAGAGAGGCAGAGAGAGAGGGAAGGAGAGGGGGCAGAGACGGAGCTGGAAAGAGAGGGAGTTTCCCTGTCCTCCTCCTCGCCCCACCCCCTCTGTTCCTTCCACCTCAATACTAGTCCCTGACATTGAATGTGGAAAGAGGAAGAACAGGGGGACCCTTGACCCATCACCTGTGTCCTGCCACTGCACCTCCCTCTCCACCCCACCACCTCCAATAAGAAGATGGGAAAAGACCGATCCCAGAGGGTCCGTTCCAGTGTTGTCCCTCGCTGCTCCTGAGTCCCGGGACTGCACCATTGCCCTTACCCCTCAAAGGGGCCCGACCCCTCCTCCCTGCCCTGTCTGCTCCCAGCCCCTCCACTCCACAGTCTCCTGCCATAGCCCTGGCCTCTGGGATTCCAGCCCTCGCCCCCTCGCCCCCAATTCTTGTATCCTTCGAGGCTTGGTGACTTCGGCCCTAGGCCATGGGATCCTTGCCGGTGGTGTAGATTTGGGAGGTTCCTAATCCAGTTCTGGGACTGCACCATTGGAGACATAGGTCCTGACACCAGAGTTGGGACTCTGCAGATCTCATTGTGCCCCTCAGGCCTTTGATGACCATTCCTGCCTCCGCCGGGCCTGCTGCCCTCCTTCCCGCACGCTCCCGCACTCCAGCCGCCACATCACTGCTATTTCCGCCCCTGCTCTTCCTCTCAGAGCGAAGTATTTCCCGTCACCTGCTCCCCTTTGCTCCCCATCCTTCGGGGAGCAGCTGAGACATCTCTGAGTAGCCCCAGGACCTGCATTTCCCTTTCCCTCCAGGCAGAGTCCGCTGCTCCCTAACAGGGATTTCCACACTCCCTGTGCACACTTAGTGCACGCATTTGGTACATTGTAGGAAAGTTTTTGTTTATGGTCTGCCCTCCTCTGTGCTCAGTGTGCATGGGGGGTGGTTGGAAGGTCAAGGAACATATCTGACCCATCTTTAACTCCCAGCAAACTAGCGGGTGGTGAAGGTGTGTGTGCGGCGAGCAGAGTGAAACGATGCACCACTGAAGTCTACAGTGCAGGTGTATTGTAGATTAAGTAGAATTTTACACCCACCACATGCTGGGAACTACTGCAGACACCACAAAAGTGACAGCCATAAAAGTGGCAGGTAAGGTATCTACAGTGGTGGACATCACATGGTGGGGGACGGGCAAAGAGCACACAAACAAGGGGCTACATTCACATCAGAGTCTTAGCTGCCGCCGATGGAACACTACAGGCGATGTGACAGAGTGCCCAGGTAGCACACTTCACTTTGAGCGGCCCAGCAAGGCCATTCTGAGGAATTATTAGCGGCATTTGCCCTGAGATGAGGCTTGAATGATAGGAAGGAAAGAGTGAAGGTCTGGGAGGCACAACATTCTAGACAGGGATCAGCGATTGCCCAGCCCAAGGTATGAATGAGCGTGTCATGTTGAAGAAACTGAGACGTTAGTGCTGCTGGACAAAAGTGAGAGAGGCTGTGAAATGGACTGAATTGTGTCCCCAAAATTCTCATTGAAGCCCTCATCCCAAGTGTGATGGCATTTGGAGATGAGGCCTTTGGGAGATAAATGGGTTCGGATGAGATTATGAGTGGGGCCCTCAGGTGAGAAGGGACATCAGAGAGCTTGTGTGTTTTATCTCTCTGCCACGTGAGGACACAGAGAGAAGGTAGTCAGTCGCCTGGGAGCCAAGGCCCACAATTGTGGCTGCATTTGTCTGGTGGCTGAGCTTTCCTGGAAGCTCTGGGGCTTTGGTGCTGACCAGCAGCTGGGGCATCTTGGTCTCCTCGCTCTCCATGTGGTGTTTCATCCTTCAGGGCCTCTCCATGTGGCCTCTCTCCCCAGCAGCACAGTCTGGACTGCCTCACACTATGGCTGCCAGGCCCCAAGAAAGCAAAGTGAAAACTACCAGGCTCAATCAGCATCACTGCTTTTTGACTCTGTTGGTCAAAGCAAGTCCCAGAGCCAACACCAATTCAAGGAGAGAAAGCCTGTCTTTACAGGAACATGCACAGGTGGTAGAAATTATTATATTTATAGGGCAAACTACCCCATCAGGGCCAACCTACCCTCTGCATCCCTCCTGTTCCCTCCCTGGGACCTTGCAGAATTATAAGTATCTCCAGTCAGCACTTAGGAACTCACTTAAGCCCCTTTTGGTGCAGGTTCGGTTCTGATTCTGATTCATGTCACATTAAGGGGTTTTCACATTCCAATTTGTACCCGAAGTTTGAACTATATTGTGTGTGTGGAAACTAAATATTTTTCTTGCTTGTATTGAGGTAAAGTGGCTATTATTATTAATGGCTAATATTTATTAAACCCAAACTCTCAATGCAGACCTTGAGAGTTTTGCATTATCTGTTTCAAAAATGAGTAACCAGAGGGTTGATTAGGTGGCCTAGTGCAGTAATCCATTTTGAGTTGATTGGGTATATGGTGTAAGATGGTGATTCAATTTTGTTCTTTTGCATGTGGATGTCCAGTTTTCCCAGCACCATTTATTGAAGAGACTATCCTTTCCTCGTTGTATATTCTTGGCACCTTTGTCATAAGTTAATTGGCTGTATATGTTTGGGTTTATTTCTGGCCTCTATTCTGTTCCACTGATCTGTGTGTCTGTTTTTTGTTTTGGGGTGTGTGTGTGTGTGTGTGTGTGTGTGTTGCCAATACCCTACTATTGCCAGTATTTTTAGTGCTAGTCATTCTCTTGGATGTGTAGTAAAATCTCATTGTGGTTCTAATTTGACATCTAATAACTGATGCTGAGAACACATCCATATGTTGATTAGACATTCAGATATTGTCTTTTTGAAATGACTGTTCAAAGAGCCCATTTTTCTACTGGCTTTTCTCTATTATTTAAAGCAGCTCCTTAAGTATCCTAAATATGAGTCATTCGTCAAATATAAGCATTGCAAATATTTTCTCTGTTCTTTGGCTTGTCTTTGCACTGCCTTAGTGGTGTTTTTCGATAAACTTGTTTTTACGTATCACTACTCCTAGGTGACCCAACTGCTGATCTCTACTTCCCAGTGGGGTCTCCCATTTCCTCTGGGCCCTCTCTCCTGCTGCCTGCTGCCTGTGTCCTTGCCTTCGGGACAGTACCTCCTGCTGGCTGCATTGAACGCCATCAGAGTTCAGTGCACCTGTTCCTGTCCTTCCCTGGCCTGCCCATCCCGGTGAGCAGGTCTGGTTCCAAGTTCTGGCACCTTCCACTCTTCTCAGACTCCCTGCAGTTAACTAGCTGTGCCCAATCATGTTCTGAAAATAAGTTCAGGATGTCCAAACAATTTACTTATAAGTAAACTTTTGTACCCATGATTTTTTTACATTGGGGAGCCCTAGCTGCATTTCCTTCGGTGTTAGTCACCAAGAGTCACAAGTACCTCTTCTGGCCGAAGGAAACATTAAAACCACGATGTGGATCACCAAATCATCAAGACCCCACTGCCCTTTAGTACCAGCCCACCAGTCCACGGGAGAAATTACACTACACACAAAAAAAGTCTTAAGCCAAACTGAGAAATTCAACAAATAATTGTTGAGTGCTTAATGTGTGTCGGTCAGTGTTCCAAATACTACAGAAGTGACAAGTGAAAATAAAAGCCATGAGTATACAGCACTTAGGTTCTACATGGGGAAACAGAGAGTAGGCAAGCTAAATGAGTAAGACATCTAGCAGGTCAGAGAACGATGCTAAGGGAGGGCGGGTGGACTGTCATAACAAGGGTAATGGATTGACAGTTTTAGGTAGGATTTCCAGGTAGGGACTCACCAAAAAGGTGATATTTGAACAAAGACCTGAGAAAGCAAGAGAGCTCTGGAGATACATGGGGGAAAGAGCATTTAAGCCAGAGCAAACAGCAAGTGCAAAAGCCCTAAGGTGGAAGTATGCCTCTCATGTCAGAAAAACTGAGCAGGGAAGAGACAATGTGGCTGCAGCTGAGAGGGAGAAGCAGAGAGAAGGGGTCAAAGAGATACACAGGCGTCGGCCTTCGAGGTCATTGACCTACATATAATAGGTCATAGGGCTGTACTAACCTGAGATGGTGATGCTCAGAGGCCAAGTTCACCTGACGTGCAGACAAGGAAGATGGCTGTAATTTGGTAGTTGTTAAGAGCAGCGCGCTGCAGCCCTGAGGGAAGAGGAAAGGACACCTGAGATGGGAAGGGCAGGGGCCACTCCTGGACCACGGGTTTGGCTGGTGGGGGTGGGGCTCTGAGTCCACAGAGACAAGAAGATTCAGGGAAAGGCCAGACTTGGGAGGCTCAGCAGAGCCTGGCTGGTTGTGTAGAGAATTAATAAATGAGAAAAGGGGCTGAGATCCTATTAAGAGATCTTACTGGTACACAATTCATCATTCAAGGAACAACTTTCCAGTGTCTGTCTGCTTTGGGCCATTGCTAGTACCTTAAGTTACTGCTTTTTATATTTTGTGAAGATTCTGTTACTTTTATCTGCAAGAAAATTAGTCCATCCTAGCTACTATACCAGGACTAGAAGTGAGGCTTCTGCTATTATTTTTTATTTCAAGAGGTTGTCTGTCATCTTCAGCAAATCCCCCTCGCTCTGCATGTGTTTTGTTAACTCTCTTGGTTAGTGGTCCTCCTTAAGATGCATTTTCCTTTGTTGGCTCACTAGGGCTCTGGTCTGATGCTGGATGGCCCAGGTTGGTAGCCCTCCTTCATGTGGTGAGAGTAGCAGCTCCTCCTATGGGCTGGCAACGTGGCAGGAGGCAGGTGAGCAGCTCTGCTGACGATCACAGACAAGGTTGGATTCTCACTTTCTCCTTACTTTCCTGGCCTCAGGATCGGCGAACACTTGAGCTTTGTATCCGTAAGCATTGCTGCGTAACAGGATCACTGGGAGCCTAGTGGTTCCAAACAACACACGTTTATTATCTCACACGTTCTGTGGGTCGGGCGCCCAGTCATCTGCTCCAGCATCTCACACACCTGCAATTAGGGTCTCAGCTGGGGCTGGGGCATCATTTAAGCTCAGCTGAGGAAGGACCTGTGCCTGGGCTCATGCGGCTGTTGGCAGCATTCAGTTCCTTGTGGGCTGCAGGGCTGAGGGCCTTTGTCTCCTCCTGGGTGTCAGTGTGGAGCGGGGGCTGCCCTCTGCCCCTTGTGCTGTGGGCCTTCCCAGAGCTCACTTGTTCCTTGGAGCCAGGAAGGAAGCGAGACTCCTGGCGAGACCAATGTCACACATCGTGTCACCTCCACCACATTCTATTGGTTGGAAGCAAGTCACAGGGCCCATCCCCACAAAAAGAAAGGGGTTAGATAAAGGCACGAACACTTTACAGTCCATCTACCATGAGTTTCTTCTCAGCACCTTGGGGCCAGGAAGACTAGATACAGTCAGGCATCGAAGTCACCCCACCCCAGGAGGTGTATAGATCTGAGCAGGTCATGTTCTACCAAGAAGCCTCGCCTCACGGTATTCGTGCAAGCATTTCCAGATGCTGTTAGCCTCTGCGCCCTCCCCGGCACGAGACAGGCAGCCTCACACCGAGCACAGGGCCTGCCTCCCCTACCTGCCGCTGGGACTGCTGGTCACAGGCAGTGGAGCCAGTGAGCCTCACTTAGATGGCACATCCCACAGTCCCCTGCTGTCTACCTTTTTTATAACAGCCTGAGTGTTTGGAAACTATTTAAATATGGTAAATTATGACACCTGTACATTACAGTACCCTCAAATTATGTAGCTATCAACAGAAATTTTAGCCTAGAAAAATATTCTGGGGGGAAGTCATTTAAAAAACTGTAGCTAGTTCAAACCTGATTCTTTTTTATTTATTTATTTAATTTTTTTTTTTTTAAATATATCTTTATTGATTTCAGAGAGAGGAAGGGAGAAGAAGAGACAGAGACAGAAACATCAATGATGAGAGAGTCATTGATCAGCTGCAGCCCACAACCCGGGCATGTGCCCCGACCCGGGAATCAAACCCCAATCCCCTGGATCCAGGTCGATGCTCAACCACTGAGCCACGCCCAGCTGGGCCTGATTCTTTTTTAAATATATGCATGTACCTGTGTATACATGTTAAAAGTGGTTATCTCCAGGGGGTAAGGGTAATGAGTGATTTTATATTTCTTCCTTTAACTTAACCATATCAAAAATATAATGAAATATATTACTTTGATATTAAAGGACTAAGCTTTACAAGTTTTTGCTTATTTTTATTTTAGAGTGTAATCTATTTGAGATTAAGGTCTGTGATATTTATCTCTGTGTTTCTAGCCCCCAGCATAACTCCCTTTGACAGATTAGGCTCTTAAAATTTTTGAACAAACATGCATTTCAGAAGATTTAAAACTGATCTCAAGATATTCTGTGGGGATATGGAAGTAATACTAATTTATATGCACGATTACCAATAAAACAAAAACAAAATCTCGCAAACCTGCACTCCACCACTTCTTAGGAACCAGCTCCACTCCACCTTCCCCAGTCCAGTCCATAGTGAGGGCGGTAAGGGTGGCAGATGGCATATCTGCTGGTGAAGAATGGTTTAAACAAGTGACATTCACAGATAATCTAACATTTAATTTTAACCTATAGTTTCACCATCTTCCCTGATATGACTTGTGAAAAGAGTAATGATAGGTAGACAAATGGATGGAGCTGTCAACACACTTCTGATCTTGAACCACCACTGGAGGAGTTGGTAATGAGCATTTAATTGACTATGAACTTTAGGTTGGAGGAGAGGAAAAATAAAGGACCAAATAAATAACCCTTATAATATTGGGAATTTACCTTAAATAATTCCTCACTGTTTTTGACTTCACCCAAAATAAACTGTCACTCACTGGGAGTGAGTAGGTAAGACATTTCCCCCCAAAACACTAAATGGTAACCTATCGCGGTGTTTCTGGTGTTCTTCCCACGTTGCACTCTACTGCTTCCTTCTGCTTTTTAAGGAAAGGAGGCAAGGACGATTGAATCCCACTGCACAGGGGAGCTCTGAAGCACAGGAAGAGGCTTAGGAAGGTTTACAGGTGGTTTGGAAAGTGGCCCATCCAACGATTGATACTAATGGTTCGGATCAACCTCTGTGCTGTGGCCACCATCTCTATTCTCTCCTCTTCGCCTTGGTCCTTAGGAAAGTAAAACAAGAAATAACTAATTAGATAATTGTTGTTTTCTTTCTGATTTTCTAATATTTTATGATGATTGGCTCCATTTCTTCTCATTAGTCTACTCTTTGCCCAAAAGATATGCCAGGACCCGAGTGCTTTCAGTGAGAGGCTCTTGGGATCTCAGTGAGCAAGGACCTTACCCGCCGGCAATGGGGATGCGGCTGGTTCACTGGTGCGCCCCAAGCTGCTGGGGTTCCCGTGCCTGGGCCCCAGCCTCCAGCCCCCCCGGGCTCGCACCGCTGCTGGGCTCTCCCCGTTCACCATCCTAACCAGACGCAGAGGCCGCCTGTGCTGGGCCGGTGCTGAGTCCCCAGGACGGAGGTGAGGAGAGGAAAACGGAGCAGGCAGCCCGCTTGCCTCCGCCTTTCCTGTGCCCAGAGGCTTCCTTTCCTTTCGTTCTGTAGCACTTTCTCTGTTTCTGTTGTTAAGCTTCTCCCATCAGGTCCCGGGTTGGAGGCCCCTGGCTTCCTACCTTCTGTATCTGAAACCTGAGCTCCAGCAGAGAATCTGCAGGCAGCCTACTCACCTCCTTTCTCTCTTTTCCTGCCCTTTGATCTCCTTTTCTCTTTGTTAAAATCCATTTTTCCTTTGAAAAGATCAACCTTCAGTTCAACTTCTCCACCAGCACGTGTACACATAAATTAATACGAGGTTATGTCACTCTTCTAGGACTGCCTAAAATTGTTAGTCACAGAAAAGGACATTCAGGAAGCATTGTTGTAGACTATATTGGCTTCCAGATCTTTAAAAAAATTTTCTGATGTCAAATGTAAACACTCTTGACAAAATAAGAAAACACAAGGAAGTATGGAAAAGAAAACAGGAATCAGAGCCTCATCACCCAGAGTTAATACTTGCATACGTTTCTTTCAATTTGTAAGCTCTGCACATATGATCGCATAAAAATATGTTTACTGAGTAGGCATAATTTGAGATACACATGTTTATTTCTCTTTTTATAGCATAGTATTGTGACATTTTCCAACAGAATTAAATATTCTTATGTTATTTTTTAAAATCTACCCTTGAATTGCTTCCAGATGTTTCCCTTCATATATTAATGATCTATATAGTTTACTAATGATTAATATAATCAATAACTTAATATAACCAATAATTATATGAGCATTCTTAAAATCTGAAAATTCCAACCCTACACTTCGAATTTTTTCATTACTAAAATTAAACAAAAAAATAAACATATGGAAAAGCTAATATTGCTATACATACTATGATAAACAAAACTTCCATTTATTTTATTTCATTTGATGGAGTGCAGTGTTGCTATGCATCGTGAATACCAATGCTATGCAGCTAAAAATAACAGCTGTGGTTGAGTAAGACTATAGGAGATGTTCTAAGAAAAGATAAAGAAACACGATATCGAGTTCCTCTGCCGTCCGGTAACAGACGTGCGTGCTCGGTGGGAAAGCCTGGGCCTGTGCTCAGTGTGGAATAACTCCAAATCCGTTTCAGTCCCATCTTTGTGGCTCAGTGGTTAAGGAAGCGGTCAGAATTGCTTGCATAGTAACTCTAAATGAACATTTCTAAGATGATTGCAATAATATATAAAGAAAAAATCTTGGAGAAGACTGTGTTGCTTATCAAGAGGCTCAGAAACATATTTGCCTTAATAAAAGCAGTAAATTACATTTTACTTTCTTAAGAGATATGGGCTATGACTAGGTCTGCAGGAAGCTGGATTTGCTTTTAGTAGGAAAAGCACCCAAATGGGATTAGAGAGCCTGGGCCCTGGGCCTGTCATTCTAACTAACCATTTGAGTGATCCGAACAGCTTCACTTATCTGAGGTTCAGGTTTTTCTTCCTTAAAAACTGGTAAAAGTAATACATACTATTTGTGTAAAAATAATAAGCAATATTTAAGAATATAAAGTAAAAATATACTTTGCCTTGCTTTCTAAGCCTCTTCCATGGTGTAATTGGTTAGAAACGTGGTGTGGTCCTGGCTGGTGGCTCAGTTGGTTGGAGTATCATCCGGAGCACTAAGGGTTTTGGGTTTGATTCCCCGTCAGGGCACATACCCAGGCTGTGGGTTCGTTCCCCGGTCAGGGCACATACGGGAGGCAATGGATCCATGTTTCTCTCTCACATCAATGCTTCTCTCTCTCCCTCTCCCTTCCCCTCTCTCTATAATGAATAAAAAACAAAAATCCTCGGGGGAGGATTAAAAAAAAACTGGTGTGTATTAAGAAGTACAGATTGATTGTTACAGAATAGCCATGAGGATGTAAAGCACAACATAGGAAATACAGTCAATAATATTCTAACAACTATGTGTGATCAGAAGATCACTTATAAGTTATATAATGTCTAACCAGTGGAGCGTACACCTGAAACTAATATAATATTGGATGTCAACTGTAATTGAAAAATAAAAATGATTAAAATTTTAAAAATTAGCCTGGCCGGGCATCGACCTAGAATCCAGGCAATCAGGGTTCAATTCCCAGTCAGGGCACATGCCCGGGTTGCGGGCTCGATCCCCAACAGGGGGTGTGCAGGAGGTAGCCGATCAATGACTCTCCTCATTGATGTTTCTCTCTCTCTCTCTCCCTCTCCCTTCCTCTCTCTGAAATCAATAAAGATTTTTTTTAAATTAAAATTTGGTGTGCATCCCTCTATATATTTCCCTATAAGCATTTTAATATATATTTTTAATAAAAATAGGATCAAACTCCATAAATTGTCCTCTAAGTTGCTTTTCCCCCCTTATCCCGGTCAGTCTTTCCGACTGCAGCATTACATAGTTCCTGGTACAGAGATGCCCTCCTCCAGTTAACAGTTCCCAGTGCCGATGGAGGTTTAGATTGACCCCTATTTTTCACCATCTAAAGACCTGCAACTAGCATATAGGTACACACATCGTCATGTGTGTGTATTAGGTTTCTTTATTCGTTAGGATAGTTTCTTAAAATGGGATTGCTGAGTGAAAAGGTTTATGTATTCTAAATTTCTATGAGGAGCACCAAACTGCCCTCCAAAAACATGCACGAGGTGCTTCCCCAGCCAGCACGCCTCCATCCCATCAAGCCTCATGTACCTTTTCGTATTCTGCCAATCGGATCAGTGAAAGTGGAATCTTACTGAAACGTTCTTGATCTATAAAATGAAGAGCTGGATTGCATAATCTCTAAGGACACTTTGGGTTCTAAAATTATGTGGGACATGATTGCTTTACCTGAAGACATATATGTCTGGCATCATATTGGACTTCCCTGGGTCCTTCCTTGCCCTTCTGGAAAGTTCTAATGCTCAGTCCCTGAGTTTCTGGTGAGTGGTTCCAGGGGAGGTGGGACACCCAGTTAGAGGTGTGGGACCTGTCAATCTCGTCTGAGGTGAAGCACAAATGGTGCTATTTCCAGCAATTTTAACTAAAAGGGAGAAAGCATAGTACCCCCACCTCCAAAAAATAAATAAATACATAATCCTTCAATACTACATGTAAAGCAAGGACAAAAGCTCAGTATTTAAAATCTAGCATTTGGCAGGACTCTGTAACTATTAATAATAATTCTACCCATGAAACTACCTCAATTGATGTCTTCTTTTTGTCTAAATTTTGGATATGTAGATATTGCTCTAATGCTAAAAAAAAAAAAAAAAAAAATACCTTTCAGTTAGCCCTAGGGGAAAAAAAAGATTATGACAGAGCAATGGAAAATCCACCAGGAAGGTTTGTTTGATTGACGCGCCCTTCTGGCTTCAGCACTCAGTTGTTCCATTAAGAGTTATGTCTTCTTGGTGCTGTTTAGAAGCCACCTCGTAGCTTAAAGGCTCTAGTGAGCTCCCCCCATGTGAGCTCCTTAATTACCATTGGTTTTGTTTGATGCCTTTCTTTCAGGTAGCTCTTTTTATTTCATAAAATCCGTGTGCAGTTTAAAAACCTTTAACTTTTGGGTTTAAATCAATTATACGATAAGGGAGGAAATGATTTCTAAATGGCATTTGTGGGGAAATTTATTAAAATGTTAACATAATCTCAGTGTCACCTCCTCCTGGTCTTCACTGCCAGCCTTGCCCCTTTGACCTGACCTCCGCCCCGGCCAGAGTCCCCACCCACAGCCTCCCTGCTCAGCCTGGCCCCCAGCTCCCGCTCCCACCTCCTTCCTGCCTGTTCCTCTAGCACAGCCCACGCTCCAGTCCCGCTCTGTGCCTTTCCACAGGCCAACGGCTGCCCCGAATGACCCGTCCCCCAGAAGATGAATTCCCCAGGAGAAGCCAACCCCTGGTGCCCTCTGGTATCTGCCCTGTTACCCAGAAGGCAGAGGCGATTTTCAGTGGCCCCCTTGTACTAGACTCTGCTAAGGCTTCTTTCTGGCTAAATACAGGCTCTGTGGGTCCTTCATATTCCCATCATTTTTCAAAATGCCAGGCATACTGTGGAGACATAGTTAATGTTCATTGAATTGACTGGAATTGAATGAGATAGTAGCAAGCCTGATATTATCTGGAAACTCATTGTATTGATGACCTCATAAGTTCCAACAAAGCATTGTCAAATAAGCTACACTCAGAAATTATGCAAACCACTACCATCGTGACTGGAGCACCGTGATCCCAAACTCTTTATTGGAAGAGGGAGGTCTGAGGTTTCATTCTGGGATATTTATAGTGTTGAGCATACTTGCTGTGTAAATAGCCATGGCTCCCTGGGAACTCTGAGATCTTTTGCAATGTCTGAAAGTACATTCAACGAAAACACAAGACCAGCAACGTGTGTGAAGTACAATAGGACTCACTTTGCTTGTGTCCACCCAATTAATCAATTAATTTTTTAAAAGTATGCCATCAGCCTTCTAACTTCAAAATGTTCCAATAATTTGGACCTGACCAGTGGTGGGGCTTTTAAAGGAATGCATCCCCTTTTTAGCTTTCTGAGAGTCCAAAATAATAACTGCCTTATATATAATCATATCACTCTTTAATCTAAAGCCTTACATTTTTAATATGTGCAATTCTATCTAGAGCTTAAAATGTTTACCAATATAAAGACTTTCAAAGAAAGGTCTTCTGATAACCACAACGAGAAATTTCACAATGTCTCTATAAGTAGATTAAACAGAGTGAATTCATTCCACTACTCCTGTTATAGAAACCGGACTCCCAGAACTGAATGTCTTCTTCAAAGGATGCTCTGGGTACCAGACTAAAGAAAAGCCTTTAAAATAGCATAACCAAATGTGCATTGGTATTTGGTGGTGGTGGTATATTATCTTTAATAAGCTGGACATGGAGTTATTTATGGAGAAAAATGTTAACTATATTTATTAGTTTAAATATTAGAAGCTGGTTTAAACTGGAACATGACACCATGTAAAAGTGTCGATATGCATGGATCAGTTAGAAAAAAAGCATTGATTATTTTTATTTAAAACTATCAAACTACAGTTTTTAAAAGTTTTTATTTGAAAATACGTACTTATATTAACTGTAGGTATATTTAATTATATATAACTGTATTTTTAAAATCCACCATCCCACATGATAAAGTGGTAACATTCTGCTTATGGCTGTGGAATGTTGGATTGGCAGAGACTTCCAGAAATGGAATTCCTAAGGCAAGGGGTATGAACATATTTTGAATTCCTGTTGCATATTTCCAAATTGCTTCTGAAAGAGTGACACTTTAAAGTATCGTTGGTAATGCATGAAAATGTGAATTAAAATCTTTTTTTCCAGGAATAAACAATATTCCTTTTTTAATTTGCTAACTTAGTAGGTATAAGGTGCATTATTCTAATCTGCATTTGTTTGCTTTCTAACAGAGTTGAACATTTTCCTGTAAATTTAATAGTTGGTTTTTGTGTGTGTATGAATCATTTGGTTATTTATTTTTTTTATCATTTATCTATTGAAATCTTAGTGCCTTCCTCATTATTATGAGATATGTGTTATTTGCATACATATATACATATATTACCCTTTTCTATGTTTGTCATTTCGCTGTTGTCTTTTGAGTTTGTTTATGCATGACTTAAAAAGGCAGAAGATGCTTGAATTTGTGGTTTATATGTAGTTAGAGCTGCTGATCTTTTCCTCAATAGTTATTTTCTGAACCTTCTAAGAAGTCCTCTCTTACATCATCCCCCAAATTGATAAATATGCAATTCTATTCTTTTCTGTTTTTTCTACCATTTAAGTTCTTGTATACTTTTTAACATTTGGTTATGATGAAACCTGATGTCATTTTCCTCCAGTTTCTTGTGTGGGTGCTTATTGAGTTCCCTGGATCTATCAAGTCATTGTTTTTTTTCCAACATTTTTTCTGTCTGGCCCTTCATTTGGGGACTCCAGTTACAAACACATTAGTCCATGTGACTAATGTTGTCCCATGGCTTAGCAAGGCTTTGTCCATTTTTTAAAATCCCCTTTTCCCTGGGCAGTTTCTCTTGCTGTGCCTTCCAGTTTACTGATCTTCTCCTCTGTGGTGTCTGCTGAGCCATGGACCCCATGCAGTTTGTTTTCTGTCTCACACACTGGAGCCTTTCTCTTTAGTAGTTCAGTGTGAGTCTTTAAAAAAAAATTCCATGCCCATTAACTTTTAAATATATGGAGTATAGTTATAACAGTTCTTTATTGTCCTTGTCTGCTGATTCTAGCATCTGTTAGTTCTGGGTCTGTTTCACCTGACATTCCCCCTCTGACCTGCTGAATTTCCCTCCATCTGCAGTCGCATGACTTTTCTCTGGACGCCGGGCGCTGTGCAGCCCCCTCGTGGGAGCTGGCTGGTTCTGAATTCCTCCAGATGCTGCTGAATTGTGCTCTGGGTGCGGGCAGGCCACTTGGAAAGTTTGATCTTCCCTGTCCTGCTGCTGAGGCGTGTCAGGGACTAGAGCGGTGCTGGGTCAGGCCAACTAGTCCCCACTTCTGAGGCCCTTCTGTGGCCGAGACCCAGTCACGAGGCTCGCACCTCGTGGTGGGAACAGACCTGACTCCGGCCGGGTGGGAATGCGGGGGTCCCTCCCCCCAATCTTTGCAGATGGTTCTTTCTTCAGCTTTAGGCGGTTTCCTCACAAGCAGGTCCCCAGAGCCTCTCTTCCCTTCTCTGTCCTGCAGCTGTAGCTGCCGTGTCTCCCGGACTCAGTCCCACGTCTTCAGCTCAGTGTCCCCTGCGCCCGGGCTTCCTCTCCTCGGGCTGTGGCCGGAGCCTCTCGGGGCAGTAACGGCCCTCAGGCCTCTGCGGGATCACTGGGGACTCAGTCACCTGATGTAGCATCATGAAAGCCATTGTTTCATATATTTTGTCCGTATTTTGATGTAAACATGGAGCCTGTTACTCCATTCTGGTCAGAACTGTAACTTCTGTATGTATTCCGGAATCCATTCTTGAGTATGGATTGAGATGAATATCTATTTTGATTTTTTTTTTACTTATCCAAATCACCCCAACATCAATTAGCAACTATTTTCTTCCCCAATTGTTTCCTATATTTGCCTTGTACTGTGTTAAATACTCACATATATTGGGGTCTGCTTCTGGGTTGGCTCTTTGGAATGGGGGCTGCCTGTTTTTGCCCCAGAGCTATACTCTTTTACCAGTAGCTGCTTTGTCATTTATTTTTAGTAACTGATAATGCTAATTTCCCCTATTATATATTTTCCATTGTACCCCTCTGAGAATTTAAAAACTCTATTGTTATACTTGTTCTTTTGTATCCATTTAAGAAACATTTTGTCAAATTAAAAACACCATTCTGGCTTTTTCTTAAGACTGAATTAAATATGTAAATCAGTTTGGCTCAGCGGTTAGAGTGTGGGTCCCGGGTTTGATTCTGGCCAAGGGAACGAGCACCTCGGTTGCAGGTTCGTCCCTGGCCCCGGTGAGGGCACTTGCGGGCGGCAACTAATCTGTGTGTCTCTCTCATTTCAACGTCTCTGTCCCTGTCTCTGTCTCTGTCTGTCTCTCTCTCCCTTCCACTCTCTCTGCAAAGCAATGGAAAAATATCCTTGGGTGAGGGTTAAAAAATAATAAATACATAAATAAATATGTAAATTAACCAGGGGATGGCACAGATATTTTATTTTTTTTCTATACAGGAGCATATATGTCTATCAATCTTTCCCACTCATTCAAATCTTTTATTTTAATTTTCCATAAGTTTTTATAGTTTCTCCACAGAGATCTTATACTTTCTTTCTCAAGTACTTTGTGTGTGTTTTGCTAGTAGAAATTGGCCTTTCTCCTTTCTGTTTTCCCACAATTACAGATAAAACGTTATTGATGTCACATGGATGTATGTGTGTCTGTGTGTACACTTGCACCTGTCCAGTTTCCTATATTCCACACTATATGCAGTTGCTTTTAGAACCGGATCCTTGGCTTTTCTAGGTATAAAATTGTGTCACCAGGAAGTAATGGCATTTTTGTCTCTTGTATTTATAATACTTAAATAACCCACATAAAACTAGCCGGCCTCCGGGGTCTTGAAAGTAGCTACAGCATAGAGTTATACAAGAAACATTAGTCGGATTCCCAAACGAACTTAGAGTTGGGCTTTTTATACAAGTCTTGTCAGAATACCAAAGGGAGAATCCAAATGTCACACAAAGCAAAACCTTCTATTTTTTAAAATCTATTTCCTGTCTATCTAAAATCACAGACAGGAGCTGCCCTACTCTTCAATTTATTCCTTTCTCTACCCCAAATTCTTCAAATCCTTCTCACATAAAGCCATCCGGCCCCCCAACTTTCCTGGATTTTCTGATCATTCTTTGCCATTATATTCCTATTAATTGCATCTTGCAGACTTCCCCAATTCTCTACTTCACCATCACCCTAACCAACACAAAATTCTCCCCAGGGGCAAATAGTCAATGGAAATTAACTCAAATGAGGTGAATGGGGAAGGGATTCAGGCTACTCACACCTACAACTTAGTGTATTTATTAAACAGATGACTTTTGAATGAGCTAAGAAAACCTAAACATTTTAAAGTCCTTTGGTTCTCTAAATAGCACTTAAAAGCATTATTTCTCTTGCCTTTTATAATATATGGAAGACTTGATCCAATTTTTGCATAATTGTACACAGTGTTCAAATTTTAAAAGTTTGAAAACTGCTGCTGCACTTAAGGTGCTCAGGATACTGTGGGGTGCACTCGGGATCAGGAAATGCTTGGATGTCACCTGCTGGCTCCCACAGTATATAGCAGGCAACTGCTCTGGTGGGTTTCCAAACCTATTTTTCCAACTCCCAGCTCCCTACTAGTTATTTCAAAATAACCAGAAAGACAGTTGTAATTTTTGATGACGAGATCACAAATCATCACATTCATAATTATGTAAATGACTTAGGGACACAATATGGAGAACAGCTACTTAATTTCTCAATCACTGAACTAGCCATGCATTTGCTGGCACTTGACTAAAATGTAGATTTCACACTGAATTTACCTTGCTAATGATATACATCTTATTTCATTTCCATCAATAGATATATTTTAAGTAGATGTTATGCCATCAGTTTTCCTGTATGATACGAATAATCCCGTAATAATAAAATTCTGAAGTTTCTGAATAATTTACTTTTATTGTCATTAGAGTAATTCAGTTATCCCTGTAACAATGCTACTCTCATTCACTTGTATTCTGATATGCATTTCTTGAACAGGAAAGAGAGACAGGTACAGCTTACACAACTTACATGCATTTGTTCAGCCAGTTAATACTTATTGTCACCCATGTCCCAGGCACTTTTCTTTGTGGTAGGGTTCGGCAGTGAAGGTGAGAAAGCCCTGTCTTCAACCCCCCCTGGACAGCCCTGTTTGAATGCCCTGAGGGTTTGTGGACTGCGGTGCTCTGGGCCCAGCTGCAGCACGCAGGGAGGATTTGAAGGTGCAGATGCCTCGGTAGGAGGAAAGACAACTCGAGCTTGATACACTCTTCTTTCAGACTGTATGAACATGATAGAGTTTTGCATAATGAAGTATTAATTCTGAGTAGTTTCAAACATGTGATTTCTTGTTTTCTTTTGTTTTCCTATTTACGGTTCTGGATGTACTCATGAGTGATGTATTCTCAACAATTGGATATGGCTGCTGAGGATCATTTAACAATATTAAACAATTGATCTGACTCACTTATAAACAGGTAGATACAGGTATAACATGAATGATAGGTAATATTGATTCTTTCCATGGGCAACTAGTTGGACACTGAATGGTAAAGCTGTGAATAATTTCTTTTGATGAAAATTTAAGAAGGTAATAAGATTTACCAAAATTGTTTAAACTTTAGCTTTAATTTTATTTAAAATTTATTGCTAATTATAATCTGTATTTTGCCTTCTTAGATGTCTTTTGAAAACAAGTGAAAATAATGTATTGAATTTTTACTTAATTTATATTTTTATGAGAATATATTCAAATCTTGTATATTTTGAATATAATTAAATTTTAGTTTTTAATCTTTTTTGATAATTTCTGTCACTATAACACTTTGTGAAAATCTAGATTAAACAACATAATTGGTGTTTTCCTGAAATGAAGGCAAATTTTTATGGGCTAAATATATAGGAAACATATTAGCCCTTTATATTTTCATTGCTCATCCAAAATCATTAGCTAATCAACATTTTACCCAGATGGGTATAGTAATAATTAAGTGCTGTCATCTTTCACATTTTTCTGTCTTTCATCCATATAAAAATATTTTTATTTTGTCATCATAAATGTTCACATGTCAAAGTTGGGGGTTATAACATTTCTTAGTTGATGGCGTATTAGGTTGATTTATAAGTTTTAAATATTCAGACCAACAGTAGGTGAGTTTCCAAATGTATTCCTGCCTGGCTCCTCAAATCTTGGACAGGCTTCATGCCAGCCTACATGCAGACAGTAGTCTAGTGAGGGGATACAAGAAATAAATAGGTAACCTAAAGAGATCATTTCAGGTCGTGATAACTGCTATAAAGAAAATACAAGCTTGGTATATTTGGTGGTCAGAAAGGAGCCTGTGATGATTGGAGTAGAGTCCTGTCTGGGATGAGCTCCGTTTCTTCAAGACTTCTCGTTCAGGTCTCAGCTTGAACGTTCCCTCCTCACAGAGTCCTTCTCCAGCCGCTCAAACAAACGATGCCCTCCCTCCGCCACACCCATCATATGGTTTTGTGTTATTTGTCACAGTACCTCGTGGGATAAAAGGTACACAAAGGCAGAGACCTCAGCAGTTGTGTTCACCACCACATACATAGTCTGGGGTAAAGCACACATGGAACCCATCAGAGCATCTGTACTTCCAATTACAAGGGGTGAGGGAGCGAGAATATCCCTTAAAGAACAACTCATTCATTCAAATCACTCTTACACATTTGCTTTCTTTGGGTACAGTCCTTGCCATAAACAGTGATTGACGTGAGGAGTGGGATTCATCACCCTGAAGTTTGAAGTCCCCATCGGTGAAAGAACATGTGGTTAAAACACCACCTGGGAAACAATGTCTATCCTTGTGTTAAGAAATATGTATCAGTTATAGCTAAAGTTATGGGTTTAATGAATGCAAAGTAGCAAAAGCCAAGAAAAAGATTATTAGATAGAATTACAGAGCCACATCTAATCTATAACTGATATTTTAAATTCAAGTAACAGCTGAGAAAGTAAGTTTGCTCTGGTCCTGGATTGAATAAATAGTCAAACAGGGAGCCCGGCATGTAATCACGACACCGAGGAGGCAACAATCAGAAAACAGTCAGGAACACATCCAAAGAATTCTTTTAAAATGGAGAAAAAGATATAATTCAAGACCATGGTATAATTTTTTTCAACCAAAACTTAAAAAAAATTATTATGAATCTCGGGCTTGCTGTCTTCTGATGTAGAAGCTAGTTCCCTAGAGCACTTCAACGTCAAATTCCACGTGGCACCAAATTCCATTGAAACTGACATTGAATGGGTTCAACCAAATACCTGGCGGGCGGTTTTTTTCTTTCGCTTTGATAAGCTTTTAAAAACATATTGAATATCTTTTTAAAGCAAAAAAGCAAATATGTCTCGTGGATAAAATAGGCCTGGTTTCCATCCCCACCGCTTTCATTTCTCCCAAAGCTAATTGCTTCGGGAGACGAAAGTCCGGGCACAGAGGAAGGCAGGCAGACACCAGCGCTTTCAAATCGCCGCTTCTCTGCAAGAGCAGAAAAGAAGGCTGTCAGCTGTCGGCAGAAATCCCCGGGGGTTTTGACTGTTCTGAGCACCCAGCACCCCGCCTGGGGAGACAGTGGCGCAGGCGCACGGGACCGTCTCAGCAGCTTCACCTCGGGGACTCGGGGGGCGGGAGGAGCTGGGGGGTCAGGGAAAGGCCCTAGGTCTTTGCTGGGGCGACAGTAACACAGACATAGTCTTGGGTACAACGCGTGGAGCTGTTAAGCAGACGTCAGTAATTTCATTTGTAAATTATATCTCAACAGGGTACATTTAAAAGCAGACACCTCCAGGGCCGCACCACGGCGCCGGGGACGCGGCACCGGCACCCGCCGAGCGGCTCTGCTCCCGCGCGTAGCTGGAGCGACCGACGCACAACGCGCACGCAGGGACCGGAACCTCCCGCGGCCGACCTGCGCGGCCGGCCGACCCCCTGAAGGGAGTGACACACGGAGTCGGAAGTTGGGCCGACGGAGGCGGAGCTCCGCCGCAGGGAGGCGGAGCCCTCGTTTGCATTTCCAGCAGCTTGGACGTTTTCTCTCGCCGTAGCGCCCGGGACCGGAAGCTGCGCTGAGGCGTGCTCGGGGTTTCCGGGCGAGCGCCGGCCGGGGTTCCATGTGGAGCAGCTGTGAGGGTGTGGGTCCCGAGTCGTGCGGCGGTCGCCCTCCCGGTGAGCGGGCGCTGCGGGGCGGCGGTGTGCCAGGCTGGGCGCGGCGGCAGGTCCCGCGTCTGCGGCGCCGGCCGAGGGAGGCCGGCAGGCGCGCCGGGGCTGAGAGACTGCAGGGGCTGTCGGCTGCCTTGGCGTGGGCACCTGCGTCCGCGTCCCGGCCGCCGCTCCGTGTCCGCGGCTGCGGCGGGCGGCGGGACGCTGCCTGGACGGGCGGCAGACGGGCGGGAGGTCACCTGCTGGCAGTTCCGCACGAGCTGCTCACGGTGCGTGTGTTTCCCGCCGCGTTTCAGACACCCGGCAGCGGGAGAGATGACGTCCTTGGCCCAGCAGCTCCAGCGGCTCGCCCTCCCTCAGAGTGACCCCAGCCTCTTATCCAGAGATGAAGTTGCCTCTTTGTTGTTTGACCCCAAGGAAGCGGCCACCATCGACAGGGACACCGCCTTTGCCATTGGTGAGCCGCCCTTTAGAAAGCCCTGTGAAGCGTTTGTTTCCTGGATGTTGCTGTACTTTCTTTTTTTCTCTCCTGACCTGCCCTCTACCTTAGCAGTTTATAACTTATTGATTTACGTTGTTAGGGAAAGAGAATGACAACCACGTGCTAGGTGCTTGAAATGTATGTCGGTAGGCATCTGAGTTTCACAGAGGAAACAAGGTTGGGGACGTCATCTAACTCAGGGAGGACTGGAGACAGTGGCTGGGTGGAGGAGCAGCCTTTCCAGAGGACTCGTCTTGTTGTAGGAGAGATTTTCAAAGAAAAAAACGGCCCTGCCAGGAAGTTCTTTTTCTTCTCCTGGCTGTTGCAATATAACTGGGACTGTATTACAGATTATACATGCTAAAAGAATTCAGAGAATTTGTTTAGGGGTGAGTAAAACTGTAAAAGAGGGGTGAGATGAGTTTTCTTGCAAAGAATTGTTAAATAAACTGGCCTTTTCCTAGGATGCACTGGCTTGGAGGAGCTGCTTGGAATCGATCCTTCCTTTGAGCAGTTTGAAGCACCGTTGTTCAGCCAGCTAGCAAAGACCTTGGAGCGCAGCGTTCAGACCAAAGCAGTGAACAGACAGCTGGATGAAAACATTTCACTATTCCTTGTTCACTTGTCCCCTTACTTCCTGCTGAAGCCAGCACAGAAGTGCCTGGAGTGGTTGATTCACAGGTAGCAAATGGAATTACAGGAATAATTATGGGCTAACAACTTTGATCTTTAAAAAAATTAAGTAATGACAGCATTTGTCAACTTAAAGCTGAAAAATTAGGTAAGAGATTAGCAGGATGTTTGGAGATGCAGTAAGATAAGCATGATGAGGTGAGATGAGCATGCCCTTCTGCCGTTAAACTCGCTTTTGTTAATACTGAAACAACCGCTGAAGATCTTGAGGATAAACCTCACTAGTTCTAAGGCACTCATGTCACTTTGTCATTACCAGTTGTTACTGCGTATTTGGAGCAAAGGGGACTTTTTTCTTGTCAAAATACCAAAATCAGGGGTTTGGGAGAGGGGAATAGTATCTTCTAAAATACCATAACTTTAGAAAAACCATTATAGCTATCCTGTATTGAATATTTACCCACCAGGCCCCGTGGTGAGTGAGCACTTTGCGTGCATTGTCTCATACAACATTCCTATGGGAAGATACTTGTCCCCATTTTATAATTGAGAAAACTAAGGCATAGAGAAATTACGTTGCCTAAGTCGTATACCTAGTAAGCTGGATACAAGCTTGTGTTCAAGGTCTGGTATTTCATCCACTTCAGGAATTGTCTCAGTAAGGTTATTCAGTTTTATTTTCTCACTAGCATCTCATCACAGCTTACACATTTTTGTTTATTCACCCATATATATGTTTTAAGAGAAGAAAGATTTCTGTTTCATTAATTGGAGAGATGGTGGTAAAGTGACTTCCCTTGAGGAAGCAAGTGAGTTATGAAGAAAACAATTTTATCTGGGGGCTTCTGATTATCAGAATGTTAGACTCATCAGACAAAAAAGAATCAAGTCTATAATATTTTTCTCTGTCTTCTAGAACTTAATTTCCCCCAAATAGATCAATTAATGTAAGGAGCACTTTTTACATTTGGTTCTGCATTTATTCATGTAACACTGAGTTAGAAATAAATGCTTCAGTAAAGGTGTATGCAAAGTTTGGGGCCTGTAGGACTACCTGAGTAGTTGAGGAAAGCTTAGTGGAGAAAGTAGTAACATCACATACAAAACTAAGCAAGCTACATATAAAACTAAGAAAATTCAGTGTGGTGTGGTGCTCTGAGAAAGATACAAGTAGAGTGTAGACAGATATAAGAGGGATCACTGGCTGGGGGAATTAGGAAAAGCTTGGAAAAGGAAGCATTTGAGCTAAGTCTTAAAGGCTAGAAAGGATTTCCTGTATGTGACAGTGTCTTTTGTTATTAAGGTGGAGGGACCAATACAAAGCTTTGTGAAGTTCATGGACAAATTATATAGGGTTGTGATTTGGTAATTTTTTTAACTCAAAGAAAGTAATGTCTTATTTTTAGTCTGTCTTTTGGTTTTAGAATTATTATAAGGGAAACTGAGGCAGCTGTGGAAAGTGAACTTTAGAGCACGAAGAGAAGCTGAGCGTTGCTGCCTGGTGGACCAGTTGCTTCTCTTTGGGTTTGACTGCAGTGATCCCACAGTTATGTTAATGTAATAACAGGTTGAAACAAAGCTGAGAGAAAGTGAATGGGATATAAATTTTGGTATCGAATATTAAAAGTATTACTGCATAAGAATTGGCCGACTCTTGTTGAGTACTTCAGTACAAAATAGAGCTTATGTATGTGGTGGTTTCTGCTGGTATTCATTCTGAGTAGTTTTAGCTCAGTGATAACACAATTTGGACATGTAAGGAAATATATGCTTGTAACTTTAGTGTCAACTTGAATTGTTTGCTTTCCCCCCCAGGTTCCACATCCATCTTTATAATCAAGATAGCCTCATTGCTTGTGTTCTACCATACCATGAGACAAGAATATTTGTGCGGGTTATACAGCTTCTAAAAATTAATAATTCAAAGCACAAATGGTTCTGGTTGTTTCCAGTTAAGGTATGATTGTTGAATGACACGTATCTGGTTATTACAAATCTTGATTAGGAGATGTAGTTTGGAAAAAATAAAAGTCATTAGTGCGTCTGAGGGTGGTCCAAGTATTACCTCCATCACTTTTATTTCTTAACTTCCAGTTTAAACTCATGGATAACAGCTGGCTTTTATTCATGCCTGATACAGGCTAGGCAATTTACACTGAGGATGGGGCAAAGGTAGGGTTACAGTTGTGAGTGGGAGAAACAGAGTTTATTCTTGTGCTATTTATTAATTATTGTACTATTTCCCGTATGAACAACTGTAAACCTAGTTTTGCCACACCCTGTATATTATCTTGGGTTTTCACAAAATTCCCATTTTTACAGATGAGGACAGGCTCAGAGAATAAGCTACTTGCCAGAGCTTACATAACTATAAAGTGGGAGAGTTGGGATTTGAATAAGCCAATTTTAAAGCTTGTCTTCCCATTATTTTATACTCTCTGGTATTTTAAATTTTGGAGATGAATAGCTTAAAAAAAGTTGGAGGTGAAGAAAAGCAGAAAATACTTAACAAAAATCAAAAGGATGAGGAAAACTTGAAGGACTTTAAGAAAGTATTAAAGTTGTAAGGAAGATGCTAGGAATTAATTTACAGATGAATAAAAGATGGTTGCTTTATAGGATGGGTCTGGCTAAGGTCAGGTAGAATGATTTTGTAGTAAAACAACTGATTTGCCATGACCACTTTGTTTGCAACATACAATAGAGGAAAGTAGATTTGTGTTGTCAGTAGGAATTTTACTGAATTTTGGGCATAGCGATTCAGGCAAGGGAGGAGGGCAGTGGGGACAAAAGTAGGCTAACTGGTGGTACAACTGGGAAGAATTAACTGTATGGGTTATGACAGTGAGGCCAAGGGTCTGAATTACAATAAGAAGGAATGGGATTTTTTTTTTTTTAATCCTGACCCGAGGACATGTTTATTGATTTTAGAGAATGATGAGGGGAGAGAGAGAAACAAACATCAATTCAAAAGAAAAACATTGATCTGTTGCCTCCCATACGCGCCCCAACTGGGGATCGAACCCGCAACCTTGGTATGTGCCCTGACCAGGAATTGAACCCCCAACCTTTTTTGGTGTACAGTGATGCTCCAACCAACTGAGCCACACTGGACAGGGCAGGAATGAGAAATTTTCTTTTTTTAATCCTCACCTGAGGATATTTTTTCCATTGCTTTTCAGAGAGAGTGGAAGGGAGAGAGAGAAACATTAATTGGTCGCCTCCCACATGTGTTTCACGGGGATTGAGTCTGCAACCAAGGTATGTGCCCTTGTCCAGAATTGAACCTGGGACCCTCAGTCTTAGGGCCAGTGCTCTAACCACTGAGCAACACTGGCCAGCACAGGTATGGGAATTTTTAAGTAGGAAAGTGAAAGAGTTTGGATGTAAAGAATTTGAACTGAAGAATGTTCAATAAGAGAAGATCAACTTTTGATAAAGCTTCTATTCAAACTACTCAGCATGCCCTGGCCAGTGTGGCTAATTGGTTAGAGCATTGGCTTGCACACTGAAGGGTCATGGGTTCGACCTGATCAAGGGCACATGCCTGGGTTTCAGGTATGGGAGGCAGCTAATTGATGTGTCTCTGCCATGTCAGTGTTTCTCCCTTTTCTCTAAAATCAATAGTAATGTATCTTCAGGTGAGGGTTAAAGGTAACGACCAGTCACTGACTGTCCCTCTGTCTCTGACAGCAATCGGGCGTACCCTTAGCTAAGGGAACTTTGGTTACCCACTGCTACAAAGATCTTGGATTCATGGATTTCATTTGTAGTCTGGTAACAAAGTCTGTGAAGGTGAGTAGTGTATTTTATGAATGTATAATTCTATTAAAAGATTGCTTGCTCTGAGTGGAGAAAACGTACTGAGGCCTTCCCTATTAACAGTGGTACTTGGAGGAAGTTCCTTTTGTTAAATGGCCTGTTCAGGAAAGTGAGTAGTGGGGTCAGTCTTTCATCATTAAAGATATTTTTCTACAAAAATGAATTATTCCTTGCCAAATTCTGTAGGGTGTTCCAAGAAAATGTATATACACTTTGAATGATTATAAAGTCAGTGTTTATTAACATATAGTTCATTTTCAAAATTTAAAAGGATCTGCAGAAATGAATAATTGTTTTGTGAATGCCTGTTTTGAAACTGCTGACTGTTCTGGTCCAGGCGCTGCTGATAACTCAAAGCAATGAAATTGCAAACATAAAAATCATTTTGTTTGACTGTTGCTGGTTTTGTACTGTGAACTTTATCTTTTATATATCCCCATAAAAAAGTCTAGTGGATAAATTTTTTTTGTTTAAAGCTTAGTCTGGCTTCAACTGGAATGAATGTCTACATACTTTGAAAAATTATAAAGGCAGTGTTTGTACTTCAACTGCGTTTTCAAACTTCCAGCAGCATTTTAGAATGAATTTCCTTTGTTCAAAGCTTAGTCTGGGTGAAAAGAAACATCAGTTGAGCTATCAGCTGTTAAAGTGTGTATACATGTTTTTGGGACACCTTGTATTTATGATTGTTGAAACAGTTTAAAGAGACAACCTAAAAATGTCAGGAAGTTTGTTCAGTCAGCCTTGTCATGTTCAATTGAACCATTGAATTTGTGTATTTAGTGTTGTATAAAAATTTAAATATCAGCCTGAGGTAATTGAGAGCTGTAAATATTTTTATACTTTTATTAATTGGCCTTTCACTCCTTAAATGTGTTTTGTGTTTTTGTTCCAGGCTTTTGCTGAGTATCCTGGGAGTTCAGCACAGTTAAGGGTTCTGTTAACTTTTTATGCCTCTACCATCGTGTCTGCTTTGGTGGCTGCCGAGGACATATCGGACAATGTAGTTGCTAAGCTATTTCCTTATGTCCAAAAGGTTGGCCCTGCTCAAGTGTATAATAGATTATTTTGTACTTGAAGGAATATTATTGCTTTTAAAATTTTAACTTAGACGTAAATGTTCTGAAATTGACAATTTCAGATGGTTGACGAGATTTAATTTTTAGGTAAAAAATATGACTTGTTTTTGTCTTATAAACTTACCAGAGTAGTATCATCAAAAAAAAAATTTTTTTTACGTATGTTTTTATTGATTTCAGAGAGAGAGACAGCAATGATGAGAGATAAACGTTGATCAGTTGCCTCCTGCACGCCCCCTACTGGGGATTTTGCCTGTACCCTGGTCATGTGCCCTGACTCGGAATCAAATCTTGACCACCTGGTCTATGGGTTAATGCTCAAACCCCAGAGCCAGAGGAAGATCTTAATTAGGGCTTCTTAAAGAATAAATGTTAGATATTTGGCCTTGTCCTGTCTCCCAGATATATATGTTTTCTCTTTTTTATTTTTTTCTTAGCGTAAACAGAAATTTATTGTCTTGCAATTCTGGAGGTTAAAAGTCTGAAATCAAGGTGTCGACAGGGTTTGTTCCTTCTAGAGCCTCTGAGGGAGAATTCAGGCATCTCTCCTAGCTTCCAGTGTTGCTGGCAACCCTTGGTGCTCCCTGCCTCGTGGTAGCATAACTCCTGTTCTGCCCACCTTCACATGGTGGTCTTCTCTCCCAGGTCTTTTTTCTTAGTAGTCATGTTACCTCACTGGAAAGACTGGATTAGAGAATCTTTAAAGCACAGGCTCTCGTCATTCTTTTTGCACTGACCCGCTTCTTAGCGTTTCTTCTTCCCAGTTGCCTTGGTGCCTGCCACCTTCCCAGATCCCCACGGAGGTACTGCTTTCATTTCCCACCAGTGTCCCACGATCATTGTCTTCACTCAGATACTCTTTGTTTCTGATTGAAGTTTCCCTTACATGGGTGGGAGTTTGCATATAAAAAAAGAGCTCCCTGGCTCCTGTTAGGATGTGTGGTGTGTGTTTGAGTGGGGAGACCCTCTGGGATCCCTCCTCTCGTCCAAGAGACATGTCTCTTCTTTATGTCCACCCAGGAAAGGGAGTCAGCATCTTAGTGCTTCACTTCTGAGGAGTGTGCATTAGGTAGTATTAATCTCTAGTTTATGGCATGTGTAATTTGTCAAGGTAAAGTAATATTTTATGTAGAATAAAATAATATAGTTTGTTATTTTCCCTTGTATTTTAAAAAATGTTTAGGGATTGAAATCATCTTTACCAGATTACAGAGCTGCAACATATATGATAATATGTCAGATTTCTGTGAAAGTGACAATGGAAGATACCTTCGTCAATTCATTGGCGTCACAGATTATCAAAACATTGACTAAAACTCCCTCTTTGATCAAGGATGGACTGAGTTGCTTGATAGTGCTCCTGCAGAGACAGAAGCCAGAGAGCCTTGGGAAAAAGTACGTACAATTGAATTGAGAAATGATATTAGAGGTGAATGAAATTATTTTGAATAATTTTTTTAAAGATAAATTGCCATTCATTGTATAACATTGTGTAATAACTTTATGTACTTGTTTCTTCAAAGGCCATTTCCTCACTTGTGTAATGTTCCTGATCTTATTACAATACTGCACGGGATTTCTGAGACATACGACGTCAGTCCTCTTCTGCGTTACATGCTCCCCCATCTGGTCGTCTCTATCATTAATCATGTTACAGGTACCTGGTATTACATTTTACATCCAAAAACTTGGTTTCTAATATTTGATTCTTAAAATAGGAGCCATTCCCATGCTCATATCTTTAAGATACTTAAAAGTTTTTGCTAACCAATTGTTTTTGTGTAATTTGTCTATTTTTCTTAAGTGAGATACCTTTGGAGTGGAGAGCAGGTTGGTTGGAGAAAATAGAATCTTTGATATGCTCAGAATTCTTTTTTTTTTTTTAAATGTACGTTCTTACACAGTTTCTACAGGAAAGGCTATGAAATTACTTTAAAACAATTAAAATATGTTGCTGAGTAAAACTTTCCCTTCTCATTTAGATAGTTGATGAATTTTAGTGATTTCATTCACAATAAATATCCAGTTGCTCACTATAGAGTTTTTCTCCCTTGAATCATTGAAAATATAAGACCAAGAAAATCTCATGCATAAAAATCCAAAATTAATTAGAAAGTGATGGCTTGTATTACATGGTTTTTATTCTTCAATAAATACAGAAAGATAAGGGAGAAATACTTGGTCCATATTTTTTAATTTTTTAAAATATGTTTTCATTGATTTCATTGAAGAGAGAGAGAGAGAGAAACATCAGTGATGAGTCATTGATCAGCTGCCTCCTGCATGCCTCGTAGTAGGGATCGAGCCACAACCCAGGGATGTGCCCTGACAGGGAACAGAACCATGACCTGGTTTATAAGGTGATGCTCAACCACTAAGCCACACCAGCTGGGCTTTGGTCCTATTGCTACTTGGACTAAGAAAGACGTACTAAGAAAGACATCTCCAAATACATGTTAGTCTATTAGAAAATAAGGTTTGCTTAACCTAATCTTTGTTTAAATATGTTTCAGAAACATAACTAAGCATAAATGAATGGGTATTTTTCCTATTCTGATGGTGATCAGTAATGTGATCCCAATCTTTGAAGGTAGGGCCAAATTCTGGTTCATACATTATTTCACTGAATCTGAAATAGGTGACAACTTTTGGTTCAGTAAGGAGGTATTGGGACAAATGTTTAGCCTATTTTCAGAGATACAGTCGTCCTCCCTTTGGCTTTCCACAGTTTCATTTACTTGTGGTCAACTATGATCCGAAAATATTAAATGGAAAATTCCAGAAATAAATAAATTATTAGTTTTAAATTGTGTGTGGTTCTGAGTATCGTGATGAAGTCTTGCTCTGTCCCTCTCGGGACATGAGTTATCCCTTTCTCCATCGTTTCTGCACGATAAATGCTAATTCACCTGTTAGTCACTTAGTCACTTCTTCATTATCAGATCAGCTGTCTCAGTGCTAGTGTTCAAGTCACTCTTATTTCACTTAATAATGGCGATGCTGAGAAGTCAGATCTGCCAGAGAAGCCGAAAAGCACTTTAAATGAAAAGGTGAAAGTTTTTTACTTAATAAGGCATTTTATCATCTCACATCATCACCAAAAGAAGAGTGAGTACAGTACAGTGAGATTATTTTGAGAGAAAGAGACCACATTTACATAACTTACTACTGTGTATTGTTATAACTTTTATTTATTAGTTTTTGTTGTTGATCTCTTTCTGTGCCTACCTTATAAGTTAAACTTTATCATAGGTATGTACGTATAGGAAAAACACTTTATATATAGTGTTCAGGCACCGTCCAAGGTTTCGGGCATGCACTGCTGTCTTCAGCCATAATCCCCATGGATAAAGGGGGATGACTGTAGTTTAACGAGACCTAGGTTCAGGTCCCAGCTTCAACTATTTGTAACTGACCTGGGGAAGACTAGTGTTTGGACTTCTCTGTCATCAATGAGGTAGTTGTAGTCACACTTGTTTTTAAGAATTCAGGGAATTTCAGGTAAAGGATAAATGAGGGTAATATAAGTAAAAATGCTTTGAAATATATAAATGACCAAATAGGTGAAATACACTTTTGAAAATAGGTTAAAAAACCCAAAAGCAGGTTTTAGTGTCTTGTTCTAAAGTTATTCCGGCAGGAAAGTTTCTGCTGTGAGTGAATTTAGTAGTGTAAGCGTGCCGAAATTCTTTCCCCAATCCATTTTATTTGTCGTATGTCCTAAGGAGAGGAAGCTGAAGGAGTGGATGGTCAGATCTACAGGAAACACTTGGAAGCTGTTCTTACCCGTATATCACTGAAGAACAACTTAGACCATTTTTTGGCTAGGTAAGCAGTTATTTTTAACAGGCTTCTGATTTGTATTTTTGTGGCTTAGTGTACTATTCAGGATTGATTAGCAGTTTTCCAGTATCCCTTTGTAATGTATTTCTTGTGTTGTCCATATCAACTTATTAATTATAAGTAGTCCAGTAATAGTAACAACATAAAAAGTAATTTCTTTTGCTTTAGTGCTTACACATGATCATGGAAAGTTAATAGTTAAGCTAAATTTGGGTTATAGCTACGTGTAAATGGTGGCTGTTTAGTTTCCTAATAATAAATGGACCAAAGTGCCTGAAACAAAACATTATAGTTGGTATTCAGTAAATATCAGCTAGAAGCTTCATACTTAGGGCTGGCATAAAGTGAAGGTTATTTCTTTTCTGTAAAAATAGTTCAGTCTCCCATTTTATTTACTTGCTTAAAGGGCAGCTGGATACAATGCAAAGAACATAGGCATTGCAGTCAGACATGGACTTGACCCCTGCCTCTGTCATTTCCAGGAGAGTAGAGTAGGAAGTTCTGAAGGCCAGGCTGCCTGCATCTGGGTTTGCCATGTGCGACATCAGGCGGGTGCCCATTTGCTGGTGTGTCGTCATTTGTGCTGCTTGCTCCCAGGGTTGGCTTGAGAATTAAGGGAGTATACACGTGAAGTAGTTGAGAGCTTGGGCTCTAGAATCAGACCGGAGCTAAAAACCCCACTCATCTTTGTATGGCACAGTAGGTTTCACCAGTGCAACAGCTGTTTCTGGTCTCATTTGACCTCAGATTATAATATTTCTTAGCCCCAGTGTTTGTTGTATCTGTAAAATAAGTATAATTTTCTACCTAGTAGGGTATGAGGGTAGAGATAATATTTCTAAACTACCCAGAACGTGATAGGTACTCAGCAAACAATAACCTTCATGTCTGCTAATATTGGTTTTGTTTTGCAGCCTTCTTTTTGAAGAGTATATTTCATATAGCTCACAGGAAGAAATTGATCCTGATAAAGTATCTTTGCTTAATGAACAGTTTCTTCCACTTATCAGACTTTTGGAAAGCAAGTAAGTTACATGAGTTTGTGCCTCTTGTTTTGTTAATCTGTACCTCTTGTTTCAATTTAATACAGTAAATGAATTGTAAAGAGATTGTCCTTTTTTCCCTCTTCAAGAGAAGTACAGGTACAGGATTTAAATATATTTGAAATATTAGAGGAGGTTGTGTGGGGACTGTGGAGAGCATAATTTTTTTATAGAGAGACTCTTTTGTTGTAAGTCATAGTAACAAACTTGATTAATATCAGTTGGTTTTACATATTCCATCTGTTAAAATTTTAGTCTTAATCTTGGTAATTTTTAAAACTTTATGTCTTTTGTGTATGTAGGGTGTGTGTGGCTAATAACTTTGTATAATTTTTTATATGAATTAACTCTTTTAATTTCTTCCCAGATATCCCAGAACATTAGATGTTGTCTTAGAGGAACACCTAAAGCAAATTACAGACCTGAAAAAACAAGAGCTTTTTCACCAGTTTATCTCTCTCTCTACAAGTGGAGGAAAGTATCAGGTAAGTTTTTTTCAGAGGAGTTAAGACAACTTAGGGTATATTTGTGTGGGTCCTTGAAGAACTCCAGAAGGAAATATGCTACTTTATTCCTGTCTTTGAAGTGTTTTATGGAGAGGTGGTTTTACACAGTTTTGTCTGGTTATCTGAGGTAAGGCTGTGAGGCAGGGATTGAATACCTGGAGAAAGGTACAGGACTTGAACTGAATATGGTACTTACCTCAGGAAACGTATTGTTTGGAGACTGTATATATGATGTGCATTAGCATTCTTCAGAAGGTGGCCTCACTGAGGCTTGTAGTGTCCTTCCCTTTCTCCTCTGCACTTCCCAGTGTGGCGCAGCCAACCGTTGGTGGCTCAGCCATTGGTCAGAATAAAGGAGGTGGATTTTTATTTTGTGATCATGTTAGAACTTCAGTAATTTTCTTGTGATTCACCCTAAATCTTTATACTAGAAATTAAACATTTAAGCAGTTCTTACAATTAGCCTTGAAAGTAAATGTTATCAGGACAAACATGATTGTTAGTTTTCCTCTTTCATAATTAGACTTGTGTCTTTAATGGTTTTTCATTTCCAGATCTTAGTTTGGTATACAGATTTCCTTAGTCTGTTTACATAAGCCAAGTAGGCTGTTACTATTTTGAGTGTCACTTGTATCATTTAGAGGAATTGCATTTGCCTTTGGAATCATATATATAAAGTAAATAAAGTTACTTTACAGAATTACTAAATTAAACCTATATACAGACACAAGTATACAGGAAATCTCAGCATTAACAATACGCATTTTTTCATCTGTCATAACTCATACCATATTCTGGAGATAAAGATTTTGCTTTCCTTTTTGGTTTGTGAAATTAGTAACAGAATGTGTAGGGCAGTTTGGGGTGGTTTTCTCTGGTTTTTATTCTTGATCATATGCTGCTCAGATTTAGTGGTGAAATCATTTGGTAATTGTGATGAATCCTACAGTTTTTAGCAGATTCTGATACTTCCTTGATGCTCAGTCTGAATCATCCACTTGCCCCTGTGAGACTTTTGGCCGTTAATCACCTGAAAAATATCCTGGAAACATCAAAGGTTTGTGTCAGACAGCTTTCATTTGTGATGTTTTTATCCTTTTGGTGAACAGTATAATTCTAGAATAAGAACTTGAAGTCACCACCCAGAATCATATTGTGTAATTATAGAGATAAGCTGAGTAAAGCAGATGAGAGTTCATGGGACAGAGACTTAGGACCAGACATGCTCTAGCCACCATTGTGACCTGGATATACCCTAATAACAACTGTTTGCTTGTTTCCACATTGCAGGTTATTAAGTTAGCTGTAGTTCAGTGTTTTTCAAACCGAAATTTATAGATCAGTTTGCAGAGGTTCTCAAATTATCAGAAACTTTTTAGTTTGAATTTTGATTTTGATTGTCTTACTTTTGGAGCAGTGTTCCACGTCAGTACCTGCAGTCGTATTTGTGTTTAAAATTCTGGTGGCTCTAAATAGTAAACACAGAGACTGACTTACATTGTAAATTCTGCCTTTATAACAACATGATATTTTACAAAGACTTTGCAATAATTCAAATAGAGTGTGGTTTTCCTAACTTTAGTTATTTAAGCAGTGTCTTCACAGTTTTTGCTGTGTTAGCTTACCACTGATACTATTTACTTAAAATTTTTCTTTAGCTTCTTAATTTTTTTTACATAGTCTTCAAATCATGGGTTTGAAGTGTCAGTTGTGTATACATTGTAACATAGTTACTATGACTAAAATAGAATGTTCATCTGTATAATATTTAAAGTTGTTTCATGTATTACTTTTTTGCATATTTGAAAAATATCTGGAATAGAGAAGAGCTATAGCAGTGTATACTTTTCCCGTAGCGCATGGTAGCATAAGCATGCTGAATTCTAGAACTGGTGTCGTGCACTTAGGACCAATTCACATTACAAGTAGAATTTAATTTCAGCTCATCATAATTACCACATTACATTCAGCTCAATCTGAATTCTGTAGTTTTTTAAATATTTGACTTGTAAATTTTTTGTTTTATATTTTAACATACTTTTTTATATATTAAAGGAGTTATACTTAAGTTTATTGGTATATAAATAATAAAAGCATCATTAGGATCTGTGAGAATGTTTCTGTAAAAATGGTTGACCTGTGTATACTCAAGTTTGAAATTTATGTGATTTCCAATCTGGCATAAATTATGTTTCTTTCACAAGCTGCTGATCAGTTTGTCCTATGATTTGTTGGATAATTACACTCATTGAATACTGGTCTTTGTTGTAATAGGAAGATTCCTCCTTTCACCCCTTCTTCCCCCGTCCACCTCTGGGGTTGGTTTTTTGGTGAAGGGCACTGTGTACATTCAGCCTACAGGCCGCAGTGTTATAGGTTCTCTTTTGGAATTTCAGGCTGGGACATTTGGCTACTTGTTTGCTCTTGAGAAAATTTTGGTGGCATTTGATACATGAAACTTTGACTTCAGCTTTGTGAATTCTAGAGGTTTTTAATTTTATCTCCTAACAGAGTGACCTATTTTTCTTATTTTTTTTGTAGGATTATTTAGTTGCTTTTCTATCACCTACAGGTAGGGATTTATTCAGGTTGATTAGCAGTCTTATTTTTCTGTTACTGTGAATGATTATGTGCTTTATTTTCTTTTGTTATTGAAAAAATAGGGCCTCTCTTTTTTTTAAATTTTTGACGGACTGGTTTTTCAGTGCATGTCCTTGTCCTTGTAAAAGCCTCAATGATAATGATAGTATGTTTAATAGTATTTACTGTGGGTAAGGCGCTCTTCTGAGCACTGACATGCATTATTTAATCCTATAACACCCTTTGAGGCAGGTATTGTTATTAGTTCTGTTTTATAGATGAGAATAGTGAGGCCTAGAAAGGGTAAGTAACTTACCTGAGGACACACAGGTAGTAAGTGGTAGAGCCGGGATTGAAACCCAGGCATACTTGTTCTTTAGTCTGTGCATTCTCAGTATCTGGGCACACTCATTTTAACATGATCAACTCCTTAATACAAAATTATATTTAGATTTCACATATTGTATTCCATGGAAATTTGAAAAGGTTTGTACCAAACAATTATTCATCTAAAAAGGCCCTTTAGAGGTTATCCAGATCAATGCAAGTGTGCTTAGAGCATTTGAATTTGCATTCAGGGCAGAGCCTGTGTTCCTTGACTGGTGTTCTGGAGTGCTTTTCACAAAACCAAGCTTACAAGGTTTTAGCAACAACTAAATTAATTTTTTTTTCCTCTTGCTCAGGAGAGTATGGATGAGTCTTTCATCAAAGCAGCTATTTTAACCCGATTAGGCGATGATAGTCTAGACGTTGTTTTGTCGGCTGTAAATGCTTTTGAGGTGAGTGAGTTTGTTGTTCATTGAAATGCACATTTTTTGGTAAATGTTTCTTGCCCTTCTCATGTGATTCTCTGTTCTAGGCAGGAATATATTTGAAAATTACTCTTCCATTGTAAATTAGTTCTCTTGAGAGCACAGACATAAGCCTGGTTGGGCAAAGCTGATGGGAGTAATGAGGTTGCACAGTTTTATGCATGTGGAATTTCTTTGAAAAGGGGAAGTACTTTGTGGATCTTACCTTGGGTCATGGGAAATTGGCTCATGAATGCCACTTTTGAGAAATTGCTCTCACAAAATTTCTGAATTATACCAGGATTCCTGGGAGATAAATTCATTGTAATTCATTGTTTTTTAAAGTTCATTTAATAAGCACCATATATATTTGAAGCAAGTAAAAATTTACTCAGGATATTTCTTTCTCTAGGTTTTCAAGAGACACTTTACTCCAGAAGTGACAGTTTCAAATCTTCTGAATCTCTTTCAAAGAGCAGAACTTTCAAAAAATAGAGCATGGTATGTATTCATTTCTCCTCATACTATTTTGAATTTGTGAAATTATATTCAATTTCTTTTGCTTTTCATATTTTTTGCAACTTATAATTAAGCTATATGATACTTTGATCATAGTAATGAAATGGATCTTAATGCAATGCTCTTGCATTATAAAAAATCCATTTGGATTTGTGTGGGTTCATAATACTATTCTGTTTGAAATTTTTCTTAATAAAGTGGAAAAAGAAGTGTATATAATGTATAATGTACTGAAATCTGGAAAGTAGGATGGGAAGGAGCTTTCATTTTCTATTTTATATAAACCTATAAGTTTGGGTTTGTTTTTTTGTTTTTTTTTACAAGGATTATATATTACTTTATAATTTAAAAATATATTAAGTAAAATAAGCTAAGAGGCACATGATATCTCTATAGTAAATATTTGATGAGCTCTGGTTATTTCATTTTTGGCACCTAAGCTTTTTGCATGGAAAAGTGACTAAGCTTAGAGGAAGAGAGCATGTCTTACAGTTTTTTGTATCTATCATGTTTAATTCTTAGCATATAGTATGTGTTCAGATAATTTTCGAACTTATGAGTAAATCTTATTTCTAGTGGAGTTAAGTAGTGTGATACGTTTTATGTTACAGGTAACCTAATGTGATTGTTATCAAAAAAAAAAAGATTTGACCGAGTGAGCAGTTTAAAATTAGTCCCAAATAATTCCTTTATTAGCATGGATTTTAAGTGATCATCTGGTGTCTCTGAATAAGGTGTTTGATGAGGAGACCAGGGTGTCACTTGAGCTGGAACAATGTAATGATTTTTTGATGAATTGACGTCTCTAATGTGTCTCTGAACCAAATGTGCTTTTATATGTTTTAGGTATGAGGTACTTGAGGTGGCAGCAGATATGTTAATTAAAGAAGAGATGCTGAGTGGAAATGACGAGTTGGCAAATCAGGTGGTGGTACATCTGCTTCCCTTCATGGTCATTGACAGTGATGATCTAGGGTCTGCCGAGATGAAACTCGCTGTTTATTTATCCAAATCAGGAATTTGCTCTCTGCATCCTATGCTAAGAGGCTGGAAAGAAGGTGAGAAATTCCTTTGCTTTTTAGAAAAAATGAACAGGTAACACTTTAAAAAGAAGGTAAGTACGATTAAAAATTGGCTATACCTGTTTGAAGTCATGTTTATGGTATATGCCAGCAAGATTTAAAAACTTTTTCCTAAGATAAAAAATATACACTGAGAAAGAAACTAACCCACAGACAAATTTATAATTGGGTAAAAGGAAAAATAAACCTTTGTAGGAAAATTGTAAAGTTTCTGCTTGAATTCCTTATTCTACGTGACTCTTTAGGTGAGTGTTGGTGGCATAAGAGACCTGTGTTTAATTTTTTTTTTACAGCTCTCGAAAATGTGATTAAAAGCACAAAGTCAGGCAAACTAATTGGTGTAGCAAATCAGAAGATGATTGAGTTGTTGGCTGGCAATATAAACTCAGGGGACCCGTCTTCAATGTTGAAGATGGTAGGTATACTGCTGGAGTCCAGCCCCCACATTTCCTTCTTGTAATCTTACTAGATTCTTGGTGTTCACTTTACTAGATTCTTTTTTTAAAATTAACTTTTGCATTCTTGAGTACTTTGTTTTGCTTTAAACACGTATAGTGTTGTATCATATAGTCTGTGGATTATTGAAATCCTTAACATTTTATACAATTTATTTCATTGTGGTTTTACGTTGGACCAGTAAGAATAATGTGTACTTTTTCATCTCCTTTTTCCCCCTCTCATTTAAAATATTAAAGTTATATTTTTGTTAAAATAGCAAAATATGTAAAGGAGGAGAAAATTCCTTTTGCTGTAGTAAATACGCCTTTGCGAAGGTGTTGGGTTCGTGATTTAAAGACATCCAGTTGGCAAGTACAGTTATGTTCATTGTAATTTCCGAAATTACTTTTATAAGTACTTAGAAGTCAGTGCCTAATACTTTCTTAAGGCTTTGTATTTGTCATCTCACTTGAAATGTAAAACACATAATACCTAGAGGGGCCTGAGGCAGAGAAAATTGTTTGGCGCAAACCAACCGAGAGTTGCAGGTCATGGACCGTGTCTATTTCTCCAGGTGGAGCATTTAATCCACATTGGAGAGAAGGAACCCTTTAACCTGAGGCAGAAAGTGACTTTCCACGTGATCATGGCCGTGCTTGTCTCTTGCTGTTCATCTTTAAAAGGAACTCACTTTCCATTTGCGATAAGAGTCTTCAGTTTGTTGCAGAAAAAAATAAAGAAGCTTGAAAGTGTCATTACTGCCGTGGTAAGCAGTGTGCGGTCCCTGGAAGGTTGCATGATGAGTGAAGTGGAAGCGGCCTGCTCGTCAGGGCAGAGCTGACAGTCTGAGGCCGAGGTGCTGGGTGTTTGGGTCTGGAGTGAATGTGAAGCACCTTGGGAGCAGTGGAGAGTGAATCGGTGCTCTCTTTTGCAGAAAATTAATCGAATTATTTCAGGGTTGCACTGTTTTGTGTCTGTGTCATCTTTATAGGGTAATTGTGTCAGCTCTACCTGCCTTTAGTGATGGAGAGTTTACTACATGTGTCAGTGCCTGAACAAAAGACTCCCTCATGCTCTTGTTTACTAAAAATAGGTCTTTTTGTATTATTTTAATAGTACATTAGATTTGGCTCTTACAAGCCTACTCTTGACAGTGTTACTAAGTTACTAGTTTATATCTTTGCCTAGTACCACACCTTGAGGTAATACTTATTTCCTTTAATACCTACCAGGTGTAATAGTATTTTGTTTTTGTTTATTCTCTAAACTTCAGAGGGCTCCTCATAGGATTTACTAAACAAATCACATCTTTTCTACATTTACACATACCCTTAGGATTTCAGAAGTTCTGGTCATCGCCATTGATAGCTAAGGTTATGTAAACTTTAAAGGAATAAATCTTCATATTTTAAAAAGTAGCCGAGACAGGCCCTTTTAACTTTTTCTTTTGTAAAAGTATGATAACCTGAACTGTGTTTGTTCTCAGTGTTAGAAGTGTGGACAAATTGAGTGCTTTATATATTCGGAGATACGTGTAGTTTTATTTTTTTTTATATTTAATCACCTCTAAGAGTCATGAGCACCTTTCTGGCTGTGGCAGCACGTTGAGCCAAGAGCTCCCTAAAGACAGTGTCTTTTAAGTCTGGCTTTGGACTGTTTTTCTTCTAAATTATTACTCTGTGCACAGGCTCGTTTGTCATTTCCCCACATCTTTTTTCATGCTTCCTTTTGGCATTGGCAGTATAATTTCTAAACACCTTAACTGTTTGCTACTTGTTTAGAATCATCTGCAGATGTGGAGAATCAGCTACTGTACCTTTAGATTAGCAGTAAAAATGTGCGATGAGAACAGTCCCTTTACCAATCTCTTGGAAACCCAACTCCTCCTCTTTCTGTTTAGAAATGCACCTTTTGATAAACACAGTTTATATGAATAATGTTTTTTAGGGATGGTATTTTAAGAAAACATAAAATGAATCCATGGTTAGCTCATTTCTGTCTCTTCTTTAAAAATCTGATTAGAGTTGTTCTCTCACCTAAATTCACATACAGACAGAATCTTGCTTATGATCAATCACATACATCATTGCAGTCCACCTATATAACCCATTTTCAGAACCTCTTTAAATCTCTGCTGTTTTTGTTTCCTTCCCATTTCAGGAAGTCCCCTTGGAATGGCATGCTGAGCTGGTGATAGACAGAGGGATGCCAGTGCAGCTGTGGGCACATTACATACAGCAGGTTAACTCTGCCCAGAGGGTTGCTGTGGAGGACTCGATGTTACTCCTGTTTTCGCTGAAAAAATTTATTCATGCACTAAAGGCTCCTAAATCTTTTCCTAAAGGTATGACAAGGTGTGAGTCTTTTGAGTGTGATAGATACCCTGGAAACCTGAATTCTTGGCTCCATGACCGTTCTTTGTGTTGAGTGAGAAGTTCCAGCAGAGTGTTCACATAAGTCATGCATCGTCTCTCTCCTGTCCGCATAGATGGTGTGTGGTGGAATCCTGAGCGACTGGAAGAAGATGGCAGAGACTACCTGCGTTTGCTCGTTGGGCTCTTTGAGGTTATTCTCAGTGGTGTTGAAACCTCACACTTCAGGGTGCTAATGAAACTCTTCATAAAGGTATGAGCCTCCTATCCTTCGGGCACATTCTTCCCTTGCACGTATCGCAGATTATTTTAGTTACGACAGTTTGGGATGAAAGGAGACTTTTAAACAGTGAAGAGCATTTGATAGTAAACATAGGCACTGTAAAGCAGGGCTGTGATCATGACCCCAGGCAGGAGGTTTGACAGAGCCTAGCGTTGCCACAGGCCTCCTGATGTGTTTGGCCTCTTCACGTGTTTAGTCAGTATGCTTGGTGGGTTAATGCCATCGCCAGTGAGAAACAGATGTTCAGAGAGTTTTAGTATATGTAGTAATTCAGTCCGGAAACTTCATCATAGCACCAGTGACCTCCGCGCTGCCCTTAAAACACCATCCCAGGTCTGGCAGTCAGTTGTCTGTCCGTCCTTGTCTGACAGGCCTCAGCTGCATTTGCCACACTTCACCTTGTTCACTCATCTTGGAAGTTCTTTCTTAGTGAGGCTTCCCCCGCATCCGCCTCGTCTTGGTGTTCAGCTTATTGTCCTTGGTTTTTTGTTTGTTTGTTAAATGTGTTCAAGTGCAGAGTTACAGCTAATCTTCTGAATTCATTTGCATCCCAGTTTACAAAAATACCAAGTGTAGAAGATGTTCCAGTGATTAGACAAAGCAAAATACTGTAATAAAACATTTTCTGTAAGTGTACTAGAGAAAAGGATTTGGAACCAGCCTGTGTTATATTTAGTAAAAACTGAAGTTCACTGTTTTTGTTTTTGTTTTAATTTAGGTACATCTAGAAGATGTTTTTCAGTTATTCAAGTTCTTTTCTGTTTTATGGACCTATGGTTCTAGCCTTTCAAATCCACTGAGCTGCAGCGTGAAGACAGTGCTGCAGACGCAAGCCTTGTATGTGGGCTGTGCGATGCTGTCCTCGCAGAGGTCCCAGTGCAAAGCCCAGCTGGCATCCATGTCCTCCCCAGGTACTGTCTGGAGCATCGCTATGTTCTGTCGTGACTGGCTGTTAATTGCAAATTCGCTGTTCATAAAAAAGTTCTGTGAAAGCAAAGTGACTGATCATACACTTTTCCCAGAACAGTTTCTCAGTATTTGTCTTTTATTAACTTCTTGGAAGAGCACAGAATTATAATTGTAACCAAAATTTTATCAAATATGACGTAAAGTAGATGTATAATTTCAAGTTTTACTCAAAATAAAATCCTATGAATGTATTTCTCCACTACTTACTATAAAATTGCAGCCCTTGTTTTAGGTAGATTTACTTTTTTTTTTAAATCCTCACCCAAGGATATTTTTTCCATTGATTTTTAGAGAGAGTGGAAAGGAGAGGGGGAGACACATTGATTGGTTGCCTCGCACATGCACCCGGACCAGGGCTGGGGATTGAACCTGCAACCCAGGTATGTTCCCTTAATCGGGAATTGAACCCAAGACCCTTCGGTGGGTGGGCTGACACTCTTACCATTGAGTAACACCGGCTAGGGCAAGGTAGATTTACTTTTAAGAAAGGTTTTTAAATTTTTTAATGAGAACTTTCTTTACATCTTTTAACTCTTAATTTTTTATTTATTTACAAGCATTGTTCTATATTAATAAATATAGAAGTTTGTCTTTTTAAAATGTCCACAGAGTGTTTCAGCTAATGGAGATAGCATAATTTATTTAAATGGTTATCTCCTGTTAAACTAGTTTTCAAAAAGATATAGAGAGAGAGGCTGTAATTCTTCCAATTTTCTATCAGGTCTGAAATGTTTACTATCCTTTAGGCATCAAAGGCAGTGGCCCCTGAGGAATATGTCTCTTGTCTATCTGTAGCAGGACCAATGGACTTCACTTTGTCCATGGTATTCCTTCAAGACAGGCTCCTGCCTAGCCCTGCTGCCTTGTCATCTGTCACCGGCCCCTTCCTAAAGTACCTTTGCATTTATGCTGCCTGGACATGTCACAGTACTCCATTAAAAACAGGAGCAATACACCTTGTTCTATGTGGAAGCTCAGGAACTGTACCCTGGACTCCCAGAGGGCCTCAAGGAGAAGGCCCCTTAGTCATTGAACCCGACCGCAGTGAGCATCTAGCAAACGTTTTCCGTGAGGGCTCTAGGAGGTGTTGCCTGGTGTTTGTCTTAATTTATTTAAAAAACGTTATGCTGTTCGAAAGGAAATTACTGCCTGTTATAATAATGTAATACCATATTATGTGAATTAAGTTTTTCTCAGTGGTTTGGGAATCTAACTACCATTTATTACTTTCTGCAGATACGTATTCCAGCTCAATCTTGCATATAAGTCTTTGTTAAATGAATAGACCTTTAACATCATTTTTCAGATGGAGGGTGACTTTGGTTTGTTTTGCCTGATTAATATAGTAAATTTATTTGCATGTTTAAAAGGAAAAAAGTATTTTTTCAATTTTATGTAAAATATGCTATTTTAAATCTAAAAAAATGAGAATGAAGTCACATTGATTTTTTTAAATGGGAGACGTTCCTAAAAGCTGATTACTTAAATAATGTAGCTTTGACTTACCTTGAGTTCCTGTACCTTGTCTGAATATGGTAACCATACTACTTATATAGAGTTAACCTTCGAACAATACGGGGTTAGGGGCGCCAACCCCCATCAGTCAAAAATCCACACACAGCTGTTTTTTTAAATGTTTTTATTGATTTCAGAGAGAGGAAGGGAGAGGGGGAGAGAGAGAGAAGCATCAGTGATGAGAGAGAGTCATTGATCGGCTGCCTCCTGCATGCCCCCTACTGGGGATCAAGCCCGAAACCCAGGTATATGCCCTGACCGGGAATCGAACCGCGATCTCCTGGGTCATAGGTCGATGCTCAACCGCTGAGCCACGCCAGCTGGGTCACATGTGTAACTTTCGACTCCCCAAAAACTTAACTGCTAATAACCTGCTTTTGACAGGTCTTACCAGTAAAGTTGATTAATATACATTTTATATGCTATATGTATTATGTATTGTATCCTTGCAATAAAGTAAGATAGAGAAAATGACATTATGAAAATTATAGGAAGAGAAAATTTACAGTATTGAAAAAGTCCATATATAAATAGACCCACACAATTCAAACCAGTTTTTGGGGTCTGAGGGATGATGTTGGAGTACTTTGAATTTATTTTTGAGTTTAGATTGTTCTGGAAGCTCTACTCTACTATACAGAGAATTTTTAGCAAATAAGTGTCTTGGCCTGAAGCTGCCCTTTGTGTAAGTTCAGCTTTCCAAGTGTTTGTTTCTGACTTTATTTTATAATTTAGTGTTATGGGGACCAGGAAGGATTTCCAGCTTCTCAGGAAAGTCTGAAAGTTTGTCGAGCTCTTCCTTAGCACCCAGAAGTAGAGAATGTAGAACAGACCATTCCTAGCAAATTAAAAACAAACATTCTCCAGTACATAGTATGAAGTAAAGCTTAATAACTGATAAATACAAGGAAATTAGACATCTCTTTCTCCCAGAGACATCTTTTCAGGAGCCTCCCCATCCAGCTGATCTTGCAGATACATCTGTTATATCTTTGAAGCAGGTTTTCAATGCTGTTGAGCTAGTCAGGGCATAGAATGAAGGGAAGCTACTAAGTTCTTTGTCTAAATGCAGGGTATCGTTGAAAATTGACGGAACAATAGTCCAGGGTTTTAATCGTAATGCAAAAATCCTAAATATTTGCAAATTGAGTTCAGTCTATTTTTTAAAAACGACCATTTGCCCAAATAGAGTTCACTTCAACAATACAAAATGGGCTCAAAATAACATAATTGGCCATATCAATATTGAAGGAGAAAACTCATATCATGTTCCAAAGATCTGAAATCGCATTAGATAAAAATTGGTAATTATTCCTAATTAAGTGACAGCAAAATCCAAGTAACCTGATGAAAATACTTCTCGTATCAAAAGTTAACATTTTTGCCTGGCTGGAGTAGCTCAGTTGGTTGGAGCATTGTCCCATGCACCGAAAGGTTGCAGGTTCTTTTCCTGGTCAGGGCACATACTGGGGTGGCAGGCTCAGTCCCTGGTGGCGGCAGGTACCGAAGGCAACCGATCGATGTTTCTCTCTCGCACGGGTCTCTCTCCCTCATCTCTCTAACCATGTCCTTGGGTGAGGATTAAAAAAAAGAAAAGCTGACATTTTCACTGCATAGCTGGAGAAGCAAAAGAATTCCTACTGAGTTGTTCACTGTTACTGAACAGAGTTCTGGAAGTACTTGTTGGCGGAAGTAGATGTTTCAGATAAAGCTGACACCTCAGATCTGTGGGCTTCTTGGGTGGATTGTTCAATTAGGACATCTGGCCAGCCCTTTGGAAATATTTGAAGTTTGACTCCAGTCTCATCCCTCAGACAAATATTTTTCGTAAACTAAAGATTTCACAGAAAAAACTTAGCTCTAATATTAGCAAAAACCATGGAGTACATGAGATCTCAAAATATACAGATTGATACTTTTAAACTCAGAGTGGAGAGGGTCTTTCTACGCAACACACAAACTAGAAGAAAAATTTGACTAAAATTTCTGCATTGAAAAGTAAAGTCACAGTAACCATCAATTCAGGACAAAGTCTTTGCAAAGTGTGATGCACAAATGGGTAATTTCCTCCACACACTTGTGCAGGGGGGTGCATACAGGGGTGTGTACAGCAGTTTTAATGCCGAAAGTCTAGAAACAACCTAAACTTTCTCCAGTGAGGCACTCATTTAAAAAGATGGAAAGTCAGTGGAGACCTGTACAACTTAAAAAGAATTATTTTAGTTCATGGAAAACACTTCCAGAATGTTTTGAGGTGCAACAGCAGCTTCTGCAGAACAGTGCATCTATACTGTGCTCTCGTTTGCGTACTTTGAAAAACTTTACCAATGTATGTCTAGTTTTCTAGAATAGTAAACAGTGAATGGTCTTCGGAGAGGGAGTTTGAGTTGGGAGTAAAACTTTTTGTCATGTACCCTTGGATACTATTTAAATTTTATACTTTCAGTTTTTAAATCATTAATTTTTTTCCTCTTGTTTCAGTGGTGGCGTCTCTACTCCTTAATCTGGGCAGCCCTGTAAAGGAAGTACGGAGGGCAGCTGTTCATTGCCTGCAGGCCCTCAGTGGAGTGGCATCCCAGTTCCACCTGGTGATAGAGCACGTGATTCCCAAGGCAGAGGAGATCACCTCAGATGCCACCTACATCATTCAGGTAATTCATCAGCACAGGAAGTTGCATGTGTGCACATGAGCAGTTTCCTCCGTTCTTGACTTTTGCTTTGTAAGGATTTTGATTTTTAGTCTCTGAATTTAGAAGCTGATATATCAGTATTTCCACATCTTTCTCCCCCGTTTTTGAAAGATAGCTGCTAGAAGACCAGTGTCTGGCTTTTGAGAATAAACTGACCAAAGGGTACCAATGTCCTTTCCTATTAAGGTTTCAAGAAGAAATGACCCACCATAATTAGGACATTTAACCTTTATAATTCCTTACCTCTTTTTTATCCAATTTTCTTTTTGGTACCTTAGGATTTGGCTACTTTGTTTGATGAACTACAGAGAGAAAAGAAACTGAAATCTCATCAGAAGTTGTCTGAAACTTTGAAAAACCTGCTTTATTGTGTATCAAGTTGCCCATCTTACGTTGCAAAAGATCTGATGAAAGTGCTTCAGGGAGTCCACAGTGAGGTGAGTGCAGTGTCAGAGGACTGCATCCCCTGGTGTCACTGAGGGCCACTGTGACCACTCCTGTGCAGGCGGGGCCAAGCCATCACACAGGTACTCAGAGTGAAAATTTCCATACTAATTTGGGAGGGGAAGCATCGCAGTGGAGAAAGAGAGATAGGAAACAAAAAGCAAACATTGGTGAGTTTCTTTCCATTTTAAAGTTGTGTGTTATCCCTGTCTAATCACTCACTTGATTGTAAATGGATTTTAAAATGACACAGGGAAAACATTGAAGATGTGCTGCGGAAACACTGCTGGGTTGCCTCTGTACTTCTGGTGAAAACCTCCCATGAGGTAATAAGTTTGGACATAAGACTGAGCATTCCAGAACCATTTCCTCACTTTTCAAATGTACACGGTTGTACTCTTTTCTGGGGGGTACCCCATGGCTTGCATTACGTTGTCAAGGAAACCTGTAGTACAAAAGAGAGAGGTTATGAGAGCCTTGTTGATGTGACAGAGTGCTGGTCACAGAGGAAACTTTCCTTGTCCTGGTGTCCAAATGCTCGTGTGCATCACCAGTCTCTGACTGCACATGGAGATTTACTAAAATGGGTAGAAAGGGGTGAAAAGCATTTGATTGTATTTTCCTTGTGGAAACACACAGATGGCATTTATCAGTTCTGTGTCATCCCTGTTCTAGTTTAAACTAGGAATTGACAGTCTTATTCTGTAAAGGACAAAGTAGTAAATATTTTAAGCTCTTGCAGCTGCTCAGCTCTGCCCCCTGTGGCAGGAGCAGTGGAGACAGCATGTAAACCAGTGGACCTGGCTGTGTGTCATTGAGCAAGATTTAAAAAACAGGTGGCCCCTATATCTGGCCCACAAGCCATATTTTGCTGGCACCTGGTTTAATTATTAAAGACTTTACATTCATCATTTGAATTAATATTAAGTATACCAAGTTGTAAACGTTTAGGGAAGTGTGCAGTTTTAAAGAAAGCTAAAATTTGTGTTTATAGTCCAGAACTTCAGTTTAGTATGTGTTTCCTGCTTTCAAAAAGTCTTGGGCCACTCACACATCTCTCCACTCATCTCTGAAGGGTTTAGGGCTTTTGTCCATTATAGACTAAACTATCAGAAGGGACCTGAGTGCTTAACTGGATTAATGGTCATCCCACGTCCAGGAGGTCATTATTGGGGGGGGTTTTCCTGCAGGCTAAGCTCCCAGTCTTCCTATGTGATATCTTTGGAGGTCTGTGTTAAAACAAAAACATATACCAGTGTAAAGACTATTTTCTAATAAATTTTCCAAACTTTAGATGGTGCTTTCTCAGCTATTGCCTATGGTCGAACAGCTATTAGAAAAGATCCAGAAGGAGCCCTCAGCAGTCCTGGAAGATGAGGCCACCGTTCTGCATCTCACTCTGGGAAAATACAATGAATATTCAGCTTCCCTTTTACATAAGGACCCAAAGAGTTTAGATCTATTTATAAAAGCCGTGCACACAACAGAGGAACTTTTCACAGGGATGCCAACCATTCAGATTACAGCCCTCGAAAAGGTCAGCGACTTTTTTCAGGAACTAAAGCACATTTAAGTTTTTAAAAATGTATAATGTTTTACTTGGAGAAGAGGGAGTGGACTGGACATGTTTTAAAGGAGTATGATTTGTTTGACCCATTTTGCAGAACTGAATATACGTGGGTCATTAAAAATACTGCATTTTAACCAACAAAATTAGAAACAGTTTTACATTGTAAGAGAATGATACAAAGATTGTTCTTTGAATTCATGCTTGTTTGAGCTCTGGCCTGTTTTTGCCTCCTCTAGATTACAAAGCCATTTTTTGCTGCTGTATCAGATGAAAAGGTGCAGCAGAAGCTTTTGCACACATTGTTTGATCTATTGGTGAACTGTAAAAACACACACTGTGCTCAGACTGTTAGCAGTGTTTTCAAAGGGGTAAGTTGCAAACAGTTTATAATTTATTAAGGTTTGTTCTCTTCCAAGTAACACCTTGTGTAAGCATCCTCAGTGTACAGTGCTCTTAGAAAATCAAATGTTACCATTGATAAGACCATGGAGCAATCAGTCAAGGAGAAGCGCTAAATCAGAATCAGAAGTCTTCACTGTTGTTTTTAGTGTGTGAAATGGTTATGGTTTTAACCAGATGGGTGTGTGAGTTGGATTTTACTCATGTTAGTGGGGATCTGCCTATTTTGTGCATGGGATAGGAATGCTTGGTGGCCTGGTGTTTAGCTGATAACAGCTGATTCGGCCTCACTTCAGTAGTTGTCTAATGGTGCATTATAATGACATTGAGAACCTCTCATTGGTGTATGTGCACTGAAATCTACATCAGAATAGCCACCTAGTTGCTCTGTGTTGTGTTGGAAAACACATTCACAAAAGGACAAAAGCACAGTCAAGTCCCAGTGTCCAGGTCCAGCAGTTCTCAGACTTTAACATATAGGCACTTACATTTCTAAGATAAATGAGGTGAAACAAGGTGCAAAACAATGTATATCATATGCTTCTGTTTGTTTTGTTTTTTTTAGTCTTTATACAGCTATCGGTATACGGGAAATTTTCAAAAGAATACATAAGTTGTCAGTGGTGTTTGCCTTTGGGGATTGGCCTGGGTTCCAGAGTCATAGGGAGACACAAAAGTGAACATAGAGATTTTCGTTGCATCTCTTTTAATCAGTGTTCACTCCTCTAATTTTATCCCATGAATTATGTCATCAATGTGTTTTCTTCATGTTTCAGATTTCGGTTAACGCTGAGCAAGTCAGAATAGAACTGGAGCCACCAGATAAAACTAAGTCCTTGGGCACAATTCAGCAAACAAGAAGGCAAAAAATGCAGCAGAAGTAAGCTGTGGATGCAGGGAGAGCATCTGCTCTCGGGCCTTGAATGTTAAGGAGTCATTGCGATTTTTTCATACCCGTCAATTTGGCATGATTGGGTGTATTTATTCTTAGCACTGATAGTAATTTGCTTTTCCAACTTTTTGTCATATCTGTTTCCCAGAAAATCACAAGAACTAGAATCTGTTCAGGAAGTTGGAGGCTTTTACTGGCAAAGAGTAACCCTCATCCTAGAATTACTGCAACACAAAAAGAAACTCAAAAACCCTCAGATATTGATACCAACTCTCTTCAGCCTGTTGTCAAGGTAACGACCCCACCTTTGGTGGAGAGGAGGGGTTCTCACTCATCTATAATTATTTAACATTCTTCTTACTTCACTGGTCTGTAAAATAAAGCAAGTTAAGAACTGTTGTTGAAAGATTAAAAGAATGGTTTTAGGTACCCATTGCCAGTGCCCCAGACTAACCATCACCTGTGCTGTGCAGTAGGTGACCACTCACCTGACAGCTTGCTTTCCTCCTCTCACTACCATGTCCCTAGGGCAGCATCACTTGTATTTAAAGATACAGGGCAACTCCCACTCTATTTTTAGGTATAAATTATTACATAGATAGCCGCAGCGTATGCCATTGACTTGTGGACGTGTTCTTTCACCTGAGATTCCAAACAGACCAATGGAAAGTGCAGTAGAGGAGAGGTGATTTGACACGCCACCTGCCTGTATGAGAAAGAAGTTAGAATTAGAAACCTTCACCTTGTAAATGGACTTGATGCTTAATGTTAGTGTTTAGTCATCCCTTACTTAACGTGTTCTGGACAGTGGTCATTGGTGCATTCCTGACATTCTGCAGCTTTCACACCTGCCATTTCTCCTGTGGGCCCTGCAGGTGTTTAGAGCCTTTGCCACCGGAGCAGGGAAACATGGAGTACACCAAACAGTTAATTCTCAGTTGTTTGCTCAACATCTGCCAAAAACTCTCTCTAGATGGCGGCAAAATACCAAAAGGTATGTGTGTGCTTTGTTGGAAGGGGTGAGTGGGGGAGTTGTCCACTCCAGGGAGGATGGTGCCTACTACATACAGAGTGTTTACTACTCACACCTCAGATGTTCTTGATGAGGAGAAGTTCAATGTGGAATTGATCGTCCAGTGCATCCGCGTGTCCGAGATGCCTCAGACCCATCACCATGCTCTTTTACTTCTGGGGACTGTGGCTGGAATATTTCCTGTAAGTACTAATGACGTGGCCTAAGTAGATATTTCAAGTATTTCTGTCTTCCGTGGACGTGCGGTGTTCACGGGTTTGAACTCAGTGGACTTGGGATCTTACAGTGCTGGCAGGCCTCTCAGCCCTGCCTCTCACTAGCTGAGACAGATTTTTGTTAAGCTTCAGTTCCTCTTCGTAAGGTGGGGATAGTAGTAACGTTCTCCATAGTGTGATTGTGAGGACATGACTGAATAATTTAGTGAGCATCATTGCAGTGCCTAGCACACGTAGCTATCAGTTAAGTGGTAGAATTCGTGTTACTTGGAAAAAATTACTATCCCCATCAGTCCTCAAACAGCTTTCAACCAAGAAAATAAATTTGATTATAACTAACTTAAGCTAAAGAAATTATGTCTTTTACAGAAATATGTCACTTGAAGGTTTTTGAGGAGATTGACACTACTTTCATATTAGAGATTTCTGTCAGAGGTTCTTAACCCGGGGTTCTCCCTGATCTGCTAAAACCATGTGCATAATCTTTGTGTATGGGATTTTTTTTTCTTGGAATAAAGTGTATAGCTCTCGGGAGTTGATAATCCAGAAAGGGTTAAGTATCATTGATATTTTTCCTTTGCTTTTATTGAAATATAGTTTAGATGCATAAAATTCACCCATTTAAAGTGTACAGTTCAGTGGGTTTACTCTCTTCACAAACTTACGTAACCATCATAATTACTCCAGAGCATTTTCATCATCCACTGGCAGTCACTCCTGTTCTCTGTCATCACCCCTGCCCCGCCTCCCCCCTCTCACCACAACCACTAATCCACTTTCTGTCTCTGGATTTACCTATTCTGGGCACAGTCTATAAATGGAATCATAGTATGTGGCCATTTTTGTGTCTGATTTCTTCCACTTAGCACAGTGTTTTCAAGGTTCATCTGTTGAAGCTTGAATTGGTGTTTTCTCTTTATGGCTAAACAGTATTTCATTTATGTATATACTACATTTCATTTATATATTCATCAGTTGAAGGGCATTTAAGTTTCCACTTTTGGGCTATTACGGTAAAATTATGCTGCCTTGGACATTTGTAAATGATATTTTATTTGAACATGTTTTCAGTTCTCTTTGGAGTGGAGTTGCTGGGTCATCTGCTAACTTTAACTTTCTGAGAAACTGCCAGACTATTTTCCAAAGCAGCTGCACCATTTGGCGCCCACCAACAGTGTATGAGGGCTCTGATTTTCCACACCCTGGCTGCTACTTGTTATGCTGTCTTAATACAGTCATCCTAGTGGGTGCGAAGCGATATCTTGTGGATTTTGCATTTCTCTAATGACTAATGATGTTGAGCATCTTTTCATGTATTTATTGACTGTTTATCTTTGGGGAAATGTCTTTGCAAATCCTTTGTCCATTTTTAAACTGAGTTATAATGAATCATTGATATTTGATGTGTTTAAAATAGAAAATGTTGAAAGATGTATTTTCTTTCAGGATAAAGTTCTACACAATATTATGTCTATTTTCACATTTATGGGAGCCAGCGTCATGCGTCTAGACGATACTTACAGTTTTCAAGTTATTAACAAGACAGTGAAAATGGTTATTCCAGCTCTTATTCAGGTGAGCTGTCCTTAGACCATCGCTAGTATTACTTTTTAATTTTTAAAATTTTACATGGTATGAAGTCCAAGTAGTAGTAAATGAATGACATTTAACAGCCTTTCTGAAATGCTCTGGTATTTATTTAAATTTTAAATGATGAGGCTAAGAAGGATTCTTGGAAATAGTATCTTTTCCAAGAATGTGAATAAATATGCGTGTTATAAGGATATAACTACAAAAGTGCCTTGGCATTATCCTGACAATGTGAATTTACATTTACTGTGTATTTCAGGACATTGCATCAGTTTGCTAATACTCTTGTGTAGGTCCATGAAGATAGGAAGCTTTAGAGCTACTATGGCAAAGTTAATTTGCAATTCAGCAGACATTTACCAAGCACTCTCTAAGAGCTAAGTACTCAGAGAGGAGTGAGACATAGTCTCTGCCAGTAAGGGATGGACGATTTGAAACTAAAAGTGGCCTCAAACATGAAAGAGGTTGGTCATCTACTTGAGTTTTCTGTTTACCTCCACTGTTGTTGGTCTTACGTTACTGATTGGACCATTCCAGGGATGACCGTACTCAGCACTATTTCCTTCTCATCTTAGTATTAGATTGGTATCCTCTGTTTCTGACACATTGGCGAGTCAGGACACGTGTATATACAAAGAAAAATAACTGTCTGATACTGTATATACCAATAAGATAGGTAAGTGCTGAAGAGTCCAGAATAGGGGAAGTCACATGGGTTAGCCTGAGCACAGTTTCATAAACCATGCAAAGTGGAATGAAAGAAGGGAAGAATTTGCCCAGTGAAGAGGCAGCGTCATCAGTAGCCTGAGCAGAGGCGGTTGGGAAGGTGCAGGGTGTGAATGTGATGGAGATGATTTGGGAGGGAGCAGGGAATCGAGACAGAAGTACAGGGCACCGGTTTATTCATTTATTCTTTTGTTCATTGAACAGTTTTATTTTGAGCTCCAATAGCAGAGTAGAATGGTTTGAACTTTATTCTGAAAGCAATAGGGAGGGAGCTCTTGGCCTTTCTTTGCTCTTTCACCTCAGTTGTACCCATTCTTCTCGAGCATAGCACAAATCCTGCTTGATTGTGGCAGCTTCTCGGCGTCCTGAGCGCAGACTTGCTCTCAGTGCCTGTCACTTGGCGTCTGCCATTTACTGCCTCCTGTTATCTCTTCACACCTGTCTCATTTCTGATGAGTCTTCTTGGGGCAGAGCTCACATCCTACACATCGTATTCCCCTCAGGGCCAAATAGTGCCTGGGACATAACTTATGCTTATCGAATATTTACTGATTGGTTTTGATTATTAAAATTCTTTTGATCACTTTGGGCACACGTGAAGGCCTTGTCCTGTCCACTGACAGCCAGTTTTGTGGGGGGTTATTTGTTCTACTTGCTGCCCCTGCCTGCCCCTCTGCAGTCTGACGGTGGAGACTCTGCAGACGTCACAAGGAATGTGGAGGAGATCGTAGTGAAAATCATGAATGTGTTCGTGGATGCACTGCCACATGTCCCGGAGCACCGGCGCCTGCCCGTCCTTGTTCAGCTCGTGGACACGCTGGGCGCAGAAAGGTTCCTCTGGGTTCTCCTCGTCCTGCTGTTTGAACAGTATGTCACTAAAACAGTGCTGGCAGCTGCCTGCGGAGAAAAGGTCAGAATACAGGGCGGGTATAAGAAAGAAATGGTGTTTCACAGGTTTTTTTATATTTTCCATCTTAAATGGGTTTTGGTGATGCTTCATGCCGTTACTTAAACAGTGCTGGCACAGAACTGCTTTTAGAGGCCTTTTGTTGTTATTTAAAATCCTTTTCGGAGCCTATGGTTCTGAATTCCACGGTAGCAACAGACATCTCCTGAGGGCTGTTTGACTTTTCTGAGAAGCAGGTCTGGTGCGCTGCTGGGCAGCTCTGCTTTTAAGCCCAACAAGGTAGAGCAGTGAAGTAATTAAACTGCGTCTCTTGAAAGTGGCTTTGAAGGCATTTCCTGGGGAAAAGGAGGAGTGTTGGGATCAGTAAAGCCTGTGAGACACAAGTGAGTATTTTGAGGAGCCCTGCTGGGATAGACGAGGAAGCACTTAGGAGTCAGGACTGTTTTCAGATGATGTCGTAGACCTAGGGTCTGGCAACAGGCCTGGACCTGCTCTAGTAAAGCAGGGCTCAGTTCTGCCGGGAATCATGGTGCAGGTCACCCTGGAATTATGCCCATGTAGTTCTCATAAGCCGGCCACGTATGTAAGGCACTTGCTCACTGGCTTGTTCCTCTGGTGATACATGTGACTGTGGGAACAATATGTGGGAACAACTGTGCGCTCAGGAATATTTTTAAGACATTTCCCATATTTGCATTAACATAAATTTGACAGGTTCAGTTTATTACCTACGTCTCTTCTCTATACAGGATGCCATGTTGGAAGCAGACACTGAATTTTGGATCTCAGTCTGTTGTGAATTTAGTGTCCAGGAGCAGATACAGAGCTTGATGAGTCTCCTCCAGTACTTACTGAAGCTGCCTGAGGAAAAGGAAGGTGAGCGTGAGCAAGCGTCAGGAGTCCTTCCTGTTGAACCTGAAAGCTTGGGGTGGGGGGGGGAGGGCAGAGACCCTTGGAGCAGGTTATCTTTAGAACCCAGAGAACACCTTTAGAAGGACTGCTAACAGTGAGTAACTTCTCACTCATGCACATGATTGCGTACGTTCTCAAATCTTCATGGAAAGAAAGGTGAGTGGGGTTTCTCCTGGTCATTCCTCACACATTGTCGTCTGTGTCTCTGCGCCAATGTGTTGGCTGGGGAGTGTTGCAGTATCTGGGTGAGTTATGGTAACGTAACAGCAGGTTACCAGGGCCTTATTAGCTGTATCTTGGCTTCCCATCAAAATGGCTGTGAAGACCTTTACAAGAAGAAAAGCAGTGGTGACTAAACATTGAAATTCTGCCATGCGTAGGAGTCCTGGAGAAAATGCCACTGTGTGTAGCACCAGTGGCATTGGCTTGATGTGCTGCCTGTCTTAGTTCTGCCTCTCAGAGCAGAACAGGTGCATTTGAAAGGCGGGTCCTCGGACTCTGCAAGACTGATTCCAGTGTGGCCAGCCATGGCCCTGTCTTCCCTGCTTGGCCAGGCTGTGACTTGCCTCACCTTGGAGTCGGCCCAGACAGAGTGGAAGGTGCCTAGAGAGTTGTGTGTGGGGACATGCTAGAAGAGTCTTCATTTTGAGTCCCTCTGGGACAGTGGGTTTTAAGTGACTCATCCGGGACCCCCAACTACTGCACCAGCCCTTTGATATTAGATCCATTTGAACATGGGGTTCTACAAAGTTTCAGGACTTCTCCAACTTTTTAGAATTGACCGTTAAAGACTTTGACCTGTTGTGGGCACCCTGTAAATGCCGCTGAGGCCTCAAAAGTGAGGTGAAGTCTCCTTTCCCAGTAGAATGGCTTCCATTTGAATGTCTCAGCTGCCCTCTATGTGGCGGGTTTTGTTTTTTTCTTTTGGTCTTACAGTCTTCTCAGGGCAGCTGGTTCCTTCCTTGGCAAATACATTCATGCCTTTCACTAATTTAGAAGGGGGAAAACTGGGTCTCATAGCTTAACAAATCTCTGAAAATTGCATCCCATTTCCTGTGTTCCTTATATCTGTATGTGTACTAAGGTCGAAGGTGAGTGTGGCCACTTGCTTGTTGCTGTTTTTCAGAATCTGTTCCCAAAGCGGCACCTAGTGCGAGTGAATCCCAGGAGATGCTGCAGGTCTTTGATGTGGACACCCACACTAGCAAGCAGCTGCGGCACTTCAAGTTTCTGTCCGTGTCCTTTATGTCTCAGCTCCTGGCTTCCAGTCATTTTATCAGAAAGGTGATGTGCTCTTTAAATATGTTTATGATACAGTGATTGTGCTTTTTCTAAAGGAACTATGTTAAACGAGTAAAAAGAGTTTGGCAAATACTGCATGCGAACAAGAGGCATGACTTAAAAGATAGAGGAGAAAATGGTACCGTCACCACAAAAAATTGTTTGGCATAATCTACTAAGGTTGTACTTACATAAACCTTATGACTCTGTAATTCTACCCTCAAGCAGCAGACACCCAATAGAAGCGTGCACCCCATAGAAGTGTGTGCCAGAAGACGTCTAGGAATGTTAGATCCAGGAATGTTCATAGGAGCCCAGAACTGACACCATCTGTGTGCCCATCAACAGTGGAGTGATGGAGTGATGAAGTGACATCATAAAGGGGCGTGGGCGAACCTGACGACCCTTATAAACAGTGTTGAAGGAAAGAAAGGCGCAGATAGTGCATCCTGTGATACCAGTTGTATGAAGTTCAGAAACAGCAAAGCAGATGTGTGGTTTTAGAAGTTAGGATAGTGTTTGTGTTTGGAAGGAGCAGAGGGTCGTAGGGAGGTCAAGTAGAGGAAGGATTCAGAGGCTCTGACATGCTGTGCTTTACCTGAATACTGAATTCTACATGTAGGATTTGTGCACCTTTCTGTTTGTGTGTTGAACTTGAAACAATGAGAAAGAGAAGGAGACAGAAACAAAACGAGAAATAAACCACAGGAGAGGGGGCAGTCACGACCAGGGATACAGGATAGCTCCACAGAGAACATGCTGTATGACTGAGCAGATCAGGAGGGGAAACTGTGACCACTGAAATAGTCACAGAGAAACAGTCCAGAATCCTGTACTTATTTGTGATTTAAGAAAAATAATCCGCCCGGCCGGGCGTGGCTCAGCGGTTGAGCATCGACCTAGGATCCAGGCGATTGGGGTTCGATTCCTGGTCAGGGCACATGTCCGGGTTGTGGGCTCAATCCCCAGTCGGGCGTGTGCAGGAGGCAACCGATCAATGACTCTCTCATCATTGATGTTTCTATCTCTCTCTCTCCCTCTCCTTTCCTCTCTCTGAAATCAATAAAGATATATTTTAAAAAGAAAGAAAAGAAAAATAATCCCCTTAGCATTGCAAAATGGCTGGGAGCTCGGCCCGAGAAAGCTGTCAGAACCTGCAGTTCATCACCCTTCACGGTGGACATCAGCGGGGTGCCATTAAATTCTGCAGCAAGGATGCTCTCTGCTTATGTTCCTATTTGGCAAAACAAATGTAAGAATCAAAAGATAAAAAAATTCATAGCACTAGTACTAGTTCAGCAACCTTGCTTGATAGGGATCAGTGTACACGATACCCGCAGGCAGGTTAGTGTAGATGCTGTCCGCAGGTGGGTCATTATAAACTCTGTCCCCAGGCGGGTGAGGCAGGTTCACCAAGGATGGTGGTACAAGGACATGAGCTTGGGTACACCTGTATGCATGTAAGAAATGTGTTATGTGGCATCACAAAGGGGGGAGGGGGAGACCTCCAACAACCACAGCTGGCACAGTTTATTTTCCATGTGGGGAAATAAGACGGGTGTCACATTGTAAACAAAGGACAGTTTCAGATGATTAAAAACTTCAGTGCAAAAAGCAGTATCTAAAACTTTTTTAAAAATCCTCATTCAAGGACATTTTCATTGACTTTTAGAGAGAAGGGAAGGGGGGGAGAGAGAAAACATGAATTGGTTTCCTCCTGCACATGCCCCAACCAGGGCTGGGCATCCAACTGGCAACTTACACGTGTGCCCTGACTGGGAATCAAACCTGGGACCTCTTCGGTGCACAGGACAACACACCTACCAGTTGAGCTACACTGGGCAGGGCTAGGACTTTGAGAAGAAAATTGGGGAATATTGTGACCAAAGACTGGAGAAGAATTTCTTAAAAACTTTGATTCAACAAAAAGAAATGAAAGCCACAGAGTAAGAGAAGGTGGTTGTGTGTAAGTCCAGAAACATCAGTTTCTACTAGAACAACTGACAAAGAATATGAATTTACTGAGGAGGATTCACATGTGGCCAATAACTGCATGAAAAACCCCTTCTGTGGTGAGAAGGAAAGTGCACATTGGACAGATGCCACTGTGAGGTCTGTCAGGTCGGCGAAAGTGAAAAGCTGTTAATAGCAAGAAGTGCAGGGCTGTGGGGACACGGGCCTTTCTGTCCATGGGGATGGGTACTGTGTGTTATGGGAGCCCTTGGCCCAGCCAGCCAAGTGAAAGGTGCACAATTCCTTCTCTCAGGTGTATGCTCCGCAAAAACTTGTGGAGATGCTCAAGGAGACATAAAAATGCCCTTGTTTAGCATTGTTAGTGAAAGGGGGAAAAATGGTCCTGAACTACATGTCTGCCAACAGAGCTGAACGAATAAATAAGTTGTTTATTTACAGAGGATACTGTGTGCAGTTAAAACTAGTGAGCAAGACAGATCTCAAAAATCCAACATTACCAGAAAAGTGTGCTGCTGACAGATTCAAGTTTGTGGGTTTGGGAGAGTGGAGCTAGGGAGCAGTCCATAGGGGACCATAGCTGTATCCATAATAGGTCATCTTAAAATCAGGTATGAGCTAAAGAAAGGTCAGCACTTCATAATTAGTAGGGTATTGATTGTTTGCTGTATTTTTCTGAGTCTTTGTAGTTATTACCAATATCTGTGGAATGTAATTAAAATAAAGGAAGTAGAGTTTTTACTGTATGGTGGGGTGGTCTGAACTGGATTAGGCTGTAATGTTAGAAAACATTGCTGTGGGCAGTTTGAATTGAATAGTCTTAGATGAACCCAATAGCCTACTGCAAGTGATTTTTTTATTACCAGCTTCCATGCTGTTCTAATGCCGCCTCTTTAAAAATTAGGTAGTTGAAAGTGGTGGTCCTCAAGTTTTAAAAGGCCTCGAGCAAAGGTATGTTACTTTTCCTTTTTCAGTTTTTATTTGGAAATGATTTCAAGCTTTATCAAAAAGCTGGAAGGGTAGCACACAGATTTCTCATGCGCCTCCTGTGTCCTAGGCTGCTGGAAGGTGTCCTTGGCTACATTAATGCTGTCGCCCAGTCCGTGGAGAGAAATGCAGACAGGCTGACGGGGAAGTTCTGGCGCGCGCTCCTTAGCAGAGCTTACGACATGCTAGACAAGGTGGGTCTGCCTTTCTCCCCAGTTTCTGTGCATCCTTGCTGTTTTTATGTCAGTATGAAACATAGTTTTACTTTAAGAATAAACTTACCAATAGCTTCTCTTAATATTATGTAGTTCAGGTTTTTCTTGGAAAAGAATCTCTTGACTAGAAATAATTTTGTCAGAAGGACGATTGTTTCCCTTTTGATTTTGTGAACATGTGCCTTACTAAATACCATGCTTTCAATATTCACTCATGGAACGCTCTCTAATGTTCCACTTTGCTCATGTGGAATGAAAGAAAAGCACCTGTCAGGTGGCATCTGATCTCAGCAGCATCGCTGGCCTTGACAGAAGGACCACTGCTCGAATCTGGCTGAGTTGCTGGGCTGCCTGGCAGTGATCAGTTCAAATCAGTTCTTTTTGCTGTTGTTTTTGTTTTGTTTTGTTTTTTTAAGTAGACGTGATTAGGAATGCTTCCCTGAGAGGTTAGTGTCAGAGTTAAATAAGAAAATGTGTTTGAAGATGCCTGGCACATGGAAGGGATGCAAGCAGTAGAGGTCTGTCTGAATCTGCGTTTATCTCCCTTTTTCTAATTTCGCTTTTCATTAAATGTAAACTGCTCTCCAGGTCAATTCCTTGCTGCCCACAGAAACGTTCATTCCTGTGATTCGAGGGCTGCTGGGGAACCCACTGCCATCTGTTCGCCGGAAAGCCATGGATCTTTTGAACAACAAGCTCCAGCAGAAAGCCTCCTGGAAGAAGAAAACCGTAAGTGGAGACTGCATCAGACCCACCCCTGCCCCGTGCTGTCAAGGAGCTGCATTAAACTCCCTGACGTCTCCACGGTACAGTCTAGATAAGTAGGTTGTTATATGAGCATAATGCTGTGACGTAAGTGTTTTCAAATGGAATGTTAATTCTAGTAGGAGTGTAGGTATATGTTGTAAGAGCTCTTAGAATGGATTTCAGCCCTACTGGAATTCTTGCTTAATGTGGACCACACATTGGCTTTAGGATGATTGTTATCCACCCTTTCTGCAAACCAGTAGGCAGTCGTGTGAATCAGGACTGATCAGGAGCACATGCATTGGCTCAGTGCCAGTAAGTAGTTGGAGGTTATTTTGTGTGATCATGTGGTCAGGACCTCTTGGTGGGGCCTCCTTTCAGGCAGTGTCAGCAGTAACCATGGAAAGTGGACTAGCGGTGCTCTTGCAGCTGTAATTATTTGAGAATTTTGACTGTCCTCTTCAGGTTTGTCATTTCCTAAAACTGGTTCCAGTCCTTTTGGCCATTGTGCAGCGTAAAAAGAAGGGGGCAGAAGAACAAGCTGTAAACAGGCAGACAGCTCTGTATACCCTAAAGCTTCTGTGCAAGAACTTTGGTGCAGAAAACCCGGAGCCTTTTGTGCCAGTGCTGAGCATGGCCGTGACCCTGATCGCCCCGGAGGAGTGCGAGAAGAATGTACGGGGCAGTGCCCTGCTGTGTGCGGCGGAGGTGGCCTCTACCCTGGGAGCACTGGCCATCCCCCAGCTTCCCAGGTACACTGGGAGACCTGGGCAGGAACATCACATGGGGCTTCTGGTACAAAATGAAAATAATACCTCAGTCACCTTTTTGCCTATAAGTAGAAGTTACATCAAACTAGATTTGCTAAAACCTGGCCGGGTGGCTCTGTCAGAAGCGCCGTCCTGTACACTAAGAGGTTTCGGGTTCAGTTCCTGGTCAGGGCACATACCTAGGTTGCAGGTTCCATCCCCAGTTTGGGCACATACAGGAGGCAACCAATGGATGTTTCTTGATCCATCCCGTGCCCCTCCCCTACCCCATTCCCTTCCTTTCTAAAATCAATAAAAGCATGTCCTCAGGTGAAGATTTTTTTTTTAATTAGATTTGCTTAAAGAATTGATCTTTGACAAGCTGTAATTAGGAAGCCACAGGTGAGGCTCCTCAGAGGGGCCATCCACTCGGGGAGAGTCCATACCTGACTCTAGGGCTGTGCAGCCTTGCAGGTCACTTAGCTTTACTGTCTGTGAAACTGAGACACCACCCACCTGTGGGCTTCCAGGGGCAGAGTATGGAATGTTGGCTTCTTCCGTAGAGTCTGACACACAGCAGGTGTTAAGTTGAAAGACGTTATGTTTAATTGAGTGCTGTGTGGTGCTATTGGCACTGGGAAATTTCGTGCTCTTTGTCACGTAAACTGTAGACGAAGTTTTGTAGGCCTTGACAGGCACAGTGTGTCATGTGGGCACCAGTGTTGGATTTTTTCATAATGGCTTGTACTCCATTCTCTACCGTTTCTGCGTAAAGTTACTCTAAAGCTGGATCTTTATTTCTAGTCTGATGCCCTCATTGCTGACAACAATGAAAAACACCAGCGAGCTGGCCTCGGGCGACGTCTATCTGCTCAGCGCCGTGGCCGCCCTGCAGAAGGTGGTTGAGACGCTGCCCCACTTCATCAGCCCCTATCTAGAAGGTGTTCTCTCACAGGTGAGCCATTGTGGCCACAACATGCTCTTTGGGGTTCAGGGGAAAATTGCAAACTTGTTTTATTCTTTATGTCTTTAGTTTCTGTTTGGCAGGAAGGTTCTTTCTGAAAAGAAGTGCTTGTTATTCCCTAGTGTGTGCCTTTCTCTCCCCTCCCGCCTGATCCCAACGTTGATGTGGTATTGCTTTGTCATGAGGCTGGTCTTTTTGATTTTGAGAGTGTATTTTATTGCTCTTTTTTCCCTTGAGACCTTTGGAATCGAGCTGGCAGAGCTGCCTTTTATGATTTCTTGTAGAAACTGGGGTGCCCTCTGTTTCTAATGTTGGAGGGTTTCCTGTATCACAGTGCAGTGCCTACTTGCAAACACAATGGGCAAGTGACATTTCCAACTGAAAATGCCCGAGAATGGTCCCTCGTTCTGTTCTGTTTTATGGATCGTTTCCCATTTATAAGGTTAGGATCCGTAACTTCCTCTATGCAAATGACTTAAGTGACCCATGTGTGCTACAGCCAGTGCTTGAAATTTACAGAAAGGGTCCTCTGCATCCGATATGTCAGCAGGGAAGCACTCCAGTCCTCATGACAGCTGAATTCCTGTCTTCTCAGAATGTCACAAGTTGAATGCTCTGTGTCCTCGCACCATTTACCCACATCCCAGGCTCCCAGTTGGGAAAGAAGTATCTGTCATTTTTATCTCCAGACAAGCAGGGTTGGCTCTGAAAGGAATTCTATGAGCCAATATGTACCAAGTTCTTCAGCCACGAGCATTTGGGTGACTTCCTGCGTTGCCATCTTTGAATGTGCAGACGTTATCACCGATAGCCACAGAAGCCCTTGTCCCTGTTTTTGTATTTTTATAGGTGATTCATTTGGAGAAAATCACAGGTGAAATGGGTCCAGCCTCCCAGGCTAATGTCCGTCTCATGTCTCTCAAAAAGACACTAGCCACCACTCTGTCACCCCGTGTCTTGCTACCAGCCATCAACAGTACATACAGGCACATCCAGAAGCACTGGGAGGTAAGAGAATGTCAGGGATTAGTCTTTGGGGAGGGAAGGTACTGCAGTTTCCATGTTCACTAATGAAATCGTGGAATGTTAAAAACGGGCCCCTCTCTTTGCTGTTATTGGTAGAATTACATGGGTCCATTTATGAGCATCTTGCAAGCGCACATTGGGGTCATGAAGAAGGAAGAGCTCACCTCCCATCAGTCTCAACTCACCGCATTTTTCTTGGAGGCCCTGGACTTCCGAGCACAGCACCCTGAGGTCAGCTTATTGCCACTTCCCCAAATCCTAAACTCATCTAAGAGCCAAGAAGAACCAGCTATGTGACCTGTTCTACTTACAGAGCTGGATGTCAGAACTCTGCCTAATAAATCAGTTCTTTTGTTTTCAGAATGATCTGGAAGAAGTTGGAAAAACAGAAAATTATATCATTGACTGTCTAGTAGCTATGGTTGTAAAACTTTCTGAGGTCACATTCAGACCCCTGTTTTTCAAGGTGAGCTCTCTCCCTCCCCATCTCCTTCCTACTCGTAGAAGTAATGAGACATGTAGAATAAACTCCTCTTCGTCTTTCTAGCTGTTTGATTGGGCTAAGACAGAGGATGCCCCAAAGGACAGACTGTTGACATTTTACAACTTGGCAGATTGCATTGCCGAAAAACTGAAGGGGCTTTTTACTCTGTTCGCTGGCCACTTAGTGAAGCCTTTTGCTGACACTTTGAACCAGGTGAACATCTCCAAAACAGGTTGGTAGCTAACTCCAGTTGTGTTGACACCTTGCTCTGTGTGCCTTACACAAGGCAGAGTAAGTATAGTAAGTCTAAGAAGGGTGTTTCATTCTGTAGTCGGTTGTCAGGCCCCGAGCTCCTGTTTTATAGTGTAATGAAAAACGGGTCGTGAATTGACTCACTGGGAGAAAGACTAAAGTGGGCATCACTCTGAGTCATTGCAGGTACCTTTAAAACATTAACACTAAGGTGCTTTATTGATGCTGGAAAGCAGCTCTTTGACACTGGTCACTTAACTTGCAAACTGAGTCTCTTAGCAACCAAATCTCTTCACTGTGAAAGGAGTCACCCGAGAGGCCGTCCACTTGTGTTCCACCCCCATCCTAAGTTCGATTTCTAGACTGTTGTGGAAATACCCTTCTGATTGTAGTTCTTTTAATAGTGACTTGAATTTAAACGTTGGAGATTAAATTGTGAGATTTATTTTTCATTTTTACTCTCCCCCATCTTACAGATGAAGCGTTTTTTGACTCTGAAAATGACCCTGAAAAGTGCTGCCTGCTGTTACAGTTCATCTTGAACTGTTTACATAAAATCTTCCTCTTTGACACCCAGCACTTTTTAAGTAAAGAGAGAGCAGAAGCCTTAATGATGCCCCTGGTGGATCAGGTAACCGAGGAAAACCACCTTTTGTTAAACGGGGGAGCCGGCACCGCTCAGTCTTCGCAGGTTTTATACCTGAAATGAGCTTGCTGGGATTTTTGTTTTTTTTTTTCTTCTTTCTTACAAAATTTTAATTTCAAAATTGCTTTCTTATTTTTTGTGGATTTAAGTTATCTTCATAGGGGTGTTTACTTTGCAATTTTTCAAATGAAAGATATAAGGGCTAATGGTGAAGTTTTTAAGTTTTAAAAACTGATTTCATTGAAAATGTTTGAGGGCATGACTCCCTCTGAAGAACAGCCCTGCTCTGCTGGAGGGAGGGGGATGCTAGGGGCTGTGAGCTCCAGAAGGTGGTGAATTTCTAGAGACAGTATTAGAACAATACCTGGTTTTTGAGCCTGCTAGTATCATGAAGGATAGTAGGTTATTTATACCATGGGTATTTTTTCAAACAGAAATGAGACCTGTTGCTCAAAGTCCTTTTCTCACTCACTAGCTGGAAAACAGGCTTGGTGGAGAAGAGAAGTTCCAGGAGCGGGTGACGAAGCACCTGATCCCGTGCATTGCACAGTTCTCGGTGGCTGTGGCTGACGACTCTCTGTGGAAACCACTGAACTACCAAATTCTACTGAAGACAAGAGACTCCTCACCCAAGGTCAGGAGCTGCGGGGACCAGCCATGTAGCCCAAACAACCATAACTCGGCCCCGGCGCTTTGCAACCGTGGTAACTAGCAGGACAAGCATGGCTGCTCCTCTTCTAGAACCAGAGGTCTGGCCGTAGTGGACAGGTGTTTATGCCTGCGTTTTTGGGTTTTACTTCCAGGTTATTTAGAAATAAGAGCAGTCCTCCCCCGACCCCTCACCCCCACAGTGTGTATGTGACACGAGCACTCAGATACTTTCTACATTTGCAGTTTTAAATCTTGAAAAGACGTGAAGTGATCCCTTGTGCTTTTCAAGCACCTCTTAAGCGTCTGTTCCTAGAGACTGATGCCCTGAGCTTGTCCAGACACTGCTGTGGGTGCAGCATCGCAGGCTTAGGGTCCTGTGGAATCAAAAGGTAGACAGGTGGTCACTCGACACCCACTGGTGGGGGAGGACCAGCGGAGGTTAGAGTTCCGTACCTGAGTGTCAGCTCCACACTGAATCGCCATTTCTAGAACCTCTGGAGACAGCAGACAAAAGCAGAAATTTATAATAGATTTATTACTTGAAACTTGTGATATTTATTAGGAAATAATGAGAACAATGGGGCTAATTGGATAAACTCCCAAATTTTAAATTGTAGGTTCTTAGAAAGTTGCTTTAAATTTATTGTTTTGATTGTACAATATCCAGAAAATCCCGATTGAACAAAGGTAGTTACACGTTTTTTAAATAACTTACTTTGCTATATCCAAATGTTCTTTAAATTATCCAAAACCAGGGAGAGGACCAGCACCGTTTCTGTGGGTCACTAACACAGTGAACCGGTTTGCATTCTTCGTCAGACCAGTCACAGGAGAAACACCCAACTAAGTTCCACACCAGGATGTGTGGCGCATGAGTATTTTTTTTTCACTCAGTGCTGAGATGAGTGACCTGAGCCAGTAACCAGGCCCCTCACACAGCTGCAGGACACTGTCCTGGGGGGCTGGCCTTACCTGTCAGCCAGGTGAGCTGGTGCCCCCACGCACTCAGGTTGGATGACGCATTTGAGTTTACAAGTGGCTTTTCATTTCATTGAGTTTTTAAAGGGAGATGTCATAAAAAGGCATTGCCCTTAAAGGTCTGCAGTGCTGGAGCCCAGGTCAGGTTGCCTGTATTGCACAGATTCCAAACTGTTAAGTAAACTGGCATCCCGAGATGAAAGTTGAATGGACGTAAAGCGAAATAAACTCATGTTAAATAACATTTAGTTTAAAAAGTGAAGAGCTTGTCTCAGATTAGATTTTAAGATAGTAAAAAAAGCAATACTAGTTTTTACCAACCTTTACCTTTTTGCTACCTCAGGTTCGATTTGCTGCCCTAATTGCCGTGCTAGCACTGGCTGAAGCACTGAAGGAGAATTATATTGTCTTGCTACCAGAATCCATTCCTTTCTTAGCTGAACTGATGGAAGGTAATTCCCACGCTATTAAGTAATTACAGTACGATTCCATGAAAATGTGCCCAGTGGAAATGAAATTTGGGTACAATATGATAAGCCCTTGGCTCAGACTGAAGGAGGCCGAGTTCCTGTTGGGAGGAGGGTGGAGCATATTAGGAAATGGCCCTCTTTACTGTCCCTTCACCTCACGCGAGTATTGTGGCCCGCAGATGTGGAGGTCTCCTCTCAGTGTCAGGGGCATTGAGGCTGCACAGGACACTTCCTGTTAATAGTGACCAGCACTTCCTTGGTGCTGTGCATGGGTGCTCTCACCCTCAGGGCTGGTGTGTGCCATGTCCCGTTTCATAAAGGAAAGAACTAGAGGTTTTAATGGGATTAAGTGACTTGATAAACTAACAAAGCGTGAGAGTTGGAAGGGGGATGTAGGGCACAGGAAGCACCGTGCCACAACACAGCCCGAGAAGTGACCGTAGGGCTTATTGTGATGCTGGGTGATGGAGGAGAGCAGGCTGACACTTTCCCGTGTGTGATTTACTGCTCATCTAAACAAAGAACCTTTGTTTCAGTCCTGGAGTGTGGCATCACCAGGCACTGGGAATGTTCATTTCAGAACCTGGTTGTGGGCCGTCTTCCTCAGCTTCCAAGCCTAAGATGGGAAGGGAGCAAGGCGGACAGGAGGGACGCGGAGGTTTCCAGGTGCCTCCTGCTTTGGTGCACTTCCCTTCTGTCTGCTGACTGATGGCCAGAGATGGAAGGCGTGTAGAATTAGGCCAGCGGTGGTGCGGCAGGAAGAAGGACTTACTGTAACCTTGATTTTTCAGATGAATGTGAAGAGGTAGAACGTCAGTGTCAAAAGACAGTTCAGCAACTGGAAGCTGTCCTCGGAGAACCGCTCCAGAGCTACTTCTAAAACTTGGATATTTGGTGTTTCATACTCTGTTCAGAGTTCGGATTTATATTTTTATTTTGGGGTGTTTGGTACCATATTACTTTTGGTACCTTAACACCTATGTGGACTTGACAAAATTCCTACCCAGTTGTGCTTCCCTTCAGCCCCTCCTGCCATCTGTATAGAATTGCAAAAGGAGTAAATGATACCTGGTTTGATAGAGATGGCTGTGTTGTTTCCACATTTGTTGTAGTCGCTCCTGACTGGTGTCATTACATTTAGACATGTTTGACCTCAGCAGCCAACTGTAAAGCCTTAACTCTTCTGTGAAACAATGTCTTCTGTGCATGGCATCCATGTCAGGTTTCATTCCAAGTGTTAAATTTACTTCAAGAAAATGAGTTATTCGGCATTCAACAGGAACGCTTTTGACTGTAAAGCCATTTAAGTTTTTATCTTATGTTTTGGGAAGAAAACACTTTAGCCTTAATTTTTGTGTGTGCCCATAGAGGGCAGGCAAACGTGCTGGAATGTATTTTTCACTCAGGACAATGATTGTCTCCTGTACCCTTCAGTCTTTGGGGGGGATAGAAGGGGTGGAGGCAACAGGGTGTTTATACAACAGGCCACCCCTGACAGATCCCACAAACAGGAGGGGCCCAGGAATGCTAAGGGGCATGAAGGAGCCCCCTGCAGGAGCAGGATCACTTTTCCACTGCTGGTTAACCAAGAATTATGAGAAAGAGTACTGGGTTTTTCTCAGCGCTTTGACATTCTCTAATCTCTATACTATGTCACAGTGACGCTGGAGAGTGAGGGTTCAATTTAAATTAATTCTGCCTTTATTTTTCAGCCATTTATTTATTTTATTTGCCTTTTTAAAGTTTAATGCATCTAAGAACAGCCCCATAGGAGGTTCAAGTTGAGTTTGAAGCCTTTGATCTAATTTAAGAAATTTAGTGCAGAGTTGTGACGAGCAGCAAAGTCTCACTGGCAGTTCAAAGACGTGTATTTCTCTTCAAGAAATGTTTCAATAAGATTTCATCAGAAATGCTAACAGCTCCATTTCAAAAACATCTTAAGATTTTGTACTCTATCAAAGAATCAGTCTGTTGTTTTACAATCTCTATGTAAAACAAAAATGAACTTTTTTTAAGATTTAGAGGGAAATTTCAGTCATGCAATCAATCTTTTAGGAAGAAAAAACAACCCTGGGGGATTCTAGAGTCTGTCTGCCTCCTACAACTGTCCTAACACTGCCCCCCCCCCCCCCAGCACAATAAATTAACATGAAAACCTGAGAAAGAAGTGCTAGAAGTTCCTACACTGAGTACTTTAAAAAATACATATTGGTAATAGTTCTTTTCAGTATACGGATACAAAAAATAACAAACATCTGTTATGAAAATACTCTTAAATCCTGGCAGAATCCAGCCCAGCAATTTAACATAATAAAATGATCTGACTGGTGTAGCTTTTTACCTCCCTTCTCCCAAGTCTTTTGAAATCTGTAACAAGATCTGACCTGTAAGAATTCTGCAAAGAACTTCTGCCAACTGGCTTCAAAGAATAACAAAAAATTACAGAAATGCAACAATTTAACTTGCTGATACAGGTTTGATTTTAATCACTTAAAGCAGAACAATGTTTGATCTCAGTCTGATGATGATGGACTAATCTTTAGGAAAGCAGAGAGGCAGTGTTGCTTTGCATGCGGACAACCAACAGGTGTTTATGTTGTCTCTACTTTGGTGTTGGTTGGTATACTTTACTTTCTGATAGGGCCTATTTTATAAACAATCATTAAGTCAACTCCTGACTTTGCTTTGTTACCCATGAACATTTGCAAACGAATTCCTCTTGCTTCTACCTTAAACTCTGTAGAGGTCGATGCAGACCTTTGCCTCACCCTCAATTCATCTTCTAAAATGACCACTTACTGGTACAGGGGTCGTGTGATTGACATCAAGTTCATTGCAACACCATTTGTTTTTGTTGGCTTTGTTTTTGTTGCTGTGTTCAGATTTCATAAAGAGTGGGGTAGTGTTCATAGCTAGTAGAGCTGGGTTCTTATGCTAAAGGAAATTGCCAGGTGGACGTCAGCATCAACAACTCAGCTGTGGGGATATGACGGAAGGCTCCTTGAGACCCTAGGCACAGGGGCAGGAGTCGAGTCTTCTATAGTATCTTCAGGTGATTTAATAGTTGAGTAATTCCAAGTCCCTGGTGAGTTTATATTAACCTGCAGAAGAAACAGTGGCACCAAGGGCAGAGCACAGAAGCATTTAGGGAACATGGTCTGGGCACCACTGTATGTACATCCCCAGTTCCCAGCACAGTGCTGGGCAAGGTAAGTGTTCCATGTGTGTTAGCTGCTGTATTGGGAGTAGGCACTTCAAAAGTACTTGTCAACTGTGAAGTGGGTTATAAATGAGGCCCCGGGGGGTTGGGCGGGGGGGGGGGGGCGGGCCAGAAAGGCCTTAGTAATGGATAACTTGCTATTGCCTTGAATTTCCTCCTGTCCTAGACAAAGCCACACTGCACAAGGTCTGAGACTACCCAGTAGGACTACATGTTGTGTAAGCTCATTTTAACTATATATAAGCAGTATGATCGTGCGAGGCATTTTAACAAGGCCAGTGTCACGTAAGCCATTCTGTATTTGTTTTTGTAGCAGCCATGTCAGCTACCAGCTCCTTACTTCCAGTAAGTGGATATCTCCATCAATTTCCAGTGTGTCGATACTGGTAAGCTCTTTAAATCTGTGTTTGTACTCCAGGCTGTGTACACCATTTACCGCAACCTTGAATTCTTTAACGTCACAATAAATTATCATCTGAAAGGAAAGTACACACATCATTAGGGCTTCCCCTAGGTTTAAAAATTCTGTTTCTTGTGCACTAAGAATGTCAAAAAAAAGTAAACCATTTACCTTTCCTTATAGAGAATTCTCCAGCCTACTGCTGCTCACTTCCCTTTGATTTCTAAACTCTCCTCTAACTAAAGTGTGTCTGGTGATGGCACCGTCTGCCTTGTCCCACTAAGGAAAATGACTCCAGGAGTGGTTGGAACCTCACATATCCCAGGGCCTATCTGGCCTTCCTTCCCCAGCACACTCCCTCACCTGACCCTCTCCTGCCCCTTGCTCCACGGCAAACTGAAAGATGCCTACCTCACCAATGTTCAGGAACTCGGATGAAGTAGGAAAACTGATTATTTTATTTTATTCCCATCACCCCACCAACCTTCACACTGGCAATCATCAGCTTGCTCGCTGTATCTATAGGCCGGTTTAGTTTATTCATCTGTTGTTTTAGATTCCACACATAAGTGGGATATGATGTTTGTCGCTGTCTGTCTCGCCTATTTCACTTTGGCAGGATCTCGTTCTTCACTGCTGAGTCATGTTCCCCTTACACGTGTGCCTCATCGTTTCCTAGTCAGTCGTCTACAGAAAGACACCAGGCTGCTTCCATGTCTTGGCTATTACTAGTCACGCTGCAGTGAACACAGGGTTAACACTACTTTTTGAATTAGTGATTTTGTTTTCTTTGGATAAATACCAAGAAACAGATTACTGGAACATACAGCAGCTGTTTTTAACTTTTTGAGGATATCTACAGTTTTCCATAGTGCCTGCACCAATCGCATCAACCCCCAGTGCGGAGGGTTCCCTTTTCTCCACATCCTCGCCAACACTAGTTTGTTGATTCCATTCTGACAGGTGTGAGGTTTAATTCTAATTTCTCTGATAATTAGTGATGCTGAGCATCTTTCCACCTGCCTGGTGGTCATCTGTATGTCCTCTTTAGAGAACTGTCTATTCCTGTCTTCTGCCCATTTTTTAATTGGATTGGGGTTTTTTTGGGTGTTGTCTTGAGTTCTTTATATATTTTGGATATTATTAACCTTTGTGAGTATCTTCTCCCAACTGGCAGCTTGTCTTTTTTGTTGATAGTTTCCTTTGCTTTGCAAAAACATTTTAGTGTGACATTGTGCCGTTTGTGTTTTTTGTTTCCCTTGCCTAACGAGAAATCCAAAGAAAGATCACAAAGAGCGATGTCAAAGAGTTTACTGCTTTTGTTTTCTTCTAAGAGTTTTATGGTCTTGGGTCTTACATAAGTCTTTAATCCATTTAAGTTTATTTTTGTGTATGACTTAAGAAAGTGGACCAACTTCATTTTATTGCACGTATCTTAACAGTTTTCCCAACACCATTTACTGAATAGACTTCCGGACCTCCTTTGTCATAGATTAGTTGACCATATAGGTGAGGACTTATTTCTAGGCTTTCTGTTCTACTCCACTGATCTGGAGGACTGTTTTTAAATCAGTACCGTACTATTTTGATTATTGCCACTTTATAGTACAATTTGATATCAGGGATACCTTCCACTTTGTTCCTTCTCAAGGTTGCTGTGGCTATTCAAGGTCTTTTGTGATTCCATATAAATTTAGGACTAGTTGTAGTTCTAAGAATGCCATAGGGATCACATTGATTCTTTACATTGCTTTAGGTAGTAAGGACTTTTTAACAATAGTGATCCCTCTAGTCCACGAGCAAGGTATATCATGGTATCTATCTGTATCTTCTTCAGTTTCTTTCCTCAGTACCTTAGTTTTCAGAATACTGGTCTTTCTCTTCTTTGGTTAAATTTATTCCTAGGTATTTTATGTTTTTTAATGCCATTGAAAATGGCATCGTTTTCTTGATGTTTCCTACTGGTCATTTGTTACTAGTGTGTAGAAATGCAACAGATTTCTGTATATTGGTTCTGTATCCTGCAACTTGAATTCACTTACTAGTTCTAACAAATTTTTGGTGGATTGTTTTTCTATATATAGTATCATGTCATCTGCAGATAATGAGACTTTTGCCTCCTTTCCAATTTGGATGTCTTTTACTTCATGTTGTTCTTCTAGTACTGTGTTGAAAAGAAGTGGTAATAGTGGGCATCCCTCTCTTGTTCCTGATCTTAGAGGAAAAGCTCTTAGCTTTTTACCTTTGAGTATTATTAGCTGTGGGTTTGCCTTTATTATGTTAAGATATGTTCCTTCTATGCCCACTTTGTTGGGAGGTGGTTTTTTAATCATGAAAGGATGCTGAATTATGACAAATGCTTTTTCTGCATCTATTAAGATGATCATATGGTTTCTATGCTTTATTTTGTTAGTATGATCCATCACTTCATTTATTTGCAGATGTTCTGGTCATGATGTAAATAACCCTTTCAATGTATGGTTGAATCTGATTTGTTAGTATTTTGTTGAGAATCTTTGCATCTGTGATCATGAAAGATATTGGCCTGTACTTTTTTTTTTTGTAATGTCTTTATCTGTTTTTGGTATCATGGTGATGCTGGAATTAGTAGAATAAGTTTAGAAGTATTCCTTCCTCTTCGATTATTTTTGTTGTTGTTAATCCTCACCAGAAGGTATTTTTTTCATTGATTTTTAGAGAAAGTGGAAGGGACAGAAGGTGGGGGGAGAGGGAGAGGGAAAGAGAAACACGGATGAGAGACACCAATTAGCTGCCTGCTGCATGCGCCCTGACCGGAACTGGGGATCAGAACTGGGAATCGAACCCGTGGCCCTTTAGTGCATGGGCTGATGCTCTAACCACTGAACAAACTGGTCAGGGCCATCTTTTTTTTTTTTTTTTTTTTAATTCTTTTTTCTTTCTGTTGTCCTGATTGGTTGATTTCAAATAGTCTGCTCTCCAGGTCATGATCTGTTCCTCTCTATTAGCTAACCAATCCACTGTTGGTTCCTCCTGTGTTTTTCATTCTGCTCCGTGTGCTTCAGGTGGCTTGGTTCGTTGCACTCCTCTTGCTGAAGCTCTCCCTCGGTTCCTGTCGCACTCCCAGGATTGGTGAGCATCCTTATAACCGCTTCTCTGAAAACTACATCAGGCAAATTACCTCTGTTTCCTTAGGGTCTTCTTGAGGTTTTTCTGGTTCCTTCCTTTGAGAGATCCTGACTTTGTGTTTTTGTGAATTAGACAAAATACCTATCTCTTCCAGTCTTGAAAAAGTGCCTCATGTTGGCGTGGCCTCTGTGTAGGCTGCGCGCCAGGTGGTTTTGGCAGTTCAGTAGGAGTCAGTTGGGTGCTTGTTGGTAGGTCAGAGCACTTGGGAAGAGCTGCTACCCACCCCATGGAGGAGGAGGGGAGCATAAATAGTGGCTGCACTGGCACCTCTGACACCAGAGAGCTCCCACAGCTCCCACAGCTTCCTGCACAGTCTTTCTCATTTGTTGTACCTAAAGTGGTCTTGTGCAGAAGTGACCTGTGTGGATTTTATGTGCCAGGTCGTTTTGGAAGGTGGTTGAAGCCGGGCAGGCATTTAATGGCACTGGATTTTCGGGCTGGAGTGGCTCTCAGCAGGAAGGCCAGGCACATGCTAACACCCGGTTGTGCCTGTCTGTTCCCTATGGAGGCAAAGGGCTCTAGCAAAGCAGCTGGGAAGGTGGTGCACTGCTCCCGCAGGCAGCCCACAACACTGCCTTATCCAGTGGAGAGGGGCATCAACAATGGTGTTCACCAGCTCCTCCAGCCAGGAGAGGTCCTGCGGCTCTTGGACGGTTCCTTGTGGTTTCAGTCTCTCTCTCGTTTGTTGGTCAGAAGGTGTTCAATTAGCCCTCAGCTGTCCCACAGGAGTAACTGCTCTTTTATATTCATCTGCTCATGGGATGGGGCAAGTTCTGCAACGTCCTACACTGCCGCCATCTTGGAACTCCAAAAACTGCTGATATCTGACCCTCATTTGTGGAAGAGGTGATTCCAACTCAGAGGCTGGGAAACGAGAGACAGATCCTTCCTTTTCTGCCTCAAGCTCTAGGATCTTGGACCAATCAGGCAATGAGAAATTTCAGAAGGACAATTGCTAGGCAATACACTGCCACTTGGGGGCCCTGACTTCTATCTCAGCTCAGCACATCGTGGCCTCCATGTTTCTCAAAAGCTCTTCAGAGCTCAGCAGTCTATGAGTCTATGGAGTAATTAACATTCTGGTAGACATTCAGTTCAGATTTATCACTGGTGTTCACCCTTCAAGTTCTTTGCCTAAAACTCTAAACATTAAAACAAAAAACCCTACTATCCTTTTCAGTCACTTTTACACCTAAATCTCATGTTTCTGATACCACATCCCAATACCAATCTAGCCCCTGCTGCTTCCATTTGTTTTCTTCCCACAGTGAAGTGGCCCATTTGGTGAGCCTGCATGGTGTCCCCTGTGGTTCTTGCTTCCATCAAGGCTGCAGAAGATCAGAGAGGAGCAGCAGAGCCTTGCTACTACCCAGAGGCCAGGCTCACGCACAAAATCTTTATCTGCAAAGCAGCAAATCGAGTATCTTTATTCTTGATGGGACTAGTAGAAACAGTGGGAAGTTCCACAGAACCTAGAGCTGACAGAGAGGAAGGCTCTGGGGCTACCTAGACAATTGGTAAAAATATCCATAGTGATGGTGGAAATCCCAGTTTTGACCAGGTGGAAGGGACCTTTGGTAAGGTACATCTAACAATTTCAGGAGACCAGAAAATAGCCTTATGCTCTCAGAAGGGAAAAGAAGTTGGCATCAGGTGGATGCAGTGGGAAAGAGTCAGCTGTATCAGAGAGTAGAGAGCCAGTGCATGGCGAACAAATGGAAATGTGGCACATGCCCAGGTGAACGTACAAAAAGCAGAAGAAAAGTATATAACCTGGAAGAAAACCTGGAACAACAATATCCTCACAACCGCCTGCTGTTACAGGACAGCTCCTGAGAACGTCAAATTGATAAAAATGTTCACAGGTGAAATTACGAAACAAAGATACTTTAATGTAAATTGGAAACAGCAAAGAAAAGAAGACACTGTTTGGAATCAAAGAAATGGCATAATGAAGATATCTGAGAATCTCAATGAAAGCACATTAAAAAGGCAAAAATTAGAAACAACTGGAAAAAATCTAACACTATAAAAAATGGACAAAAATGATCCAACAAGAGGAAGCTGTTTCTGAAGAAAATAAAAACACGGTGATCACTTAGGAGTTATCACTATCCTTTCATATTTCATTACAGTTCAAATGGGGCTCAGATAGGTGAGAAAACAAGTTATGTCACTAGCTCCTGTGGCCAACCACAAGGACCTACTTCCTTCCAGAGCACTCACCCCTATCTTCCTCCTGCCACGTTGATGAGTCATATGCCACCCTTCCCTCCTCCAGTGACTTCTTAAATCCTCGGAATCTGGAGAACCCTGCCTGACCTCCCACTGCCCACATCCCCCTCAGTTCCAAACCAGTACCCACAACTTCTACACGCTCCACATACCAGGGCACTGTGCTGGACTGGAACTTAGGAAGGAACATTAATGTCTAATTGCCATCTTCTATGCAGCCTTGATGTTTACGTTTTTTTTTTAAATCCTCACCCAAGAATATTTTTTCCATTAATTTCTAGAGTGGAAGGGGGGGAGAGAAACATCAATGTGAGAAACATGGATGTGAGAGGGACCACACTGATTAGTTGCCTCCTGCTCACACCCCAATTGGGATGGGGAACGTGCAACTGAGGTATGTGCCACTGGAAACCGAATCTGTGACCCTTCAGCCCGAGGGCTGATGCTCTAACCACTGAGCGAAATGGCCAAGGTGATATTTATGCTTTTAAAAACTAGTTTTTGCCCTGGCTGGTATGGCTCAGTGGTTACAGCATCATCCTGTACACCGAAGGGTCATGGGCTCGACTCCTGGTTAAGGGCACGTACCTGAGCTGTAGATTCGCTCCCCATCCTGGTCAGGCAGATGCCAGAGGCAACCAATCACTGTGTCTCTTTCACATCGATGTTTCTCTCTCCCCCTCCCTCCCTTCCACTCTCTCTCAATGGAAAAAGTATCCTCAGGTGAGGATTAATAAAAACAAAAAAACTAGTTTTGGTGATTCCTCAAGAAAAATGGTCCCAAGATTGTTTAAAATAACCCTAAAATGCCATATGAGGCAGAGAGTGAATCTAGCTAATGAGTGAATCTAGCCAGCCACCCAGCATCCACATGCTCAATATTCCAGAAACATTTGGGGACTGTATTTTTCATAATATTCACATACATACTTGGGGGCTCAAGACTACAATGCCTTCAAGTTCCAATGGTCTAAACATATCTTTTCTTGAATATATTCAAACAGGATTAACTTCTTGGAAGGAAGGACTGCCACCTAAAGCTGTATATAACCAACATGGAAGATGACAGTGCAGGCAGTTTACAGTTCCTATGTCTTCACATCCGCTGGGTATTAAACCTATTACTCCTGTACTGAGACAAGTTTCCTGCTAAAATTCCTATTAACCAATATGGGGCTACACAGTTTTTGATATGACACATATCAAATAATTCCAATGTAAATACTGTGGTACTCTACTGGCTTTGCCATTTGCACTATTTTATAAAAGGGGCATTCAAAATACAGTCTCAAAATAAACAAAAACCACACAAATCTTCACAGTAGGACTTGAACTTGCATGGACCATTTATGTTACCCCTGCTCCCAGGATTCTTTTCCCTGTCCCATTGTCAAAAACTATTATCTTACCTCAAAGTACATCCCAGGACTAAATGGGAAACAGGTAATATTTCTCTCCTCTTCTCCCCAGGAATCCTGAAGAAAAGAATTTCTTACAAATGCTTTACTATTCAGGCGTGGGTTCAAGTGGAGAGCAATATCCTTTGACTTTCCTGACAGTAGATCAACATTAAAGCTTTTAAGAGAGAGAAAAACACACCAATTAACCAAGTAGAAGAGGGCAGCACAGTTTCTGAAACTTTAACAATCAGGGCTGAACTCTGGTTATAACTACACGAAACCTGAATATGCATATGGACACAGGAAGGCGAAACTTTAAACTCCAAATTAGCATTCCATAGATATTAGTATGCTATTTGCAAAATAAAGATTAAAGAAAACCCTTTAAAATCAACACTGAGGGTACAGATCTGGTAGGGAGGAAACTGAAGGGTTAGAATAAACCAAGGGATTTCGTCAGGCTGCAGGAGTGCAGCATCCTTTCAAGCAAGGATTCTCTCCTAACATTTATGTGTTCTGTTCTTGAAAGGGTATTTTTTTCTAGGAAATACCTAATTTCAAGCTTTCAGACATCTGAACATCTCTGGAGAAGGCTCTTAAAGAAGGCATTTTATAAGTTACATGACAAGAGGGCCCCAACAAAAATGACAGGATCTCGCAGGGCTGCCCTGGAGTTCAAGGGGAGGGGCCTTGTGGACAAAAATGCCACCCTCTCACCTGGCCACAAAAAGCCTAGGTCAGAACATTAGAATTTAGCCCCAGCAGGAGTGGCTCAGTGATCAGAGTGTTGGCCAGGGGACCAAAGGCTCTCGGATTCGATTCGCAGTCAAGGGAACATACCTGGGCTGCATGTACTGGTTGGGGTGCATGCAAGAGGCAACCAATCAATGTCTCCCACATGGATGTTTCTTCCCCCCCACCACTGTCTCTCAAAATCAATCCTCAGGTGAGGATTAAAAAAAAACCACATTAGAATTTAATCCAGGTTCTTCCACCAACTAGTTAACAGTCTAACTTCCTCATGCTTTAATAGTCTCACCTTTGAAATGAGGATTATGGCAGTACCCTACTTGTATCTCACAAGACTGTTGTGGGGTGTAAGGCAAGAAGGGACACACGTGAACTCGGTGATACCAACCCTTTGGCTTTTGTATTCACTTCTCCTTTGACGACGACAGTCCGTCCAGGGCCCATGGAGGAGTTCAACCTCGCAACGAATGGCAGAGTCTGAAAAGAAACCACAGTCGGCACCAGGAAGCCTGCAGAATGGGCTCTCACGGGGAAACTATCCAAACACGGGGAAATGTTTAAAGGCCGTGACTGTAAACCCCATGATGGGACAGTCTGTGTCTGCCTTGGTCCCAGATGGGTCCCCAGCAGTAAACTGCCTGGCTCACAGGAAACACTCGATGAAATGAAAAGATGTGGAGTGGGACCTGATATCCTTCGTATGAGTGATAAGGCCTGTGCTTGAGGTCTGAAGCACTGCTCCTGTTCTGCCTGAAGGGAAGGAGCCAGGGAAATACACACTAGTGGCTCCTAGACAGAGCCTGGGTGACTGATGATTGTCCAGGGACAGCACACAAATGCCAGGTGGCTGCTTTAGGCTTCCACAGGTAATATTTACCAGCAAATTAAAACTTAATTTGTCATATAGAATTAAGAAAATTTTGGGCTCTTCAAACCTTTGACAAACAGTTGATAGGTAGTATTTTGGCGCAAGTCAAAGTGTGATTGGCAGTCGAACCTTTGGTCTTGGTGTAGACAGTTCTGGGTACGATTTTACCAATGTCTCCTCTATTACTAGGCTGTAGGGAAACAGTTCTGCAGTAAGGTATGGAATGAATGATGCTGGCTTCCAACATTTAAAGTATTCGCTTCCTGGGCAATTTTATAAAATGTTGTACATATAATAGGCAAAAATACTTACAAATTGTGACATGCCAGCAGTTTGTACCTATTGGAAGAGAAAGACAAACTGATGATGCCTGAAAGAGAAGAACTATAGTATTCTATGAGTAGCTGGATCTTACTGGTTGTACTGAGCCAGACCAGAGCTTGGGACTACAGTGCCTGCTCTGCCTTGGGGGTGACACAGGCCCCAGAGCTTCATGATGGCATGGTCTGGAGCAGTAAAGGGCTCCTCAGGCTGGGAGTACAGTCTGAATCAGGTATCCTCCACTATAAGTCAATAATTTTTCATAGGAGCTTCAAACACATTTTTTAAAATCCTTACCCGAGGGTATGTTTTTACTGATTTTAGAGAGAGAGAAACATCACTGTAAGAGAGAAATATCGGTTGCCTCTCATATGTGCCCCCACAGGGGATCCAACCCGCAACCTTTCTGGTGTAAGGGGTGACGCTCCAACCAACCAAGCCATCTGGCCAGGGCCAAACAAATTTTATTCTTTCCAGGGTACTCCCCAAATGCTGAGCTTAAATTCTATTTATGAGGTACAAATGTGCTGAAATCAGTTAAGACTCACTTGTTCCATTAATAACAGATAGCAGAAACTCAATGTTTAAGTTGTACTTTTTCCTAACGGGCAGAAGATGCACAGATAGTTCAGTAACTTGTGCCAGCGCAATGTTCATTCAACATTAGGAGGGTCCTTTTTACACAGGATGGTGGGCAGTGGCAGGTACGCTGATGGTTTAAGCATCAGCAAAACCTACAGTGCCTGGGCACCACAGAAGTTGCCTCAATTTTCAAATGATTACTTCCAGCCTATTAATATTAAAAACAATTTTTCATATTGAAACATAATTATAAAAAATTCTGCTTGCCTGCCACCTGAATGGCAACTAAATGAATATTTTTTAACTGGTGGTTCATTAAAAGATTTAATATTTACATTTTCTCTACTTATCTCTGCCAGTTCCAGAGTAGATGCTTGCGTACTTCTTAAATCCTGAAGAAAAGATAAGATTAATTTTTAACATCCATCAAATTCCAAGAATAACCTGCTTGACATATCAAAAAGAATTATTAATAGGACTAAAAAGATATGCTTGAAAATTATGCTTTAATCCTTTTGGAAGGCAAGTAGCAGTATCAACCATAACAATATGCAGATAACCCTTGGCTCAAACATTCCACCTCCACGAAACTATCTTAAGAGAAATACTCTACTGTACTCCTGTGTCAAGGAAACAACCCTCATCTGGCTAAAAAGGGGTTTTTGTGAGAACCACACTAGATCTGAAATCCTACAGACAATAAATGACATTAGGAGATCCAGATGGAACCGGCACAGGAGGATGCTGAAATCGCCCCTCTCATGAACAAACTCAAATAGCCCCTCTCACGAACAAACTCAAATACACAAGTATATGGAGAGCAGTGACTCCCATGAGACAACTGAGGGCAGAATGAACAGCTTCTAAACAAAGAAGAGAGAGAGAGACCAAATAGAGAGGCTGGGAAACCAGCCTCCAGGAGCTGGGGGAACCCAGAGCTAGAGGAGCCCAGGAATGCCACTGTTATTTCCCTTCCCTTTTAATAGGGCAGCAGCTCTATTCTGGTGCTTAGGTGGACCTGCAGGAGCACCACAGCAAATCCCCATCTACTAGGGCCCTCGGAGCCTTTACTCTGAACACAGGGAGCAAGCAGGCACAACAGAGTGTCTCACGCCACACCTGGCCTTCCTACTGAGAGCCACTCCAGCCCAGCAAGCCAGTGCCCCAGGTGCAGTTAACAACTAACTGGCACCAACCAGCTTCTAAAATGACCTGGCACATGAAGCCCACAAACAGGTCGCTTCTACACAAGACCACTTTCTGTACAACAAACAAGAGCAACACGGTATAGAGAAGGCTGAGAGCCAGAGCAACTCTCTGGGACTACACAAGTTCTCTGGCATCAGAAGTGCCCAAAAGGGCCACTGTGTCCATCCCCCTCCACCTCCATAGGGTGGGTGGGGGCTCTATCCAGGTGCTCTACCTGCGAAGTCACTATAGCACTTTACTACACACATCGCCCGAGCCCAGTCAGCCCTGAACAAATGGAGCACGCAGGATCGACAAGACAGACCTGGCCCCGCACATGGAGCCACTCCAGCTCCATAGGTCAGTGCCTGGGACACAGTAGACATCCACTTGACTCTCACCTGCCAAAACCACCTGGCGCACAGCCTACACAGAGGCCACATCAACATGAGGCACTTTTTCAAGACTGGAAGAGATAGGTATTTTGTTTTGTTAGAACAGTATCTCTCAAATAAAGGAACCAGAAAAACCTCCAGAAGAAGACCCTAAGGAAACAGATAAGTAATTTGCCTGATACAGTTTTCAAAGAAGCGTTATAAGCATGCTCACCAAACCTGGGAGTGCGACAGAGAACTGAGGGAGAGCTTCAACAAGAGGAAGTGCAACGAACCAAGCCAACCTGAAGCACACGGTGAGCGGAATGAAAAACACATTAGAAGGAACCAATAATAGATCAGCTAATAGAGAGGAACAGATCAGTGACCTGGAAGACAGACTCTGGGAAATCAACCAATCAGGACAACAGAAAGAAAAAAAGAATAAAAAACATGAGGATGGTTTAAGGGACTTCATGGAGAACATCAATCATGCAAACATTTGCATTATAGACCCCGACCGGAGGAGGAAGAGTTAAAGAAAGAAAAGCTATTTAGAGAAATAAGGGCTGAAAAGTTTCCTCACCTGGGAAAGGAAATAGACATCCAGGTGCATAAAGCACAGAGGGTTCCAAACACAATGAATCCAAAGAAAGAGACCCACACCAAGACAGGTTATAGTTAAAATGGCAAAAGTCAAAGCTAAGGGCACAACCTTGAGGAAGCAGGAGGTAAACAGTGAGTTACACATACAGAAAGCCCAGAGGCTATCAGCTGATTTCTCAACAGCAACTTTACAGGCCAGAAGGGAGGCAGGACATCGTTCAAGTGCTGAAGGAAAGGCACCTACAACCATGTACCTGTAAGGTCAACACTCAGAACTGAAGGAGAGTAAAGAGTTTCCCGGACCAGCCAAAACTAAAGGAGTTCATCGCCATTAAATCAGCTTTACAAAAAATGTTAAAGCATCTTCTTTAAGCAGAAGAGGACAGGCCATAGCAAGCAAGAAAAAAGTCTCACAGGTGAAGCCAAATATTCAATAAATACAGCAGGTCAGACATCTAAAAAGCTACTACAAAGGTTAAAAGAAAAAAGTATCAAACACCTCAAACTACAGTAAGTGGTTAGGAGACACACAACACAAAAAGATCTAAAACATGACATTGATAAAGTGTGGAGGGGGGAGTAAAAATGTAGTCCTTACAGAATATATTAGAACTTAAATGCCTCTCAAATTAAGGTAGACTGCTGTAGATATAGAATGAGATACATAAACTTCATGGTAACCACAAAGAAAACCAACAAAAGATATTCAAAGAATTAAGAGAAAGGACCCCAAAAAACATAAAGAAAAACAGCAAACCACAAAGGAAGAGATCAAAAGAAGAAAAACAATGAACAAAATGGCAGTAATTATCAATAATTTCGTGACATGTAAATGGACTAAGATTCCCAACAAAATATTAGCAAACTGGATTCAACCATACATTGATAGGATTATATACATCGCGACCAGGTGGGATTCATCCCAAGGATGAAAGGATGGTTCAACGCCTGTAAATAAATGAAGTGATGGATCATATTAACAAAATAAAGCAAAGAAACCATATGATCATCTTAATAGAGCAGAAAAAGCATTTGTCATAATTCAGCATCCTTTTATGATTAAAAAACCACCTCCCAACAAAGTGGGCATAGAAGGAACATATCTTAACATAATAAAGGCAAACCCACAGCTAATATACTCAAAGGTAAAAAGCTAAGAGCTTTTCCTCTAAGATCAGGAACAAGAGAGGGATGCCCACTATTACCACTTCTTTTCAACATAGTACTAGAAGTCCTGGCCACAGCAATCAGACAACACAAAGAAATAAAAGGCATCCAAATTGGAAAGGAAGAGGTAGAAGTCTCATTATCTGTTGATGACATGATACTATATATAGAAAAACAAAGAATCCACCAAAAATTTGTTAGAACTAACAAGTAAATTCAAGTTGCAGGATACAGAACCAATATACAGAAATCTGTTGCATTTCTACACACTAGTAACAAACGACCAGTAGGAGAAATCAAGAAAACGATGCCATTTTCAATTGTATCAAAAAGCATAAAACACCTAGGAATAAATTTAACCAAAGATGTGAAAGACTGGTACTGGAAGGATTACTCTATTGTAAAAATGTCCTTACTATCTAGATGAGTGGATGAAAAAGCTGTGGGGCATTTATACCACGGAATACTATGCAGCTGTAAAAAAGAAGGATCTTTACCCTTTGGGGCAGTATGGATGGACCTGGAGAAAACTATGCTAAGTGAAATAAGCAGGCAGAGAAAGACATGATCTCACTTATATGTGGAATCTAAAGAATATCATAGTCCGGCCGGGCGTGGCTCAGCAGTTGAGCGTCGACCTAGGATCCAGGCGATCGGGGTTCGATTCCAGGTCAGGGCACATGCCCAGGTTGTGGGCTGCAGCTGATCAATGACTCTCTCATCATTGATGTTTCTCTCTCTCTCCCTCTCCCTTCCTCTCTCTGAAATCAATAAAGATATATTTAAAAAAAAAAAAAAGAATATCACAAACTGATGAACGAAATAGATTCAGTGACACAGAAGCATGAAACAGACTGACAAATCTCAAAGGGAAGGCAGGGGTGGGTGGGTTGGGGGGAGAGATTAACCAAAGAATTTATATGCATATATGCATAATCCATGGACATCGACAATAGTGTGGTGGAGGCCTAGGGCAGGGAGTGGGCGTGGGTGGGAGGAAAAAAGGGGACATCAGTAGTATTTTGAACAATTAAAAAAAAAAAGTCCTTACTACCTAAAGCAATATAAAGAATCAATGTGATCCCTATGGCATTCTTTTCAGAACTACAACTAATCCGAAATTTATATGGAATCACAAAAGACTCTGAATAGCCATGGCAATCTTGAGAAAGAACAAAGTGGAAGGTATCCCGCTCCCTGATATCAAACTATACTATAAAACGACAATAATCCAAACAGTATGGTACTGATTTAAAAACAGTCCTACAGATCAATGGAGTAGAAGAGAAAGCCTAGAAATAAGTCCTCACCTATATGGTCAATTAATCTATGACAAGGGAGGTGTGAACATACAATGGGGTAAAGACAAGTCCATTCAGTAAATGGTGTTGGGGAAACTGGACAGATACATGCACTAAAATGAAATTGGTCCAGTTTCTTAAATCATATACAAAAATAAACTTAAATGGATTAAAGACTTAAAATGTAAGACCCAAGACCATATTATCTTAGAAGAAAACATAAGGAGTAAACTCTTTGACATCGCTCTTTGTAACCTCTCTTTGGATGTCTTGTCAGGCAAGGGAAGCAAAAAGAAAAAACACAAATGGCACTACATCAAACTAAAAGGTTTTTGCGCAGCAAAGGAAACCATCAACAAAAAGACAAGACAACCTATCAACTGGGAGAAGATATTTACAAATGATATATCCCATAAGGGATTAATATCCAAAATATATAAACTCAGACAACTTGACACCAAAAAAAACAAACAATCCAATTAAAAAATGGGCAGAGGACTTAACAGACACTTCTCCAAAGAGGACGTACAGATGGCCACCAGATATGTGGAAAGATGCTCAACATCACTAATCCTCAGGCAAATTCGAATTAAGCCCAGAGTGAGATATCACCTGACACCTGTCAGAATGGCTATCATCAATAAATCAACAAACAACAAGTGTTGACAAGGATGTGGAGGAAAAGGGACCCTTGTGAGCTGTTGGTGGGATTGTAAGTTTGTCAGCTACTGTGGAAAACAGTATGTAGATTCCTCAAAAATTAAAATTAGAATTACCATGTGCCCCAGCAATTCCAGTTCTGGGTATTTATCCGAAAAAACCCAAAACACTAATTCCAAAACATATATTCACCTCTATGTTGATTGCGGCATTATTTACAATAGTCAAGATATGGAAGCAGCCTAGGTGTCCATGGATAGATGAATGGGTAAAGAAGGGGTACATATATACAATGGAGTATTATTTAGCCATAAAGAAGAGTAAGGAGAATAAAATCTTCTTCCCACTTGTGACAACATGGATGGATCTAGAAGGTATTATGCTACGTGAATACGCCAGGCAGAGAAAGGGAAATATCATATGATTTCGCTTCTATGTGGAATCTAAAAACCGACTATAAACAAATGAATAAAGAAAACAAAACAGAAACAGACCATAGAGAGAGCAAACTGATGGCTGCCAAAGGAGAGGGAGACAGGGTGATGGAAATAAAAATAAAATAATTTTTTAAAGAAGGCAAGGTTGGGTTATAGAACTAGAAAATAAAAATAAAAATAACAGGCCTCATACAGAAGCAGGTCAATTTGCTAAATGACTAATTTACACAAAGTAAGTTCACAGAAAATACATAGAATTCTACCAGCATGAAAGATTTACTTCCAACAATTAATGCACTAATGGAGATATTCATTTTATCTTAATAGAAGATGTTAAAGATGTTTCCTTCCATTTCATCAGAAAACATCATCAAAGAAGGCCCCACATATGGAAGGGCACTCACCGAGCTGAAGCTGAAACCAACGGAGTGAATATTCACTTTGCCATAAATGCCAATAGTGTCTATTTTCTCTGGGCTAATCCTGTGGGCATACAGCAGTACATGTTTTCCATTTACAGCCACCTAGATGGACACAGGAGACAGCCCAAAAACAGTTAATAAATTAATTTTACTAATTTACCCAAATGGAAATCTGTTTATTTGGGTTTAATTGTATCCCATAGGGCTCCACTTGATGTGTCTGTCGAGACTGACTGAAAGCATCACACCACCAGCAGTATCTTCTCTTGACTTCCTGATCTGATTAAATGCCATGGATGCTTCTCTCCACACCAATCATGCATGCAGGCACATATGTGCAGATGCATGTGTTTCTGGGTGTAAATATGAGACACCTGGAATTGAGAGTCCTCAATGCCCTGGAGGCCTGCAAGCCCAGGAGAGACTGGCCCTGCAAGCTCACCACCCTGAGAGAGACCACAGTGCACATGGTAGACACCCAGTCAACATCTGTTACATGTGGTGAATGAATGAACATGGACAAGTTCCCCAACTTCTCTGAGACTGCTGTCTGTACGCAGGAAAATTCACGCAAAGGGCTGCTGCTGTGAGATGAGGCCACTGCTGAGTCCCAGCACGGCCTGATGCAGAGCAGGTGCACAGCACATAAGGTTTTTTTCCCTCCTTCCCAAATGCCAGGTACTGTATTAGGGAATGTTGGGAAAACAGGCAGAATACAGTATGGCCTCTAAGCTAAAGGAGCTTAAAATTCTAATGGTGGGCAAAGTAAGTACAGGAACAAAACCAAAGCACAACAGTACAGGAATAAGTGCTCAAAAGCCAGAGAAGGGAGGGGTGACCAGAGTTCAGGAGATTTAGGGGCAATGTTCTGGTGGGAGCAGGATCCTGAGGCCATGAAGGGCTTGCACCAGGGATGGGAGACTCTTCTCTTGATGGGTATGGGTTTGTAGTCTGGGAGGCTCCACAGGCGTGAAGCTGAGCAGGGAAAGAGCCTCTGGGACCAAATTCTACATGTGGTCACACACATGCACAAGCTATGAAATGCTCATGGAAGCCAATGACAGCATTTACTACACACAGGATTTCTGAGATCCTTGGGTCTAAAATCTAATGACCTTAAAGAACCACCTTGTGGCACAAACTTCACACTGGGATTCTGAATTCTACATTGGGGTTCGCCACCTTAGTCCCAGATTTCCCTACACTTTGGGTCATGGTGGGTATAATTTACTAACCCATAATTAATATAGTGCTGTGCCAATTCAGAACTGAACTAAGTCCTGCTAGGAGAAACATAATCTAATAAAGAGCTGTGGCTGCCCAGGACCCCAATTCTACAAGGCACCATTGGCAGGGGACAGGAGCTGCAACCATCTCACCTATAGGTAACTGTCGGCCCCTACACTGAGAAAAATTATAAAGTAAAATTCTCTCTGGATTTAAGAAATAAATGTAAGGGTGAGTTCACCACTGTGAAAGAGCATCCTGTACGCCTACTCTCATGAATGAGGATTCAACTTTCATTCTCCAAAACCTACCTGGAATTTGTCTTTCAGCACCATAATCACAATTTCAAAAGATTTCTCTTTTTTGAAAGGCATGTCATAGGTGATCTCTTCCCACCCCCATTTTTCTTTTTGCAGAGTATTGCAAACAATGCAGTTGGTCCTTTTGAAACGTGGATTGAAGTGAAAGACCACGTCAGCGCGAGGCTTCACACTGCTGCCACACTGTAAGTCCACCTGGAACCTGCATGAGGAAGGAACAAGGGCCACCTGAGCACTCGGAGGGAGGCTGCAAGGAGGGCCCCAAAAGCCCGAAAACCCAGGCTGAATCACATAACTGATCCTCTGCTCATACACCCACATGCCCTAACTACCCCCTGCCTTTGCTTCTTCCTTAGTAACAGACCCCTGAACTGTAGCTGGGACCCCACCTGTCCAGAAGGAGCCTCCATTCCTCAGCCTCCCTTGCAGGCAGGCATGCTAATGTGGTAAAGCTCTGCTGAGGTGGAGGCGAAGTGTTCAGGGAAATTACTGGAAACTGCCTTGAAAGTTAGGTGGCATCAGCCTTCTCTCCACCCCCCCACCCCTCCCCACAAACAGTACATGCGCCCAGCTACCCAAAGCATGATGTGAGGGCTGCAGTTCTAGCGCCAAGAATCACAGAAAAGAGGACCTCGCCCTGGGACAGCAGAGCAGCCAGCCAGAAGAGGCCTGCTTCTCTAAGACTTGATGGAGCTGCCTGAAAACACCTGGGCCGTCTCCTTTAGACTTGACTTTCTATCATTTGAACCACTGTTATGTGGGCAACAGCCACACTGACCTGAGCCCAACTCTAATAGATACGGACTCATCCAGTTTGTACCTAAAGCAAGCATTAGACAAAACCACCCACAAGAGACCTTAAGAGATGCTGTGGGACTGTGACCCTGTAACTGGACTTTGTCCCTGTCATCTGACCATAGTTCCCCTCATTAACTATATATCCAATTCTTTATAATGAGATCAGACTTATAGCAGTAAAATAAAATTTAAAAAACCCGAATAACCTTTATTTCAGTCACTCATTCCAATCTCGGCACCTGGGAGAGGATGCTGACGAAAGCAAGATGAGGCCTCACATACCAAAATGTCTCTCCCACATTATTTTTTTGTTATTGTCCCACAGTCACAAAGAGACAGTTTATTCATGTTCTTTTTCATCTGATACGACGATTTTACCTGTCTGAATCACCAGGAACATGCCCACGAATGACAATCAAGGTTCCAGGTTCCAACTGCTCAGGAATGGTCCCAACATAGGGGATTATCTAGGAAAAATAATTTTAACAAATGTACTTTTACATAAAACTGAAAAGCTACGTTTTTATCACATGTAAATCTCAACCTAGCACTTTCCGCGCTGTCCTCAGTATTCAAACAGCTACACAATATCTGCAGGCCTGGCCAGGTAGCTCAGTTGTTTAATGTCGTCCTGATGCGCCAAGGTTGCGGGTTCAATCCCCAGTCAGGGCACATATAAGCAGCAATGAATGATGCATAATAAGTAGAACAACGAATCAGTTTCTCTCAAATCAATAAATAAAAATTTTTAAAAACCAGCTCAACAATATTTGCAAACTGAGTCACTTGGAAAAGACAAAAGATAAATACTAGTCGCAATACTTTTTATTTCTCTGGGGGTTTTATGAAATAGAAATTCCACTCCTATTATAATTCTGGTAATAGAAAAAACAACTTGTTGCAATGGCAGCCCCTCCCCTCCTCAACGTTCCACTCAGCAGCAGAGTCAAGATGCTCCAGGCCCTAAGCCAATGCTGACCGAGGTGAGGATACTCACTGCCTGGGGAGAGGACTTATCCACACCTGAGATGCGAGTGCCGAATCTGGGCTTCCAGACTGCAACCCACAACACACTTCTGGACATCAGAGAACTCTGTGATCTTAGGATGAGTTCTGGGTGCCTGTGGATCTCTCAAGGCTATCTACCAGCTTGGGCTCCAACGGGTGTTCCCACACAGTATTTGGGTCTCAACCTGCCCACCCACCATCTGGAGCCCAGCCTTTCTGTCTGGAGCCTGACACACTCAGACCTTGTCACTCCCCTTTACCTACGGTGACTGCACGGGCTGGGGACCTGTGCTATATAGGCTGCGTCTCCTGCCTCACAACCCTCCCCCCATCTTCCACTCAGGAGCATCTGGCAAGTCTTCCACCAAGCTCATCCAAGTTATGACTTATATGCTATAATCTATCCAAGGTAGCTCTGATTGTCAGGATATAAATAAAACAAGAGGGGCTTGATGTAAATGGGCTCTAGCTGAAAATCTCAGCTCAAGCACACTCCTCTCTGTGAAGCCTTTTTCAGACTCCCTGGGCCAGCTAAGAGGCCATCATAGCACTGTGTGCTCTGTCTATTGCACACATCTCTGCCTGGATTGTGAGCTGCATGGAGCAGCATGGGGTCATCACCTTTACATCCCCAGGACAGAGGTCCAGAGATGATTGATGATTACATGGTGAATGAGTGAGCTCTCACTACCCCGAAGCAGCTGCGGCAGGCCTCTCACATGCTGAGGAGCGGCAACTAAGCAGCTGCTGCACTGCTGTTGCTGCCTTAAGCAGTAAGGCAGACATTTCCAAAGCCAGTTAACATGTGGTGTTATGACAATCCCAGAGGGCGGGGCAGGGAGAAGGGAAGTGAACAGAGCCCAAGTCAACAGAAACTGAAAAACACCAACAGACGTACAGAGCATGGCTGTACACAAAGCAGAGTATGTGTAAAGGGTCACACCCTTGCACTGATCTTTCAGACCACAGCCGATTCGAAAAATAGATAGCAGCATCTTCCACAGTGTAAATCTCTTAATAAAATGAGAAGTTTTTGTAACTTCAAATTTTATATATGTTCTAGTTATATTTATGCAGACTACTTAATAACACAGAAATGTTAGCGGTATAAGTATCAGTGGGAAAGCAGCCTACAAAACTATGCACAATATAATCTTAACTAAGTTAATAAACATTAAACAGAGAAAACACTATAAAGAAATAAGCCAAAAATTATTTCTATAATAAATATATTTTTATAACCACAGATTTTTTTAAAACATGTGTTTAATTTTAGGGTTGGAAAGCTGAAAATTTTGGCCATTTGCCATTTTAATTGCCTGGATTAATGCTCTCTACTTAGTCAAGTACCCTAAATTACATCAGTAATACTCAGCTTTTTTGGACCATGAATGAGACAAAATGCCCTGCAGCCCACTCGCTCAGCTCACAGTTATTTGCTCCTGTGAAAAAGGAAGAGAAGCAGCTGTTTTCTAGGCAACTCTAAGCTTTGGTGCTTTATGTTTCACAAAGAACTGATTTATGTAAAAAATTAAGAGATATGATCACATTGGAGACAGTACCATAAGCTTGAGCCCTACTCAGGCTTGGTGTTACTTGCCAGAACTTCCTAGTTGATTCACTTTTTTATGACTTATGTGCAAGGGTCTCCCCTAGGGAGACCACAGCTGGAAAGGAGTACGAGAGTCCTGTGCATGAGGAAAGAGGTCAATACCTGTGGAAAGACAATGAGTGGAAATGGGATACTTCGTTTAGCTGCTCAAAATCAAATCTCTTTCCCTGCCTAAAAAAGCCCCTCCCTAGGAATACCAGCCTCACCTAGACTGCAGCGAGGGCAAGGGCCCCCGACAAAGCTCTGGCAGTCAGCACGCCCAGCTCAGACATGAAGGTAGTAGTAGTGACAAGAAGCCAGAATCATGCAGTATTCTCTCTGGCAAGGGGGTAGCGGCTACATCCAGGGTCAGCGGTGGCTACAGATGTCTCTTCCTGGGAACAGTCCTACAGTACACTGCTGGGTGCTGTGACTAGCTGGCAAGCCTGGTTCTTCAGTCCTGCTAGAGATTCTGAGGACTATTCATTATCATTTCATAAATTTCTTTTCAGCAGAGACTGGCTTCTGTGCTTGCAGCTACAAACCCTAATTTAACATCTGAAATAATGGGGCAGTGTGAAATAAATGTGTCAGAAAAATGTATAAAGAATCCTAACTGAGCTGGCCAAAGAAAGGTAACGAAAGAGGTGTGATCTGAGCTGGGAAAACAGTGTTAGGCAGACAAAGTCAGTCAGTTCAGGTAGAAATATAAGTCTACAAAAGCAGAGGCAGGAAAAGACAAAACATATTTGGGAGACAGTACTAAGGAGCAGTGAAAGACAGAGTCAGGATCAGATTTCAGAGTGATACAATGAAAGTGGGGTTTGGGACAACAGTCCAGTGGGCAGGGCATTACCTGGAGACAGTATTTCCAATAGGCAGACGTAAGGCGACAATGACGTATCCTGGCTGATGCAGGACACACTGGGGGAGAGGTCACAGGAGACAGACAAAAGGTATTTCAAAGGAAATTATCTATATAGGGTTAACATCTAAAATGGTAAAACGGGAGGAAATAGATTTCTGATGGAAGACGAGTTTAATTTTGAACACTTTTAATGAGAAGGGTTGGTAGGACAATAGGAGCAAACAGAGTGGAAGACATAGGAGATTCAGGACCACACAGAGTGGCCAAAACTCATCCTTAAAGGTCAGAGTAAAGATGATTATAACAAAGAAGATAAACTGAGAGGAAGAGTCAGGGAAAAAGCCTCAATAGTTTGTAAAATTAGGGGGTGTGCAGAAAAGAGTGAACAAAGCAAACCTGACTGCTATCCTTGGAAGACCTTCTTACAAGGCTGGCTCTTGGCTTACTGATGTCTAGGAACTTGGAATTTGGGAGAGCACCCACCACCCTAACTGATAAGGGTAGCTCACTGCACCTCAACTGTCTGTGCAAACAACATGGTTTATGCTAAAATCTGCTTCCTTGGGGAGTCTAGAATTTTGGTACGTGGTGGGCAACCTACGTGACCAGCCCCCAGTAAAAACCCTAAGAGTAAGCCAAGGAGCTTCCCTGGTAGGTAGTATTTCACACGTGTGCTGGGGTTTGAGCGCCCCTGTGACTCCACTAGGAGGTTCCCCTGGCCTTTGCCCTATGAGCCTCTTCCCTTTATTATTCTGCTCCAGATCCTTTCACTGTAATAAACCACAGCCATGAGTATGACTCTATGCTGGTGAATCAAAACTGGGGTGTGTTGGAAACTTCAAAATGGGGGGTGAGAAGAGACAGAAGAGAGAAGGATCAGGCATATCAAGGAAGCCAATTTTAATAAGGGGGGACTGGCAATATCGTTAACATGGAAAAATAAGCAAGATCAAAAAAATAAAGTGGGTATCATATCTTCTGACCCAATGATTCTACTTTGTAAAAAATGTAGGATTTATCTATGAATTATTGGCACATGCACACAAAGATTCACATACAAGGATGTACATCATAGCACCGGATACAATCACAAAAGGAAATAGTCCTTTAACAGGGGACTGGTGAAATACGATACATATGTATGTAAATACACACAATGAACTAATTATGCAGCCATTAAAGTAAGCGAGATTCTAAACCTGCAGATATCTCCAAAAGATGTAAATGGAAAAAAGCAGGGTGTAGAACATATTATTTGATACATGAATGTAAAGAAACAGGATATCTAAAAGGTGATACATACAATGGACATTCACATACATCCTCAGGAAAGACATACAAAACACTGGTAGAAAATGATCACCTTTGGGGAGGGGAACTGAGCACCAGGGTAGAAAGAAAATTTGCTTTAATGAAAACTCTAAACAATGTTTGAATTTTTAATAATGAGTTACATGTTTTCTTTATATTTAAAAATAATAAAAAGGAAAAACCACTGGGTTTGACATGAATGGATTTCTAATTTTCAAGAGAGATTATCTTCAAATTATCGAGGGCTTGGTCGACTGGGAGGCGGCGGAAGTTAAAGGCAGAAGGATACTGACAGAAATGCAAAACTGGAAAACCACAGAGGGGAAGTGGGTTCAGGGAGAAAGATGCAAGTTTAGTTCTGAACACACAGTCTTGAAAGGTTGGCAGGGCATCTGAGAGCTGGAAATTCACCTCAGATGAAAGGCCGGAACTATAAACAGATTGTAAACCTATTCAAAAGAACTAAAGGTGATTAGGGAAGACGTGAAAAAAAGAGAGAAGGTGAAGACAAGAAAGCAATTACAAATAAGTAAAAAATCAGAGGGCTGAGCTGTGTTAAGAAACTCAAGGCAGCAGAAACTGACTCTCAGGAAGGTGGTCAAAGAACAACGGAGCAAAGGCTGGAAGGAACCTCGAAGGTTAAAAAGGAGATTTTATTGTTTTGTGGTTTAAGATTAAATTGAAGGGAGACAGGGAGGTATTTAGACTTCTAAGGAGAAAGGAAGCAAGGTTGCTAAGGAAACTGGCCTGATGAGCTTTTCAGCACCAGGTGGGATTAATGTTAACAACTGGTTAATTGGAGCAACAACTTAACCACAGCTTAAGGACTAATAAAATAATAAAATACATATTTAGGTAGATGCTGAGTTGTCAAACAATGTATTTCACTGAGGGCATTTCTGGTATGAAGTGAAGATACTGTCTTCCAAATTATTCACCAAATTTAAGTGGAAAGAAAATGAGCCTGACTTTCTTAAGTTTGGAAGCCTATCAAGTGAACTATCAAATGAAATATATTAAATGTGAAAAAGTACATAGGCCAGTTATACAATTTATCTTTCCAAGAAAAGGTAATATGAACAGAATCTTTCTACCACCAGTGACCAAAACTTTAGAAACATTAAGAAATAGAAATAAAAAAAATAAAAAAATAAAAATAAAAAGGTAGCAGTTGTCTTTAGAATGCTTAATAAAGAATACAGTAGAAAATCAATAAACATTTTCCCACTGATCATTAACAAAATAACCATAATGTAAGAAAAGTTTTTAAGCCTAGCTTGTACAGTATCCTAATTAACTTAAAATATCGAAGTTATTCATGGCCTTTTTTCCCCATGGTCTTTTGAATACTGCAGGGCAACTAGCTACAAACTAAACGAGCTAAAGTGCAATATGGGGACTCAATGCTATGAATATTTAACAATAAGTGAAATTTAAAGACACATCAAAATGTTTTACCATTCAGGCCAGTCTTTCTACCTCTACCCTTTTCTGCTTGTGAGAGCTGACTATAAAACAAAGAAAATAAAAAATAAATAAAAAAGCTATGTGCTAAAAAATATTTACTTTGTAAACTTGTTATCATGAACTATCCTCAGAACAGAGAGAGGTCCTCTGGGAGCCCTGAATGCAGTTACTGCTCTAAAGCAGCATGACTTCAGGAAATAAGAATCAGTTTATTTTTGTTCCAACCCTACAGTTTGTGACTCCCAGAAGTCACAGGAGTCATCATTATGCTCATGTCAAGATATGCAGGGATTTTAACCTAGAAAATGGTTTTCAGTTTACCATTCCAATAAGGCATCTCTGTGCACAACGGCCAGCACTGACCAGTGTAACCCGACAGCCCACTCCTCCTCCTAGCTCCAGTCAAGGTTACACTTCAGTCACCCTTGGCAGGCAGCCTATTTTTTTCAAATCTCTGCAGAAAGTCAGTCTACAACTTTGAGATGCTTTTAACTCTAAGATGCATAAAGTCGTTTTTAATGTCTCTGACTTCAAATTCAGTAAGTCGTCTTTTTTAAACCTAGTACTACTTAATTATATTTCTGCTAAAATTGAGTTTGCTTTGATATGGTGGTCATACCTGATTCTTGCACAATGACATTAAAACTTAGGAGAAAAAGTTATATCTATAAACTAAATAGTGAACTCACACTAGTAAGACTGAGCTCCAAGGGCGGGTCTGTTACTTCAAGGACCCTCACCCTCCCTATTGCCCAAGAGTCTCTTTTTTTTTTGGGGGGGGGAGTATGAAAAAAGCAGCAACTCTATCTCAGACCTAAATACAGGATTCAGCTCCAGATACAATGAAACTGTGTCACCACATAAAACTAAACCAAGTTCGTTACTTCCCAGGATGTACACTGAAATTTTAAGCAATTGAGCCTCAAGACCCTTAATTTTTTTCATTCTCCATCTCACCCCTAGCTTTTGACATTTCCCTGCTCAAGTAACAAGCAGAATTTGAAAGGCAGAGAGAAAAACTGAGACTTCTCATGAACAGATCTAATTAAAAAAGGAAATTTAAAACCTGTAGAGTAAGAAACCCATTTTCCTTTTAAAATTATGTCTTATGATATCTGTACTCTCCTACCACCACCCACATTGGCATTCCCTCCCCTGTGGTTCCATGTTCCCATTCACAACATTCTCAGCACCTTGTGCTGTGAGGGTGACCCGTCCTCCACCAGATCCAAGGGTGGGTCTGTTTCCAGCCAGTACCCACCACAGTCCCTGTAACACAGGGTGCTTTACACACGTGTACTGAATTCTATTCCTGACGCCTTCCTACACCAATAATTACTATCCCACTGGATTTACTCTCAATCCTGCCAAAAGTAAAAAGTGATTTCTGAGAAATCAGTTACCGGGTTATAGGTGACATTCTGCAGGTTGTTTAAGGACAACATCCTTCCTTTCCACTTTACTGCTGACTGGGGTCTCTCTTCTGCGTATGATCTACAATTTCAAGCAAGTTTCATTTAAAGGCTTCCCCGATTGAAAATGAGGCCGTTGTCCTGTGTAAAATCAAAACAGAGGGAAAGAAAATGCATCATTTTTCTTCATATTATAACTATTCTTAAATTTAAATTATAAATTATTTTATCGGTATTTACGAAACAACAGGATGCTATTACAATCAAAGAGCTGACCCCAATTTTCACCTAGTGTACTTATATACTAAATAATTTTGGATTATGAATGCAGGAAATATTGGTTTAAAAATTACATCAGAAAATTTCTAACACAGAACTTATTAAAAATACTAAAACAATAGCAAATACTCCAGTACAACCATCAGATATTCATTACAGTTTTCTCATCTGTAACATGAGAAGAGCACTCCCCTCACAGCTCTGTTCTGAGGACTGAGAGAATTCGTAGGACAAGTCAGTCCCTGCGCGTTTTGGCCGTTACCGTTCATAGAAAAGACGGCTCAAGTCCCAGAGGAAAAATCCAGTCTCTTGAATGTTAATAAGATGGTTTTCCCTGTGGCTAAACAAAGGGGGCGCATCCGCCACGGCGTTAAAGACAAACGTGTGGTCGCGGTCCGGCGGCGGGGGGCGCGGGGCGGCGGGGGGCGCGGGGCGGCGGGGGGCGCGGGGCGGCGGGGGGCGCGGGGCGGCGGGGGGCGCGGGGCGGCGGGGGGCGCGGGGCGGCGGGGGGCGCGGGGCGGCGGGGGGCGCGGGGCGGCGGGCGCAGCAGGGCGCCGGAGGGGGCGGGGCAGCAGCGGGCGCGGGGCGGCGGGCGCAGCAGGGCGCCGGCGGGCGCGGCCTCGCTTCCCGGCGGCGGGCGGCCGTCGCACACCCGGGCCTGGCTGACGCCGGGTGTCCGCTGCGACTTTCCACAGGGTCCGTCGAGGGAAGACGACTTAGGAACTTAGGGCGAAACCGAAACTCGAGCTTCCTGACTCACGCGCAGTCGCGGCGCCAGCTGGTCCCGTGGGAAAGCCGCGCCCCTGCGGGGTTCGCTCCCGCGCGTGACGAGCTGCGGGTCCGGGCAGGGGCGCCCAGGGCCGCAGGGAGGCCGGGCGGCTCCCGCGCCCTCCGCCCGCCCGGGCTCCCGCGCCGCCGGCCCGGGTGTCGCGGGGGCCGGCCCGCGGTCACCGACACCGCGCCTCGCAGGCAGCGGAGCCCTCGCTGCGGCTCAGGGGCCCTCGGCGCGATGCGGGCAACCTGCGCGGGCCGACGTCTAGCGGACAGTGTCTCCAGCGAGCCGGGCGCCGGCGGCCGCGGGTCTGTCGCTGAGACCCTGTCACGGCAGCGGCGGCCGAGGGAGCCTCCCCGGTCGCCGGCCTCGGCTGCAGGGAGCCGGAGACGCGGCTGACCAGACGAGCCCACCCACCTGCTGACGGGTCGCGGCGCCCAGACCCCTCCCGGCGGCCCCCGGAGCCGAGCAACGCACTCACCGCCGGCGTCGCGGGAGCTCGGCGCAGGGGCGTGTCCCCCGCGGCGAGCCGTCCCCTTCCGGCCCGGCTTCCGGCCCGGCTTCCGCGGCTGCGGCCGCCAGGGCGCGGAGTCCGCGGCCCCGTCTCCCCGACCCGGCTCCGCACGGCCTTTGCGGACTCCGCCCGCGACCGGCTGCGTGTGACAGGCACGCGGGCGGACTCTGTCCAAAATCCCCCGGCGGCCCTGCCGCCCCCGCCCGCCGTGAGTGGGCGGAGGGAGGTGCGGGGGGAGGGCAGGCCCGCGGCTCCCGGTCGTGCGTGCCCCGTCCGCCGGGCGTCGCCGGCGCCAGCCCCGGGGAGGCTCTGGGCCGCCCTGCCCCCCGCCCGGGCGCCTGGGGCCGGAGTCCCAGCTGTGGGTCAGGCCGCCCGGCCGGAGGGCCGGTGCCGCTGCCTCACGGGTCGGGAAGGGCGGCAGCGCCCCTTCCCGACCCGCAGCCCCACGTGGTCTCCGACCCGCAGCCCCAGCGCGTCCGTCGCCCCCGTCGCCAGCCCTGTGCGCGTTGCGGGAGACGCAGGGAGCACGAGTGGGGGCCCCACGACTACGAGTTGGACCCGCTGCCGTGGGAACTTCGGAGAGAAGCAGCCCCCGGGCGGCCGGCCGCCGGCTCGCGCTGTTCCCGTCTCTGCCCGGCTTCCATCCGCGTTCGCTTAAAGGACACGCTTTGGTGTCACCGCGATGGGCCGTCCTGTAGGTTTAGTGTCCACGGAGGTTCCTGACACGGCCCACGCAGTGAACCAGGCCCGCGGCCCTGCGCCTCCCCACCCGGGCTCCCGGCTCTGCGTTTCCGCGCTGGCGCCGCTGTGGGCGCGAGGCGCAGCCTGTGCGTGACCCACACGCCGAGTGAGCGGGACGCTGCGGGCGGGAGGCGCAGCGTGTGCGTGACCCACGCGCCGAGTGAGCGGGACGCTGTGGGCGGGAGGCGCGGCCTGTGCGTGACCCACGCGCCGAGTGAGCGGGACGCTGCCGGGGGAGGGGCGCGGGGAGGCGCGGCCTGTGCGTGACCGACGCTCTTAGTGAGCGGGACGCTGCGGGCGGGAGGCGCGGCCTGTGCGTGACCCACACGCCGAGTGAGCGGGACGCTGCGGGCGGGAGGTGCGGGGAGGCGCGGCCTGTGCGTGACCCACGCGCCGAGTGAGCGGGACTCTGCGGCCCGGAGGCTCCAGCGCCCGTCCCCAGGCCGAGTGGGAGCAAACGCGCGTGGTCTGCTGGGTGCGTGGCCCCGAGTCAGGGCCAGGGTCCGATGCTGTTGAAGAGATTCCTGATTAGAAGACGCGCAAGTCCCGATAACGTATTTAGAAATGACCCTCTTTGGTCCGTTTTAAGGAGGTCAGCATATTTTTTGTCATTCGAAATCAACAAGTTCGTACTGAATGCCCGCCGGGACCGGGCACAGTGACGGGTTCCGGGGACACACAGGGCTTCTCCGGCGGGGTACCCCCAGCACCCCGCGGAGGCCGCTCTGCAGACCCGCACAGCCAGCGCGCTGTGCCGCACACGCACGCCTGTGATAAAGCCCGCAAAGGAGGCACCGTCGGAGACGAAAAACAACAATAAAATGGATCAATTACAACCAGGCCGCAATGAAAGACTAGAGTAAGGGCGTCGGCCGTCACGCGACCGTCGGTCAGATAAGTGAGGTGGCTGCCAGGTGACCGGCAGGGACGCTGGACAAGGGGACAGTCACACCCCGGGCAGGACGGAGGAAGACGCCTGGCGATTGCGTCATGCTCCTGAGAACCTCATGCAATTTAAAATTTATGAAATGTCTGTTTCTGGGACTCGCCATTCAATATTTTTGGACCACAGCTGACAGCAGGTAACAAACCACAGATAAGGGGAAGCGACTGTACTTGCCTCAGGGGACCCTTCTAGATGCAGAGAAGAGACATAAATATTTCGAAACCCTCCATCACTTCTTTGTGTCACTGCTAGAGCCTCCTAATTGCCTCCCTGCTTTTGCCCTTGCCCCCTGCAGCCAGAGGCGTGATGACAAAGCATAATCCGCACGATGCTGCTGCTCCTGAAGCCTCCCACTAGCTTTGCTCCTCCACTGAGCCAAGACCCAAGTTCTTACAGGAGCTCTTCACCGCCTGCCCCCCACCCGCACACACTCGGGCTTCCTTTCCTGCTCCCTTTCCCCTCCTTCGGAGGCAACCACGCTGGCCTTGGCCCTCCACGGCCAGCTCGTCACTCCCGCCTCCGCCTTGGGTGTTTCCCTGCCTCCTTCCAGGCTCCCACATACCAGTTCCCCGAGGCTCTTCCTGGCCCCCGGATTTAAAATGACGAAACCCTCCTGAAACACACACACAATCCCTACCCCTCGTCCTTGCTTTATTTTTCTCCAGCGCTTGTCATAGTCTAATATGCTATATAATTTACCTTTTCATTTTATTGGACTTCACCCACCCGAGTATAAGCTCCAGGAGGACAGGAAGTGTTTAACTGTTCTCGCCTCAGCGGAACTTACACGCCCGCGTGACACACAGATAGTGGTGTGTTTCGAGATTAAGAGAGGATGGTGGAATCGGGAGCACTTGGGTGGCCACCTTAGTAGGGTGCCAGGGGAAACCTCTTGGAAGAGGTGAAGTTTAAGTTGCTGGTGAATGGAGGGAGGAGGCAGATGAAGATCTGGGGAAGGGCATGCTAGGCTGAGGGAACATTTAGTGCCAAGAACCCAAGGCTCCTACACATTTAGTGCCCTCGGGAACAGAGGCTGGTTGTACAGCTGGGGCTAGACGAGGAAAGACTGGTCTGAGGTGAAGTCAAGGAATTCAGTGACGTCACCTAGGAGAGTAGCTAGCTGGACAACTGACCTAGGACTTAAGACCAGAAAACCCAGGGAGACTGAGGAGGGGCAGCCATGGAGACCTGCTGAGAGGTGTCAGAAGACAAAGTCTTGAGAAAGAACGGCCAACTGTGCCAAATGCTGCTGAGAAGTCAAGGAACACAGAAGTACCAACGACTTAGAAACACGGAGTGACTGAAAAACACTTGTGACTGAAGTGGGCTGGGAAATGCGAGGGGAAGAAGTGGTGGGGATAATGACTACATATTTTAGGAAGGTTTGCTGTGGAGAGGAGCAGAGTGTGGAAGCCAAGGAAGCAGGGTAAAGGGGAGATTTTTATTTTGTTTTTATTTTTGTTTGTTTTAAAGACAGAAGATACCACAGCGGTGCCTTTTAGACTTTTTCCAAGTAAGCTACAAGAGGGACTACATTTACACTGTGACTGGTTACGTACATACTTAAAATTATGGAAACTAAAATTTCACAAAGCAATACTCCTGTTATGTGTGAAGCATTCTAACTTTACATTTAAAAATACTGCTTATAACCCACTAAAATACTTGCAAGTCCCACCAATGGGTCATGACCTTACTTGAAAAACAGGGTTGGTGGAGTATTGGATGGAACTGGCTCATACCACCTGTGAGAGCCAATTATGCATCTTGAAATTGGCCAGGATGGGAGTATTTACACCATGGAAATGGATAACTGCTACAATTTAGAGCTGCTTGCCCCTCCCCCCGCCAGATGTTAAACATTTACCAAGACACTACTAACTGTGCTCATGTGAATGATCCTCTCCCACATCCAACACCAGCACCACCAACCTCTTTTTTCACCCCCAAGACGCCTTATGTTCAGATTCAGCAGGCTTACCTCTTATGTTCTACAGGATCATGTCCCAAATCTAGTCTTTTCAGGTGTGAGAATCAAGCTTCTAGAACTATGGTTTTGTCATAAAATAAAAGAATCTTGGAGATGGGAGAGATCTTCAGAGTGAAAATTAAATTAACTCATCCCAATGGCTCAAAGAATGAGATACTGTCCCATTTTTTAAAAACTTTTCTTGAATGGCCTGGCAGCCTATAGCATGTTAACCAGTGAATGTGTATTGTTATTTGACATGAGAGAAATATTTCTGAAATTAGGTGAATTTAAAAAGTCAAAACAAGATTGAATACTATAGAATAGAAAGAAAAAAAAAGTTTAAATAGGTGTATTCCAGCAGACCAGGCAGCATGCTAGGCACTATAGGTACAGTAAGTAAAAAACAGCTTTCCTGGAGCATAATCTAGTGGGGGTTCGATTTTAAGTAATTACATGTATTTTTAAAAGAGTGATGTTAGAAACTACTAATCATTATAATCTTGGTTCCTGCAAAATTGCTGAGATTCTTAATACCAGTAAAAGGCCTCCTTCAGCAGCCGTCTCAGGGCTTGGCCAGCCCTCGTTGCACATGGCACTTCCCTGCCCGCTCGTATTGACACAGCTCATTGTAAAATAAAGTGACAAGTGACACCTCAAGGGAAGAGTTTGTGACAGGTTGAAGCAAGCAAAAAACCCAGGTGGTTTATCCAAATTAAAAAATGTTATTGAGTCCAAATACTTCTTTAAAAACGTCATTTTGGAAGTTTTAAAACATAAGTAAAGACTGTGATGGATCTCCATCTGCATTTTGTCCAGCTCTAGCCATGACCAATGTGGCCCATCTGCTTCATCTTCATCCCACCCAGACCCTCCCACCACTGGCTCATTTTGAAGCAAATCTCAGGCTTCATTTAATCTATAAAAACTTCAAAACTGGTCTTTAGACCTACCTACAGGTTTAATAAGATCCGGTTCAATTTTTTGGCCAGAAGATTTCAACAGTGGTATGTACTCCCAGGCGCAGGTCATCAGGAGGCACTTGCAGTCTGGTCTTTCTTTGTATGATATCACGACTGGTCAGTGGTTTCAGCTGTTGTTAGCCTGATCCACCTATTACAAAGTTTTCATCGCCTTTGTACCAAAGTTTTAGCAGCTAGCTGTTGATGGTCATTGCCTAGATCCATTATGTCATTAGGAATTGAAAAATGGTGATATATAAATTCCATCATATTTAATTCTCCTATAAGGAAATACTGTTTCCTTCGTTAACTATTCGATGACTCCACGGTGAAGTTTATGCCAGGAAGGCAGGGCAGATGCTTGATCCTTTCTCTGTACTTAGGGGTTTTCTTAATAAGTTGGTTCCGCATTTTCTGGTTCACCCACAAAAGATGGCCAATAAGTTGGTTTAAAAAAAATCATTATGAATTCATGAAAATTAATATATTTAATGTGTTTCTTTTTTTGGTACTTAAATTATCCCATCTTTAACCCTTTGACTCACCTCAGTGTTTTTTGGACACAAATCTTAATTTCCTTGCTTTCTGGTATGACAAGATGTCCTAAGCTATCATTTTTATTTCCTGCCAAACCTGGGCTTCGCAATTTCTCCAAGGAAACTTTTGGTGGGAAATGGTATACAGAGACCACAATTTTGACTAGGGATGCTCGTGGCAACTGGGTTGGTTTCTAAGCTTCCTCAGTGGGTGGAGCTAGAAAAATTTGTTTTAAATATCTGAGTTTCTACTTATTTCTTTTCATTCAATTCAGGGTTACAATGTTTTCATTTAGCTTTTTAAAATTTATATTTATACCTCATTTTTCTTATAAAAATCTTGATTTCTAACAACATGAACATAATTACTTGCTTGCTTTATCCCATTATATATAATAGTTTCAAGATAAAAAGATAAATATTATCATAACAATGTAATTACAAAACAAAATCAAGGTTTGTTTGCAGCTTTCTGTCTTTAGGCTATATCTCACAAGAGATAATCAAATGTTTATGTTCTAAAACAACGTGAAAATACTATCCAAAGCGATCTATAAATTTATTGCTATCACTATCAAAATCCCAACAGCCAATTCACAGGGAATCTCAAGGGGCCCCAAATATCCAAAATAGTCTTGAAAAAACCAAAAGTTGGAGCTCCCCCATTTTCTGATTTCAAAATATATGACAAAGCTAGTCAGCAAAATAGTGTCGTGCTGGCAAGAAGACAGATAGACCAACGAAACAGAATAAAGAGCCCTAAAGTGAACTCCCTTATAGATGATCAATGATCTTCAACAGAGATGACGAAGCCACTCAATGGGAAAAGGCCAGTCCCTTCGACAGGTGGTGCTGGGGAAAATGGGTGGACAGCCACATGCGAAAGAGTGAAGTCTGACCCTTATCTTACACCACATACAAAAATTAAATGGGCTAAATATCTAAACATAAAATCTAAAACTATAAAAATTCTAGAAGGAAATATAGAAGGAAAACTTCATGACATTGGATTTTGGCAATGATTTCTTGGGAATGGCACCACAAGCACAAATAACAAATTTAAAAATAGATGAACAGGACTACATCACACCTAAAAATTCTGCGCATAAAGGACACAGTCAACAGAGTGAAAAGGTCACCTATAGAATGGGAGAAAATATTTTGCAAATCTTTATCTGATAAGGGGTTACTATCCAGAATATATAAAGAACTACTACAACTCAATAGCAAAAACAACCCAATTCAAAAATGTGCAAAGGACTTTACAGACATTTCACCAAAGATGACGCACAAACGACCAACAAGTATATGAAACATGTTCAATATCACTAATCATTAGGTAAATGCACATGAAAACCACAGTGATGTACCGCCTCACATTCACTGGGAAGGCTCTTATAAAAAATAACGTGTTGGCAAGGACATAGGGACGTCAAAGTCAGAGCACAGGGCTATGCACTGAAGCATTACTTATGGGAATATAAAGTGCAGCTGCTGTGGGAAGCAGTATGGAGGTTCTCCAGAAAATTAAAGATAGAGCTGCCATAGGACCCAGCAATCCCACCCCAGAGGAACTGAAAGCAGAATCTGGAAGAGGGATTTTTATACCTGTCATAGCTGCATTGTTCACAATAGCCAAGAGGTGAAAACAACCCATGTGTCCATTGACAGATGGGTAGATAAACAAAATGTGATACTTACATGCAATGGAATATTATTCAGCATTAAAAAGGAAGGAAAACCTGCTACGCATGCTACTACGGAGATGAATCTTGAAGACATTACGCTAAATGAAATAAGCCAGTCACAAAAGGGCAACTACTATATGATTCCACTTATATGAGGTGTCTAAAGTAGTCAAATTTATAGACACAGGAAGAGTGGTAGTTGCCATGGGCGGAGGGGGGAGGAAATGGGGAGTTAATGGTACAGAGTTTTTGTTTTGAAAGATGAAAAAGTTCTGGAGGTTTGTTGCACAACAGTGTGAATACACTTGTTATTGGACTGTACACCAGGAACGTCTCTCATGTATGCAATGACTCTCCCAAGTCCACAGGCTCCTTGATGGTGGAAGGTGTTGCTTGTCTTTGCCTCCTCAGTGTCCAGGACACATTTTAGAAATTCACTAGACTTCTGATCGACCAATAGAATCAATGGCTGTGTTAGAATCTACATAAAAGCACCAATTAGAGATAGTTGTTGACATCAATCTTTAATTTTGTAGCACCTATTATAACATAAAAATAATCTTTATTTCTAAGAAAAATATAAAATCATACAGGAGATCAAATGAAGGCAGCTTAAAAAGTATAACATTAAGATATATAAACACAGAGTATTACAAAAATTCAGTAGTCCAAAAGCGTTGCCTTCAATGGCTGAAGAAAAGTCATCCACGGGGCTTCTGAGGACACACATCCAAGGAAAACGGTCACTGCTGTCACATACAACAGAAGAGCATGGCTCGGCTTAGCAAGTCATGGGGAGCTACCCTCTTATTATATTTCCAAAAGGGGTGGTAAACAGTACTTCAAGCTGCACCTCAATTTAAATATAAGGTTGATTCTGGGAGGCACGGGGGCCGAGGGTCTTCCTGTAGTGGGGAGACCACCAGGTGCGGCACCCGCTCGCCTGGCGCTCCAGGCACCCAGCCCAGGGCCGAGCATCACGGCCACGATGCTCTACACACCAGGGAAGAGAGACTTGCCCTCCTGCATGCGTAGCGGGGTACACAGGGTTCCAAGGGAGCCCGAGCTCCCACGGAGCAGACAGACGGTCTCGCTAATTCTTTGGACGCATGTCATTATGTAGTTTCCGTTACAAGTGTAGAAAACAATTTTAACATTATTAAGCCCAAAGTGTCATTAACTATGGAAGACAATCCCACAAACTGCCTCTGCACGCGTAGGGGAAAAGGAGAAGCGGCGCCGGCCTGTAGTGGGGAGAGAAGGCCATAGGCATATGGAGGGAATCAGACGGGAGAAATGAGCGAAGGGCCTAAGTAAGCAGCAGGAAGAGCAGAAGCAGGGACGGAGGAGAGGAAAAGTGTGCAACAGGCAGGGCCGAGACTAACAACGCTGCAAGGAGGATAGCTGGGCTCAAGACTAAGTGAAGCATTTCTTCATCTGGAACAGGGGAAAGGAAGTGTGCTGGACCTTATTTATTACTGTTGCATTGGGAAGAACATGTTTTTATGTATGTATCACAGAGGAGGAGGGAAAGCTGGTGCTGCTGGTCCACGTGCACTTAACCACGGGGGTCAGAGCCGAGCCAAACTGAAAGGGACAGACCAAGTGTCCACAATGGCCAACCATAGGTCTGCATGGAGGAAAGGCCCCACCGAGTGTTTAAAACAACTGCCAGAGTACAGAACTCTGTAGAGTTGACTGCCACACACTGATCTGAATGATGGGTGACGTGATGTGGGCACCTGCAGGGGACTGGAGCCCTCACTCGACGTACCCTGCCCAGTTATGAAACAGCTGTGCAGTGCCTATTTTTTTGCATGGCTACTTGTAAGGGCTATCTCAGTGCTGTACTTTTTAAGCTTTTAAACATACAACCAATAACTTAAAAAGTTTGTTGCTAGGCTGGTCCTGGATGGCGGCCAAACCCGAAAGGCGCGCGGGCCTCGTGCTCCAGCAGAGGGCAGCACCGCAACGCAGCTGCTGGGAAGGAACCAGGCACAGCATCTTTCGTCTGGTACCACACATTTCCTATAGCACTGAATAATTGTTATTTAGTGTCACACAAATGGGGGGCTCGTTCATAGGGTTATCTTGAATATTGATGGCCAATCCTAGCACACAAATTAAGCCCTAACAATTTTATATCTTAAAATTTGGAATAACGTGCCTTATTTGAGACCCCTCCTCTTATGAGTCTTCCTGTGTCTCCGCGTCCTGGGGGTGGGGAGTCTAAGGCAGCTTAGCTTTCGCTCCCCTGCATGTGGTGATTTTCTACTGCAGCCAAATAAAATGCACATTACATTGAGCCTCGTCATATAACACTGCAGTGGGAGTTCTGTTTAAAAGAATTTCACTTTAGAGATTTCATCCGACTCAGCATAAGCGCTTTAGTCCACAGTGTGGCCAGTTGAACATGGATCCCTACAGAGAGCACTGAGCAAAGCTCTTTTGTATCAATGAGCTTCAACTGTAACAGTTTCATCAATTAGTCAAACTTTTCTTCCTTCTCACTCTTGCCCTTGTAAAGCCTCAGCCTATTTACCTTATTACAGTATTTGCTATAAATTAACTTTAAAAAAAATATTTGGGTATTTACACAACTGAGTTCTAGTGCTACTGCAGTTGATAATTGCTCTGCAATTTCTGTATGTAACACAGATAAAAGCCATCCTACATTTACTCAAAGTCTAGTCTGAATGAACTTTATTTTTTAAAATCTTTTGGTTAAATCTCTCCCTACTAGCATCATTGGCAATACGTGCAAATAACGGCAGAGTCAAACCGAAACAGCACAGCCCCCCACACGGGCATTTCCCCCAGGCAAGTATAACAGGAATCTGTGGCTTTCATAGCCAGGGCTATGAAATCATTAGCCCTTAGGACTTTGGAAATAATGATGCCAAATGGGGAGATGAGCGGGTGATGCTCTGTGGTCGCACAGTTTTCCTGTGTCTCCTGAATTTAAAGATAAAGGGGCACACTCGGCTCTGCCCATACGGACCCGCCTGAACTCATTTCTCACCAACTTGAAGATAAGTCTGCTGACAGGAGGAACAGCTACCTGTAAGATGCATATGATGATACGTTCCCTGAAAAGTCAGTTTGGAGATTGGAATTTTGAGTTTGGAATTCTGGAAACATGTCCCATAGAAGCAGTGCCAGCAGGGACCAGCGTTCCCCAGCCAGCCCACAGCCCGCAGAGCTTTCAGTTCACAGACTGTGGAGTACGGAAGGACAGCTCTGTAGAACCTCACCGCCATGTGTAACAGCGTTTCCAGGGAAGATTCCCACCACATTTTCCAGATTTAAAATCTGAGACAGCAGGAACTTAAAAAAAAATTATTTGCAGCTGTGGTCCTATTGGAGGGGTTAGCAGCCCACCTTCCCGAGCTGCTGGCCAACACCAAGAGTGGCTTTCAGGGAGCGGGGCCTCCACTGGGCTGGGAACTTGGTAGGAGCCCAGGGCCGCCGGTGGGGCAGCAGGGGCCGGGGCAGGGTGGTGGCGGGGGTGTTATTTCCTCCCTCTCCCCCCTCAGGGTGCCCTTTGTCAGTGGATGTGGAGGGAGCCTCTGGAAATGGGAGCCCTTGCCACCCCCCTTGTGGGAGCGATGGCTGGGTGGGGTGGAGGTACCACCTGCCCTCCTATTCTGGCTCTGTTTGGGGGAGGCTCGGGCCCCAGGTGGGAGGAGGAAGGAGCAGGGTGAGGAAGGGAGCAGGGAGGGGTTTTCCCTCCCATCCTCTCTCCTCTCCCCTCCTGCCTCTGCTGGTCACAGGCCCTGCAGGCTGCTGTGGAGTTGAGGTGGCGTCTGCCTGGGTGGCCATGGGGGAGGGAATGTGAAAGGAAGGAGCAGAGGGAGTTCCCCAGCAGCCTGGGGACGGAAGGGACTTTCTGGTGGCGCCTGGCTAGGCAGCAGGTAGCAGAACATGTCAGGCTGGGACCCACTCCTTATATCCCAAGGGGGTGTCAGGACACAAGGAGTGATGACCATCTGGTGCCAAGCGACACTAAATAATCACAACCCCTTTAGTTCCAAATCCCTAAAATGTCTATAATGAATGCCTAAAGCTCATCTGTTTTCCCACAGTAAATTTGGCCTTGAGAGCATGGCACATAAAATTGTTTCCTGGGCGATTGGAGCCCCTGTACAGTGCCCGGAACATGGCTGAGAGTAAATACTTAACAACCACTTCATTGGACACCAATGTGCAAAAATATCTATTTTTTAAAACTCTACATTTTACTACTGGCTATCAGTTGTCTTGCAATAAACCTGACATTTATCTGATAAATCTGGCAAGGAAAGATGAGTGGGGGTGCCTGACCCTGAATCAGAGGTGAAAAGTCTCCAGAGTTTCTAGTCCAGAGTCTGCATCTGATGGTGAGGCTGACTTTCCATTATCGCAGCCTAACAAAAACCCCTGTAACCATTCGCGGGAAGAATGCTGCTGACTTAGAAAATAACTTTTTTTTGGGCTAATACTAATCTTTCTTATACTCCAATCAAAGTTAACTCATCATTTTTGCTTATTTTAATCAGGGATTTACACAGAATCCCCCACTCCCTGTTATTGAACAAAGTGCCTTAATTTTCTAAAACCACAGCCAAACCTAAATAGCACTTTTATGAAATTGTCAAGCAAACCAAGGCTTCTCCCCGCCCAAATCCTAGAGTATCTGGTCTCTCCAATGACAAACCCTTCTATCTCCCACGATTTCCCTCCCCCATGATCATCAAATAAGAGCATTAGAAGCTCTTTGGACACAAGTTTTCACTTGGTTTAGAATCTGGATTGTGACGCACACCTTCCCTCCCAGCAACACCACTGAGGGTCCCCCTTGCTGGCTAAGCCACTGTGTAGTGCTGTTGGCTGTTTTAAGCTGGGAGAGTAAGCGCTGGAGAGACTGGGGCATGCCTACGGGCCAGGTGATTTGTATTTCTTTATTAACAGAGCTTCATCTCAGGGGTGAGACGGCCAACCTTATGTAAAAAAATGTAAAAGTAAATTTTAAGCGAATTTTTTAAAGCCATGGGTGACCAAAGGGCATTCTGCGTCCTCTCGTCAACACGAGTCCGACATCCCATGTTCCTTTTACCCAAGAACTCCTGACTCTGCCCTCCCAACGACCATCCATTTTTGTACTGCTCTCAAAAGTACTCGAGCAAATGACATTTTGATAGTGCACAGATGATAAAGGCATTTGAATAAAAAGAGGGCACCTGTGTTCTGAAAGGTATCACCACATAATTCACCGGGAACTTTATAACAAAAAGTAACACACAGACCCACCAGGCTAACTTCTCTCTGTTTTCTTCTGAGCCGTGGGCTACTGGCCGTGAAGGAGCCTACGGACAAGGACTGCTTGGGGCCGTCACAGTCTGAGTTCCTACTTCAATCGTCGGCAGAATTTTGGGAGAGGATAATTTTATTTTCATCACGGCATGAATCCATTCTGATGGTAGGCTGTGGCCTACAAAATATTTCTCCCAATTCCAGATTCAAATATTAAATTAAAACATGTGCAAAATTAAACAAACGAAAATCCGCCACCAAAACATAACCTACCCCTCCCCAAAACCATCAGCTTGGGGAAAACCAGTGTCCACTGTTCCACGTCATTACCCTAAAATCTTGAAAAAGAACAGATTCACATTGCTCCCTGGCCTGGGCTGTTTCAATGTTCAAAGAGGCCGAGAGGAGCAGAGGTCTAGAAGTTCCTGGGGTGGTCTCCACGCCCCCGCTTGGGCCACTCCTCGTCCACCCACCTGCGCAGCACGCGCTCCACGTCGGCGCGGTGGTACAGCCTGCAGAGCTCCATCAGCTGGCCCACCGTCCTCTGGCTGTTCCGGAGCAGGAACTCCAGGGTGGGGCTCTGGGGCCTCTGCTCCAGGAAGTACAGCTCGTCGAAGGGCATGCCCCACTTGCTGGCAAAATTCCTCCAGTTTTTCACTGTCGGGTGACACGGGTCCAGCTTTATCCTGATCACGTCGAGCAAGTCCTGGTCATTGAGCAGGTCACTGATGGTGGGGGCCCGGAGCAAGCAGGAGGAGCAGGTGCAGTTGTCCTGGCAGGACTCGACCTTGCTTACATCTGGGGAACAAACAGGACAGTGTGTGTCAGCAAGAGGCCGGGACACCTCACCTCCTCAGTCCCTTACTTTCCATCTGAACTGTCGTAGTCGGTGACTACGACTCACTCCATGATGGGCTCTCTGTAGCCAAGGGCAGGCTGGACTTGATAAACAAGGCCCGTTTCCCTTTCTTTCTGAGACTGTTTTCAACGTGCAACTACAGGCCAGAATGAGCCCAGCGGGGTCGGACTGCCAGCCGGAGCAAACCAGCTCCCACTCGCCCCGACCTCAGCCCTCAGCCCTTCCAAGGCAGAGTCAGCCCTGACAGTCTCAGTGCCAAGCGCAGCACGTCCGGGTGTGAAAGGTTGCACAAGTCTTCAGAAGGTCTTTGAACACACACTGAAAACTGGAATATCCACTCCATACACATATTTGAAAATGAGTGGTAACTGATAATACCAGAAAGCTTGTTTTTTAAATGTAGGGTCACCTTACCATCCCTTTGCCTTTATCTGTGTTTTCTTCACCCCTGGGGCTGCCTCTGAAGTGGAGCCAACACCCCAAGGTGTGTGCAGGGGGTCAGAGCTGAGGCCCACGGAGCAGAGCCCCGCCCCAGCCCGGCGGCGGGCAGCTGCAGCCTGGGTTTGGCGCTCAGAGCACCTTATGTTAGGAGGAGGGAGCTGGCAGGTCCTTCATAAGAAGGCTGTGGGCGGCGTCTGCGCAGTGGGCCACCTGAGTGACTTGCCTTCTGTGCCAGCACGGGGCCTCCTGAGCCCTCTGACAGAGCTTAACAGCCACAGGCCACACCGGAGACCACTGGCCTGGAAAATCCTGGGAAGTCGCCGTGACCTCAACCACACTAAGCTGTGGACTTCCCAATTTAGAAAAAGGAAGTCACTTTGCTGATGGTTTAGGTTGAAAACCAGCAATTTGGGGGCAAGTACATATTAATAGGTAACAAGAGCTATGAAAATTAGGCCCCTGCCCTTTGACCTACGAATCTAACTTCTGAGCGTCCAGCCTGAGGAGATCATCGGAAATGTGTGCGTATGGGAACCTTTTTATTACAAACGACTGACACGGCATGACTGTCCTCCTGATGGAATGTCGTCTACGGAAGTATGAAGACTAGACAGCAACCTACAGCAAGCGTGTGCACGACGGCACGTGAAAAAACGCCTGAGGCACAGCACACATGTACTATGGTTAGAATATTGAAAACTTATTGCCATGGAAGGAAATGTACAAAAATAATAATAGCTATTGCATTGATATGGCGGGATTTTGTTTATATTTTCTAAACTTTCTCCAGTGGTGAAAACCATATATTTATGTGACAACCAAAATAATGTGTTACATTAACAAATACGCCATCTAGCTTCGCACAGAGACTGACCACTGGCCAGTGCAGCACCCCGCCTCCTTGCCCAGCTCCCCATGCACTGAGCCCCCCCTTCTGCCTTCTCCAGGATGTCTCACCAAACATCTTTCCTCCCCTCACCCCCGGCCCGTCTCTACTGACTTGCGTTACTTTACCCACCAACGTGTATAAGGGCTCCTCTACTGTAAAAAATAAAGACCTCAAACCACCGTCCTCTGGTTTCATAACTTCCTGAAGCCACTTTCCCTTCCTGTTTTTATAATTCACTGTTGAACTTCTAGAAAGAGAATTCAAAGCCCGCTCCCTCCGACGCCTCACCGTGCTCATCTTGGCTTCGAGCAGCAGCTGACCCGGCCTCATTCCCGCCAAGCCCCGTGGAGACTGGCCTCAGTCCCCTGCACCCCAACTGCTGGCCGGAGTGCAGTTCTGACCGGGCAGGGAAACCCAGGACAGACAAACGGATTCCCGCCTGACCTTGAGGATCACGGGACCTGCTGCTGCCAGTTCCCCATCACGCCACCTGCCCTGGATACGGCTGCCTCGGGAACTGGGCCCGAGGCTCTGAGGTCCCTTCGGACACTGTCCCTTCCACGGCAGGCTGCTTCCTCCCTGAGGGTTCCTCCTGACAGCCAAGCCCGGTCCTCCAGGCACATCCTGCCATGTCCCGGCCACTTCCCTTCCCTTGTCAGCCAGACCTGGGGAGACCCCAGCCAGTCTCACCCGGGAGTAGTAGGAGCTACTCCAGCCCTGTCCTTAGCCCTGAGACTTCCCGCCCGGGGTCTCTCCTTGGTCATCTCCCCCGCTCCCAGCAACCTCGACAGGCTCTCACAAGGATGTAAGGCCCTTCTTTTTGCACGCGCAGGACCCGGCCCAGCTGCATGGGAGAGTGAGTGCACGAGGGATGAGGGAATGACCAGCCCTGCCCGCTCCCGGGCTCCAGAACCGACCCCTGGAAAGCCCCTCAGGAAATTCAGATGATATCTCCCACTAAAGGGACCTAAAATCCTACTGAATTTCTTACCCTATGCACCAGAAGCACCTCGACGACTTACACCACAGTTTTCACTCTACCCAACCTGTTCCTGCAGCCGTGGGCTCCGCGGGAAGCTCCAGGCCACTCTTCCCGTCCTAGTCCCGTGACTTCCTTCAACATAACCTGTGCTCCAGACGAGCCGTTCAGTTCCCTGAACACACAACATTTTTCTTCTTGTTCTTTTAAAATTTATTTATTAACTTAAGAGAGAGGAGAAGGGAGAGAGGGAAATACCGGTTTGTTGCTCCACTCATTTCTGCAGTCATTGGTTGACCTTTACGTGCCTTGGGCAGAGAGAGTGCACAGCCTTGGCGTATGCTCCAACCAACTGAGCTACAGCTGGGGCCACAGCACTTTTTTTTAAAGTGCAATTAAATAAAATTAAATACTAACATAAGCTCAGTATAGAAAAGTATAACTAATACAAGCTCAGTATAGGAAATTTAGAAATTATACGCAATGATAAATTTTGTATATAAACTATTTTACACTTTGGGTTTCCCGACTTCATGACTATGAATAACAGTGTGATGCAGACCCCTGCATGGGATTCTTGGGCCACAGGTATGAAGGTTGAAGGCTGTGAACACCGCCCCCCCAACCACTTTCCAGACACAGCGGCTGAACCAATCACACTCGGACCAGAGTGAGGGACGGTGCTCCTCTCCCTGCCCCTGTCTCAGCACCAAGCTCTCGTTTTAGAAAATCTGTCCGTTTCATAGGTGGGAAAGTATACCTTATATTTTTCTACCCTATGCTTCTCCTGGGGCTTCCTCTGGTCCGTCTTCTCTCTTCTTTCCCTCTCCTTCTCCCTGTTGAACTTTCCTTCCACTAGCAACCTTTGTCCACCCTATAAAACCCACCTGAGATCTCCCCTCTTCCATGAAGCCCTCCTACTCCTGCCCGAGGCCTCCCTGGACCCCACTGTTATGTCTGCGTGTCCTGACTCTGCATGAAGCGTTCTGTGTGGTTTCCTGTCCCTAATTTTACCTTCAACACCTGCAATGTATGCCACACCTGTTTAACCTGCAGTTACATTTCTATGTAATGTACGGAGAGTGGTTCTTCAGCTACATTAATGGTGTATGGAAAAGGAAGGCTTCAGCTGCAGGGTGGGGCAGAGTTAATTTAGCCTTTAAAAAATCTGCTAATGGTGAAGGCAACTGAATTTACTTTGCTCTTATTTAAATATAGGGTCAAATTAACAATATCTGCCAACTGGGAAAGAAAGCAGATTACCAAAGAGTACATACAATTCAGTTTTTGTAAAAACAAATAATACAGTCATTCACATTCACGTAAAGCACATTATCCACACTTCACAGGCCCAGAGAAAAACCTGGCGTGTATTACAAAGTGGATAGTTCTTAATTTTCTATAATTGTTGTGTTTATTGGGATAGTTTAAAAGTATTTTTTAAATGTCACAGAAAAGCCAAGCAGGATATAAGCTCTAAGACCAGGATTCAAGGTATTGGTTGGTGTCCGGTCTCTCTTACTTCTGAGATTCGGAGCTGGCACTGTCCCCTCCTTCGGTCTCAGCAATAAAAACAGCGGGAAGGTTTCTCCGAAGCTCCTCTCAACCTTCTAGTTGGTGAAGAGGTTGGGTTTCTTTGAACAATGGCATTGACAAAATTATCAGTGAATGATGTGCCCAAAGTCCACTGATGTTTTCCTTCCTTTTGTATTTTCAACAACACAAATGACACCATTCACTGAACTGGAATCTACCCAAACTGCCAACATTGGTGAACTGAAAGCTGTCTTTTGAATCATAAACAGTAATTAGCTTTCTGGGGGACTCGAGCAGGAAAACATGTTTTTTTCCTGCCAAATACATTTGTCCCGCCCTCTGTAAACACCAGTCGTGTCACAGCACCCAAGGAAGGACAGCGGGTGAGGACTTGGGGAAGAAACAATCCTGGGAGAGAGACTTGGGACCAAAGAGGATTTCATCAGAGATGGGGGAAATGGGGTTGTCTGATGCCTCTCAAGTGATAAGCACAGGGTTGCCACGCAGTAGAAATTTAAAACTGCCATATGAATGAATGAGAACTGCGCTGTCTCCACAGGGGACAGGGGAGATTTGTTATCATTGTTTGGTGAGTTTTAGAACCTGAATAGAGATTAGGAAAGGAAATAGAATGTTGTTGGTGTCTGCTGGCAGCAAACTGATATTCGTGGGAAATAGTGCAGAATTGGTCTTAAGATACAAAAAGATGGAATGATTCTAGATCTGGGAAGGAAAGGAGGGGGTTATTGAAAAGAAAAGAAAAAGAAGTTAATTATATACAAAAATTTACTTAGATTCTCTAATAATTAGTGTCCTCGCTTGACATACTTTGACGCTTGACCTGTGCATGATCCACTACGCAAAGCAAGAACAACACACACCAGGTTTATGATGCCTTATTAGAGCCAAACCCTGGAGGGTTTGCTCACTGCAGGTTCAGTCTGAGCACTGGCGTAAATGAAGAACTGACTGGAGGAAGAGCCAGATTTCATCATCACAGTGTCACTTATTAAGTGCCAGTGGATAACCAGTCCTGTGCTACGTCCTTCACATGCAGGATCCTGAATTGCACCATCAAGTCCAGGTGCTCCAACCCCTTAGAGCTTGACTTCTCACCGCATTAACATCTACGGACTTCAGATTACTTGTCAAATAGTTCAGTTGGTTAGAGCATTGTGCCAGGATGCCAAGGTTGGGGGTTCGATCCCCAGTCAGGGCACATTTAAGAATCACCCAATGAGTGCATAAATAAGTGGAACAACAAATCAATGTTTCTCTCTTTCTCTCTCTAAAATCAGTAAATAAAATTTTAGAGAGATTCCAAGATGGCAGAGGACTGAGTGGAAGCTACACTGACATTTTCCTGGGACAAAACTGGAATCAACTGCAACTGAAGACGAGCTGGAGAGCACCCTCATGACCAAGGAGGAAAAGTGGAGACCCCACAGAGACTGGTAGGAAGTGCAGAGGCGTGAGAGGGCTGGCTGGGCGCCCACAGGCAGCAGCTAAAGGTCTAGAGGGAGATCTCAGCTGTGAGGTATCCTACTGAGAACTTTGGCTCTAAACCCCAGGCTGGGCTCCCCAGCCCAGAGCACCAGAGCTGAGAAAGGTGCCCACATAGTATCTGGCTGTGAAAAGCAGCAGGGTTTCTGTCTGCCAGGGAGAGACAGCTGGAAATACAGTCACCCTCTTAAAGGGCCAACACACACAGTTTCATGAGCAGCCACTCACCTTGGGCTCCAGCAGAGAGAGGGCAGAGTGGACTGGAGCTGTGTGGGGAGAATCTAGGGTTGTGGGCTCTGGAGATAGAGCTCAGAGGGCACAACCTCTGGATTCCTGAGTCATTCCCCCATACTGCAGAGAACATCTTTCTCAGGCAGACATTTACCTTCCAAGCAGCTTTTGCCTGAGGGTGAAAGAAATTGCCCCACCCTGCTGGGAAACCTCCCATCCCACTCTATGGAGTTTCTATAGCCTGAGGTTTGTTAAGATACTGAATAACAACCAGCCCCTGGGTGCTCTGAGTCTTTGCCTGATTTATTTCTGGACCCAGGGCTTGGGAAAGAAGACCTTGGTGTGTATCTTGGTCCTGTCCAAACACACCCAGCCCCAGCAGAGGGAACCACAAGCTGTGGAGTGTGCAAAATTTCAAACAGGGTACTCAGGACCAGTCACAAACTGCATCTGACATTGGCCTGCATCAGAGACCATCCAAAAGACTGGGAGTCCTAGCAGATCTACCTAATACATAGAAACAAACCCAAACAGGCAGCCAAAATGGGGAGACAAAAAAACAAGCCCGAAATGAAAGAACAAGAGAAATCTCCAGAAGAAGAGCTAAATGAAATGGGGATAAGCAATCTATCAGATATAGAGTTCAGAATACTGATCATAAGGATGCTCAAAAGCATCAGAAAAGAAATGGAAACTATGAAAGAAATTAAGAATGACATAGAAATTAAAAAATTTAAAAAAAACACATTGGGAGGAATAAACAGCAGACTTGGGGAGCTGAGGATCAGATCAGCAAATCAGAAGACAGGGTAGAAATAATAACTCAATCAGAGAACCAAAAAGAAAAAACAATTTAAAAACAGGAGAACACTTTAAGGGAGCTGTGGGACAACATGAAGTGTAACAAGATTCACATCACAGGATGGTCAGAGGGGAAGAGAATAAGCAAGGGTAAGAGAACCCGTTTGAAGAAATAATGGCAGAAAACTTCCCTAACCTGGTCAAGAAAAAAGTCACACAAGTTCAGGAGGCACAGAGAGTCCCAAGCAAGACCCCAAAGAAGCACAAGCCCAGACACATCATAATTAAAATGCCAAACATCCAAGACAAAGAGAAAATCTTAAAGGCAGTAAGAGAAAAGCAATCTGTTACCTACAAAGGAGCTCCCATAAGGCTGTCAGCTGATTTATTATCAGAAACTCTACAGGCCAGAAGAGAATGGCATGGAGTATTCAAGGTAATGCAAAACAAGGATCTGAAACCAAGACTACTCTATCCAGTATGACTATCATTCAAAACAGATGGTGAAATAAAGAGCTTCTCAGACAAAAAAAAAAAAGGCTAAAGGTGTTTATCACCACCAAACCAGCATTGCAGGAAATGTTAAAAGGTCTGCTGTAATTAGAAGTTGAAATAGAGAGAAACATAGGCATAAAGAAATAAAATGGCAATAGATAAGTACCTATCAATAATAACCTTAAATATAAATGGGTTAAACACTCCAATCAAGGGACATAGGGTAGCCGACTGGGTAAGAAAATAACCCAAATATATGCTGTCTACAAGAGACCCACCTTAGAGCAAAAGACTCATTCAGGCTGAAAAAAATCTGGAGGACTTTAAAGGAGAGATTCAAAGCAATATAGTCATAGTAGGGGACTTTAGCATTCCACTGACTTTATTGGACAGATCTTCCAGATAAAATATCAACAAGGAAACAGTGACTCTAAATGACACACTAGATCAGATGGATTTAATTGACATTTAGAGAACATTTCAACCCAAAGCTGCAGAATATGCATTCTCCTCAAGTGCACATGGAACATTCTCAAAGATAGACCACATGTTAGGACACAAAACAAGTCTCTACAAGTTCAAGAAGATTGAAATCATATGAAGGGTCTTCTGAGACATTTATACCACAGAACACTATGCAGCTCTAAAAAAAAAGGATCCCTTACCCTTTGAGACCTGGAGCATGGTGGGACCTGGCGAGTATTATGCTAAGTGAAATAAGCCAGAGAGAAAGGCAAGTGTCACATGATCTAACTCATATGTGGAATGTAATGAACAAAATAAACCGATGAACAAAATAGATTCAGAGACACAGAAGCATGGAACAGACTGACGAATCTCAGAAGGAAGGCAGGGGTGGGTGGGGAGAGATTAACCTAAGAATTTATATGCACATATGCCTAACCTATGAACAGAGACCACAGTGCAGTGAAGGCCTGCAGGGAGGCGTGCTGTGGAGAGGGGATCAATGGGAGGGAAAAGGGGACATCTGTAATACTTTCAATAAAGATAAATTTAAAAAAATTTTTTAATAAAATCAAATTGATGATAATTCCTGTGTCTCATGAATTAAGTCAGATAAATGCTGTGAAAGCATTCTTGTCAGGTCTCGTAAATGTTATTTGAAGAGGTTAGGTTTTACATTGACATTTCTAAGGAGATGGAAAGAAGAGGATGCCTATGTAGTCTGGCCTCTGCCCACATTTCCCAGCTCACCTCTGTCTCTACTGCTCTTCATTGCACACACTAGTCCCTACAACACTAAGCGCAGCTCTACCCCAGGACCTTTGCACCAGCTAGTCTCCCTGAAGTCCTCCTTCCACAGCTGTCCACGTGGCTGCCTCCTTTGCAGTAGGTCCCTGTGTGCCTCCTGAGCTACAGCAGCAGCCTGCCCTGACAGGCAAGTCTCATCACCCTCATTTATTTTCCTCGAGGCACCAACCGCTGTGTGTGAAATTACTTTTTATTATCTGTCACTCCCAACTAGTATCTAAGCTCCAAGAAGAAAGGGATTTTAATATCTGATGCCACTGCTCCATTCCAGGCACACAGTAGGCACTCAATAATATTTGTTCAGTAAATAAAATGAAGAATGTGACCCAAGGAGATAGTCAAATTAGAAACCTCTGGGCAGTCCATAAAGAACTATCTAGAAATTTTCAAGCCCAGTGGACCTTTTCTAGTGCTGAGAATGTACAAAGCAGAAGAAAGAGTGCTGGTTGCTAAGGAGAAGGCATGCACTGTATATACCACCAAGATCAACAACAGGAGTGCAGAGGCTGCCAGCTGTCAACACCTGTTAGCACCGTGCAGGTGTGCAGTGCGGACAGGTGGCCGAGCTTGTTAAGGCTTCACCCTCACTCGGGGCAGAAACAGGGACACGGCTGTTATTCGGTGGTTGAGAGGATTAAATGAGGTCACCCATTAAAGCTTCATCCTAGCGCAGGGTGAGCAAGCAGCCAAGCATCTGCAGCTTGGGGAGAGGAATCACAACCAAGGGCCTTTGAAAAGCAGTGGTTCTCAGCCCTGGCTGCAAGACGCCCTGCACCAGCCCCAGCATACCAGAGGCCGACAGAATCCTGACGTCTGGTCCTACCCACTGACGCCCTTATTCCTTTGGTCTGGGGGCAGGCAGGACATGCGAAGTTCTAAAAGGTCCCCTGCGAATTCTAATGTGCGGCCAGAGCTGAAAAGCATCGCCTTAAAAACACGTACAGAGTAAGAGCTCGGAGGGCCTGCCGAAGGAAGTGGGCTCTGAAATTCCAGCCACTTCTGAGATGTCACGTCTGTAGCACGGATGGATGGATTTTCCTCTGGGCCGTTTGTGCTCCTCTCCCCTATCTTGTCTCTCACACACACCCTTTAAGCTGTACCCTAGAGAAGAGTTCAGGAATCAAGCAGGCTCTTCCACAGGGTATGTCTAAGCCATTAAAACAATGTTAGAAACAGTTTGTGTCCAATGGTGTGGCATCTCACTATTAAGTTTGGGGCTGGCAGGTAATAAACTACCAGTCAATTAACAGTTAATTGTGAACTGGATTCAGAATTCACAAACGCTGTGATTAGCTGAGCCCAGAGAATGGCTCCAGGAGGGGGGCTGGCAGTGGATCAGAGGCTGACTTAATTGGGTCCCCCTGGGCGGGGAGGTGCGCCCTGTCTTGTACGCTGGGCTTTTCGGGTGCTATTACCCGCGGTGTTTTCCTCCTATGGGCTCGGTACCACCGGTAGCTCTCAGATCGTTTACAAGAATGTCCTCAGGATAACTACGTCTCAAGTTTGTTCAAACAATTAACCAGTAAACATTTTATACTGGCAATTTTGCAAATAGCAAAATATCGTGGTCTTGAAATTAACTCCATCCCAGGTGTCTGTAAATTATCAGATCTAGAGCCTGCAAAATCTCATTGTGCTATGGGACAGTCAAACACTTCTGCACTTGTGTTTATTAAGGGTGTAAATTCATCTTTCTTTCTCTGTGGTTTCCACTGTGGTTGGAAATAAATTTAAAATGCCAGCTTATGGCTTTGATAAGTCACTGAGGTGCACACACACCACATTATTTGTCAAAGGTAGGTAGTTAAATGTTTAGAGCTGGAAAATGAAAAACTATTTTTCATCTACTAAGAAACTGACCCAAGGGCTTTTGGTGGGCGTTTGATCTCAACCAACAGGAGAAACAGTATGATTTCATTTTCTCTCTAAAACACCCTTTTAAGGAGATACTACATTGGCAATAGCACTGGGTAGTCTGACAAACTGGATGGCTCTAGGCTGCTAAATTGAGCTGAGTCTCAATTTATCATCAAACAAAACTGGAATGTGGAAGGAACATAAAAAAGAAAGAAAGAAACTTTTGTAAGAAAGAACCCAGGTTAAAATTCGGCATAGAACTTTATGTGAATTTGAATTGTGAAATTATATGACACAAACATATTAACACAATGTCACTTTATGGGCCTAATTTGAAACAAATGAAAATCTTATTTTACATTAATTTCTGTGGGGAAATTAGGTTTTGATTAGGCAAGTGCCAATTACACAAGGTTGTCAGAAAATTGACCCTGAAAAACAGGCAGCTGCTGAAAGTGTCCTGGCCCATGTGATCCCCACCAGAGCAGAGGTTTCATATTCTCCAGTTTGGGGAATGTTTTAAATAACTGAGCCTTACTCCTTTAATGTCCGAATGTTTTCGTTCTGAGCTTTGCATGAAAACACTGTAAAATGTTGACGTCTCCTCTACCAGGGTGTGTGGACCAACTGGCGGTGGACTCCGGGAGCAGTGGTGGAGACTCCCCTCCAGTGCTCTGCCCGGCGTTTGCTTCTCCGCCCAGTGGTCCCACAGGGGCCTTTGCTTCCTAGCGCAGTGCTTCTGAACTGCTTTCTTTTTCTTGATTACCACGGTCACCCCGTTCCTTCTGCCTACGCCGTCCTCCTGTCTAGTGCCCTGCATCGTCCCATCTGCTTATCTTAACCAGCTATAAACTGGATCACAGATACTATGGTATTCAAATGACAAGGCTGAGCTAAGGCCAAGGGCCTGACCCAGGGGCAGCAGCAAACTTCTGGGGAAGACTGCCTTTGGGGGCAGCGGGACTGCGCTTGTTCCAGCTGCACCTCTGAGCACACTCAAGCATTCAGTGTGTGCTACACGGGTCACTCACTGGCCAGGGGAGGCAGGCTGGTGTGGTGGAGGCGAGTGGGTTGTAGGCAGCCGGGGCTGGAATCCCACCGGGCCTGGTGACCAGCTCCGGCCACGTGCCCAGGGCTGTTCTGCACACGCACCTGGTGAGGAAATGACCGGGCCTGCACACAGACCAGCAGGAGTGCTCTTGTCCAGGCACGTGTGTAAAGTGCAAAGAAGATGCTAAATTAGTGTTTGCGTATAAAACAATAAAATAAATCTTACTTAAGTTGCTACTCTCATTCAAAGACAAAATATACCTAGATCTGTTCTGGCCAGTTCATCCAACAAACCCTGCAGAGCAGACACTGGCCACAACCCAGCAGGAGGGGGTGCGGAACGGCACGTGGGCTGTGAGGGGGGCTGCTTGGGTTCCTTCAGTGCTCCAGGCACAGAGGGAGTGGAGGGTGGCTGTGCTGGCCCTGCCCGCATCCCACTGCTGTCTCCCACCTGCCCAAGTTGCCTGCTAAGTTCTCTGCCAACGCCGTGGCTCCCAGACCCTGGGATGGGGGCGGGCTGCCCAGTTCTGACCATCACCCACCCTAAACCTGTCCAGCTGAGAACCCTGAGCCCCTCACAGCAATGCAGGGTGAACTCAGGGAAAATACTCTTCAAAGGCATGTGGTTGGAAAGCGTCTCTTCTCTATAATGGAGATTTTTAAAGTTAGTGATAAACATGGTCTCCAATTATCTTTAACGTCCCCCCTCTGCCACCAGCTGTCATTAGCATCAATCACTTACCTGCAAGGGGGTCTCCAGTACTGTCCGCAAAGCCGTGTTCTTCTCCCTGGAAACCAAAAACCAACTCCCATTAAAATCAGACCCAGGTACGAATGGAGAGATTATCAATTTTCCAATTTAGTTCAACTTCCACCAAAACCTGGGGGCGGGGGTGATGGGTCCTAAGAACGGCATTTTGCTGGGCCGTGAACTCTGCCTCCCTCCACCATGTAAGCTCCTGGACGGCTTTTGTCTACTTGCTCCCCAGGCTGGGTCCTCGGTGCCCAGAACCGCCAAGCCCACGGAGGACACTCAACAGCGTTTGTTAAATGAATTACTGTCCCTACGTTGTTTTAAGTATCAATGCGGGCAACAGTGAGCTGGCGTTTTATTTTTGTTTCACTTTATGGATTACTTTCCCTATGTAGTTTCTCATCTACTTCTTGGTGGGCTTGTGTGTCAACCCAAGTTATATAATTCTTTCCTTTATGTCTCATACTTTTTAAATATACATTACAAAGCAACAAAGACAAATTGTTTTAGAAAAAAGCGGCATCCAAATCTCAAGCGGTGGTAGTGTCTCTGCCCATGTCACTGGGCTCTATTTTCACCATCAAGGCCACGCTACAGGACATGCCCCTGGGGGGAGGTGCTCTGATCTTGGGGGGTGTTACAGTGAGGTCAGCAGAGCAGCCCAGGCTATGTTTGTTTAGGTAACTCCATCTCTGTACAACTCGCACCCCTCTCGGCAGCTGCTGGGACGTCCCGCCCACAGTAGGGAGCCCCAGGGCTGGGTCAGAGCCTCCTCAGCTCGGGCACAACACTCCCCATCGCCTCCATCCCAGCCTGTGCATCGCGTGGGTGACAGACGAGAGACTGTCTCTAAGTGCTCAGTGAGTGTCACCCTTAAAGACGTGCTAACTCCTGGTGTCAAACATTTTAAAGGGTCTTTCTCTCAGTCTTCCCCGAGGCCTTTCTCCTCGCTCCAAGCTCCTGAATTCCCGTGTCTCCGCGGTGTGCGCACACTTGTCTAATTATGAGTTTGACTTTTGTCACATTCCTACGTCTCACCAGCTGGATTTTCCCCTCACTAAATACTTCCCACTTCTGCCTGAGCCTCTGCCCCTCTCTCCCCTGGACAGACAGCGAACTCCCCTTTTCCGAGGCTGGGCCTCACTCCTCCGGCGGAACAGGGTGCAGAACCAGCAGGGGCGGCAGGGGGCGCTGTCGCCACAGTCACGCTCTGTCCCTGCGCTGGACCCGGGGGGAGCAGACACAGGACCTTTGTGGCGGCCTGAAGACACCAGTGTCCCACGGGAAGGGTCTATGGTCCGGCTGAGGCCCACTAAAACAGGGCCCTCCCTTTAAGACTACGTCCATGGCATGCCTGGCTTCATTTTGCACAATCTGGAGAAAATTTTTAACAAAACCAGAATTGTCCCATGATGCAGACAAGGGACACGACCCCGAATTACTTGGTGAAGACGGCACTTAGGGCCACATCCACGTGCTTTGTTCTGATTATGGCACTGCTGTTTAGGTTAGTTTTCTAAGGGTGCAATCAGAAAAGACTTATTTTTGTGGTTTTTAGGGTCTTACTGAAACCACACCCTTCATTCAACATTTGTTTACTGAGCAGCTTGTTCCCACGTCGGGACCTATTGACAAGGAAAACCGCCTGAACCCTGACTTCGGGGCCTGCCCTCAGCCACGCTGGGGACAGAGATGCGCCGAATCACTAAAGTACAGGCAGAGGGCGGTGAGCTCCGATGGAGTGCAGCTACTCAGAGAGGAGGTTTCTTCTGACAAAGGAAAAAGGGAGCATGGGCCCTGTCAGGCATCCTGTCGTGAGCAAAGGCAGCGAGCGTGGTCCAGAGGGGGACAAGATGGCAGAGGCGGCTGAGGCTGGACTGAGGCCTGGAAGCCCGACCAAGGAGCTGGGCTGCGCATCAGAGCCACCAGGTGCCCGTCATCAGGGCGCCACCCGGAGCAGGGTGCCTTCCGAGCTGGGGACCAGGGAGCAGAGGCGCCCCACTGCGTGTGGGGATTCCTGGGAGGTCCGGGACGGCGTGGAGGCCGGCGGGGAGAGCAGCACTCACCCACAGGCAAGGGTGGGCGACACCCCAAACCGCTGTCCTGGGAGAGGAAGGAACAAAGCTGGAGCCACTGCAGAAGTGGAGCCACTGGGAGGTGGGGAAGGAGGTGAGGGACAGGTTCTCGAGAGGGATGGAGAAGATGACACGTCTCGTGGAGGTGAGAGCATGGTGCCGGTGTGGGGAGGCCAGGGCAGGAGACGGAGATGGTGATGTGACTGTGGAAGAAGGGACATGTGATGGAGGGCCCGACATGAGGCCACAGCCTCGAGGACGCCCAAACACCCACATCTGGTGGCAGGTAAGGACACAGACAGGAAAGCAGACAGCAACAAGTGACAGTGTCAAAAGTTGTGGGAAGGTCAGGGGCTCTGGGACCATGTGGAGACAAAGGCTAGTGAGGAGCTGAGTGGGGATTTCTGAAGGTAGTTAGGCTGGCGGGCGGTGGGGACATGGAAGTGGCCGGAAAGGACATGTGGCTGTCTGCCTGGATGCGAGCTCCCCCAGCCCTTCTCTCTGCTGAACCTTCTCGTATCTTTATAGCACCTGGGGAGGGACTGCCCTTCCCCACCACGCCCTCCTCCCCTCCACCCTGCTCTGGCCTCAGCTCCTCGGTCACCAGTTGGGTGACCTCCACCCCGACTTCATCCTCTGGTCTCTCTTGGATCCTGTCCACTTAGTCATGGCCAAGCATATTAGTGATGTGTTTAAAAATGCCCTAGATTTGTCCTCTGGCTGTGGGCCCCTTGCCAGCCCTGAGCTCTGGATGAACTCCACCTACCAGCCTAGCTCTAAGCATTTATGAGCCCACATGTCAGAGCTCAGGTGGGCCCCACTCCGCCCTGGCTTTGTGGGAGAGAACAGAATGGTTGGGTCTGTGCCCAAAAGAGAAAGGTCTAAATAAGAAAAAAGATGGAAACAGACCAGCTGTCATCACCAGATAGATGGGTTAACAAAGCGTGGAATATATTCGGCCTTAAAGAAGACGGAAACGGTGACACTATGGATGAACTACACCATGGATGAGCTCTGAGGACATCACGCTATGTGAAAGCAGCCAGTCTCAAAGGACAATCATTACATGACTCCTCTTAAGTGAGGTGCCTAGAGGAGTCCAATTTGAACAGACAGAAAGTAAAACTGATTACCAGGACCTGGGGCAGGGGTGTTACAGTTCAACGGGGACAGGGCAGGGGTGTTACAGTTCAACGGGGACAGAGCTTCGGTTTGGGAAGATGAGGAAGTTCTGGAGACGGCGGCGGGGACGGCTGCACCACAGGGTGGAGGAGCTCAGCGCTGCGCAGCTGGTCGAGATGGTAATCGCACGTTAGATGTGCTTCACCACAATGAAACAACTGAATCTCCTCAGTGTGAGGGCACTGCAAGGTTAGAGACCAGTGTTTTATATACTTGAGTGGGCTAAAGACGACCCCATTTAGTAAAATTTCCCCACTGCAAATGTGAGGGAATTCCCTGCTATCTGGGGAAACGGATGAACTGCTGCTCCCTGAAGTCCTCTGAGCAGAAAGAAGCTGGCTGGTTACACTAATTCTGATTTTGCGTCGGTCGTCAGGTCCCACTTCTGCTCAGGGAGCTGACAGCACTGGGGCTGGAGACCCCTTCTAGAGATCACACCTGGTGACTTCACACCAGGCTCTGGAGACCCCAGGGCCAAGGAAACACCCTGGGGACACTGCCCTCAGAGTGAGCGAGCTCCACGTGCAGTCCACATGGGGAGGGGCTGAGGGCTGGGACACTGAGGCTGGTGGGGAGGCAGCCACCCGTAGGAGGGCCGGCTTTCCGTTTCTGTCTAGTCCACTGAGTCTATCGTTAAATTTCTGTGCTTAGCTACCGACACAGGGCTCCACTTTTATTACTTTGCAAACTAAGAGGAGGGCAGCTGAGTGGCAGAGCTCCCAACCGGCTGGTTAACCTGATCATAGCCCAGGTCTGCCTGGAAGCCACCATGAAGACTAAAACCAAGCCCATCGGGCGGCAGCAACTGACACTGCAGGCAGAGCCCTAGGAGAAAGGCCTCCTGTGAACAACTTCGCCCTCGAGGGACCAGGTCAGTGAAAGCAGAAAACAGGCGTCTCCAGGAGGACAACTTGACTTCTCTGCTTTGAGAAAATCCGTCAGTAAATGGCTTTGAAAATGTGATTTTAGACACTCAGGTGCAACAGTAATAGCTCAGACAGCAGGGCCTTGGCCGTTCCAGCATCGATGTCCCTAACTCCCTGCCATCACACTACAGCAGCTCTCAGCAGCTCTCAGCAGGAATCCCAAGGCAGCTGGGCATCTGCCAACTCTCCTGAACCGCTTGTTGGCTCCCATACTGGATGGATGGTGCATACCCTGTTGGGGTTTTCTAAAGCAATTTATACACAGTTCTTTCTTGGCAAATTAATATTATTATGATAACTGTTTGCACTTACTTTGACTTTTTATCAAAGATGAACATACACATAGAAAACTGGACATACCTATTTATTTAAAAGTGTATTGCAGAAACTGGCTTTTAGAGATGAGTTTAATTCAGGGCACATTTATCAAGCACTGACTGTGTCGGGGACTTCCTAGGCCTGGACTGTGGGGACAAAGGAAACAGATCGGCTGCCTCCAGATGACAATGCATTAATGGAAGAAGACATGCACAGATATCGATGCCACAGGAATAACATGTTAGAAAGGCCCAGACAGGTGCAGGGAAGCACAGATGTGAGCTGGACTCGAGTGTGTCCAAGAAACAGGGCGCGTTTCATCAGGATAAAAGGAGGATACTCGGAAAACCAGAAACTTGATTAAAATGCTGCAGAGCTTTGCTGGATGAGAGCAAACCTGCAGGTTTTGCACATTTCGATCTTTCTCCTCAGTGGGTTTTCTATCTGATTACAAGGAAGCCCTGCTACTCTGGGTGCGAGGCGGTCAGACGCACCGTGGTCCCGGCCTGTGCGGCCGCTCAGGTTTCAGTCACACCTTCGCTCGGGGCCGGAGATGGAAGTGGGTGGTTTTCCCTCGTGTGTGGAGGATCGTCGGTTATTGTCCAGAAACATCGCTAGTACTTTACAGTTGGCATGTGCAGAGGCCAGCGGACACGGGGACCTGGTGTGACAGACACGTGCAGAGGCCAGAGGACACGGGGACGTGGTGTGACAGACACGTGCAGAGGCCAGCGGACATGGGGACGTGGTGTGACAGAGAGGCAGGAATCTGCCTGTATTGCCTTCCCTCAGGAGCTGAGGTCTCAGGAGAGGCGCTGCTGACAACCAGGCCCATGGGCGGCGCAGATAAGGACATGTGGTCATGAACTAGCACATTGTTTTATCAGGAATCTTCCTGTGGTGCCTAATTATGTGTGAGCCAAATGATGACGCCTGGCTTCAAATGCCAACACATGAAAAGCTTACTGAGTCTAAATGCCACCTAAATGTTTGGATGATTTATTCCACTGCTTTTCTTCTTTTTAATTTAATAAAAATTCCAAAACATGCTGTTCGAAATCTTACTGTTTTTTAAAAGCATAAAGAGATGTGAAAATCTCTCTCTCCATCTCTGGTCCCTTCTCCCTCCCAGAGGTTCCTGGCTACAGTCTGGGCACATCTTTGCCAATTCCTCAGTCATGGGAACCTAGATGGAGATATTTTTAGCCTCAAACCATATTAGTCTATGACTTTATTATTTTATTTATTAAATTTATCCTTATTGTTGAAAGTATTACAGGTGTCCCATTTTCCCCCCCAATTGACCCCCTCCCCTTCGCTTCCACCCCCTCCCCAGGCCTTCACCCCATTATTGTCTGTGTCCATGGGTTATGCATATATGCTTCTAACTTCTTTGGTTAATCTCTTCCCACCTTCCACCCCCCCTTCCCTCTTCCCTCTGAAATACGATCGTCTGTTACATGCGTCAATGTCTCTGGATCTATTTAGTTCGTCAGATTCTTTTGTTCATTAGCTTCTTCCTAAAGAAGACCCTTCAATATTTCCTGTAGTGCTGGTCTGGTGGTGATGAACTCCTTTAGTTTTTTCTTATCTGTGAAGTTCTTTATCTGACCTTCAGTTCTAAATGATAGCTTTGTTGGGTAGAGCAATCTTGGTTGTAGTTCCATGTTTTTTTCATCACTTTGAATATTTCTTGCCATTCCCTTCTGGCCTGCAAAGTTTCCGTTGAGAAATCAGCTGACAGTCGTGTGGGTGCTCCCTTATAGGTAATTACCTGCTTTTCTCTTGCTGCTTTTAAGATTCTGTCTTTAACCTTTGGCATTTTAATTATGATGTGTCTTGCTGTGGGCCTCTTTGGGTTCCTCTTGTTTGGGACCCTCTGTGCTTCCTGGACTTGTAAGTCTATTTCTTTCCACAGGTAGGGGAAGTTTTCTGTAATTATTTTTTCAAATAGGTTTTCAATTTCTTGCTCTCTTCTCCTTCTGGTACGCCAATAATGCGAATGTTGGGCCTCTTGAAGTTGTCCCAGAGACTCCTTACACTATCTTCATATTACTGGATTCTTTTTTCTTTTTGCTCTTCTGGTTGGGTGTTTTTGCTCCTCATGTTCCAAATTGTTGATTTGATTCTCAGCATCCTCTACTCTACTGTTGATTCCCTGTAAATTATTCTTTTTTTCTTTTTTAAAAAATATATCTTTATTGATTTTAGAGAAAGGAAGGGAGGGGAGAGAGAGAGAGAGAGAAATATCAATGATGAGAGAGTCATTGATCGGCTGCCTCCTGCACGCCCCTGACTGGGGATGGAGCCCGCAACCCAGGCATGTGCCTTGACCGGAATTGAAGCGTGGTCTCCTGGATCCTAGGTTGATGCTCAACCACTGAGCTACACCCGGCCGGGCTAAATTATTCTTCATTTCAGTTCATGTAGCCTTCATTTCAAATTGATACTTTATTATTTCATCGATTTTCTCAGTTGTTTTCATAATAATGTGGTTGAGCATCCTTATAAACAAAATTCTGAACTCTGTATCTATTAGCTTGCTTGGATCTATTTCATTTAGTTCCTTTTCTAGAGATTTCTTCTGTTCTTTCCTTTGTGACATGTTTCTTTGCCTCTGCATTTTGGCTGCTTCCAGGTGTTTGTTTCTATGTAATAGGTAGAGCTGCTATGTCTCCTGGAATTTGTAGAGTGGCTTTGTGTAGTAGGTGTCCTGTAGGGTCCAGCGGCTCAGCCTCCCCAGTCACCTGAGCTGGACCTTCTAGGTGCTCCCGTGTGGGCTGTGTGCTCTGTTGTAGTTGAGCCTTGGTGGCTGCTGGCATCACTGGGAGGAATTGACCCCCCGGCCAATCAGCTGTGAGGACCAGCTGCAACTACAGCCAAAGAGCTGCTGTGCTGGAGACACTCCTAATGGAGCAGCATTTACTTCAGTGGAGCTTTGGTGTTCACCAAGTGCGCCCCTTGAGTGTGTCACTTGTGGATGTGGTAGGATTGTAATCCAGCGTGGTTGAGTCTGAGCACCAGGTGCACTGTCTCTGGGGCCTCCCGGGAGGTGCAAAATCAGCCTCTGCCAGCTCTTCTGCCTGAGAGAAAGCTGCCCCTCCACGTCCTACTCCAATTTCAGGCAGGTTAGTTCCTCCCTGAATGTCCCCAGTTCCTGTTCCTTTCAAGCTGCTGCCCGGTGCTGGGCTCAGAGGGAGCGCGTCCGAGTGAGTCCATGCACGGGCCCTTTAAGAGGAAAGCCTGGGGCTCCCACAGCCTCTGTGACTCTCAGTGACAGTCCCCACTGGTTTCACAGCCCGGAGTTGTGGGGACGTCTCTTCCCGGCCCTGGAGCCCTGGGCTGGGGTCCGCTGTGGGCTGGGACCCCTCGCTCCTCCAGGAAAACTCCACCGCGGAGATTCCGTCCCAGGTTTAACCCGCGGCACCCGGTGTGGCCCCGAGGCCCCGTCTCCAGGATTCGGCCCCGATCCGCCTTCATCTCCCCCCTCCTGCCGGTCTCGATGCTTCTTCAGTTCCCTGGTTGTGGGGCTTCTGTTCAGCCCGATTCCAGGAGGTTCTGAGTGATGGTTGTTCTGTATTTTAGTTGTACTTTTGATGTGGTTGCGGGAGGCGGCGGGTGCAGCTGTTATCTACGCCGCCATCTTGTTTCTCCAACTTTATTATTTTAATAATATGGTGATAATAGCTGCTTCGTTAATGGAAGACCACCGGTTACTCGTCTTTTCCATGGTTTCATAGCACTGCACCCTGTCACAGCCCCAACATTCACCCACTGGCTTTCTCCTGCACGGTAAGTGATCTTCTCCAGTTCCACCCACCATGCTATGACTTCTGCAGGACAAGTCCGTAAGAGGGACTGCTGGGTCCATGCGAGCCAGAGGCTGCCAAATAACCTTCTGAGAGTCGTATCAATTTACACTGAGTTGTGTGTGAGGTGGTGGCACCCTGTCCCCTGCACCAACCAGAAGTTTTGAGAATTCAAGGGCATTACAGTCAACAGAGCACTAAGTGAGACTAGATGAGAATACACATGTAATTAAAATATATAATAAGAACAGAAGCCACAAAGTGAAACAGTTAGAGCCGATAAAATAGAGGACTGTACAATTTAATGATGAGTAAACAAACCTCTTTACGCTGCTCTTAGGGAAACAGCTACTAAATGCTAGAAAGCAGCATTTCCCCATATGGCTTGTACATGTCTTACCACAAATACTTTATTTTGACTTGGCCCAAAAGTGGAAAGAAGTCAAAGACAGAGGCATTGGTAGACTACATCAAATCAGAGTACCATGGTTCTTCTTTCAAAATTTCATTTCTGGGAAGTTCATTATAGAAAAAGTACTCATGTCCCTGAAATGATGACTGCCCTGGGAAGCATGAATTTGTGGAGGGGACAGCTGTTTATTTTATTTTCTCTAACAATCAAAAACAGAGACTGCATGTGGTCCTGGTTAGGGCTTGACAAGGCAGTTCCACCCCAAATCAGCAGAGCTCCACCAATGCCTGCTAGGCGGACGGGGGAGGGAGAAAAGGGAAAGGGGGATGAGGTGGTGTCAAAGGGTGACTTGAGAGTCTGGGCTGGGGTCTGATCCAGGGAGAGGGGCTATGAGAAGGCATGGGCAGCATGAGCGAGAGCAGGACAGCCACCGTCTGGTGCAAGTCAGCTTAGTGCAAAAGAAGGAAGATAACCTAACTGGAGGAAGTGATGTGCCAAATGGGAGATAGAATCAGATCAGTACCTGGTTTAGGCAGAATTGGCCAGGGTGTCAAAACAAAGAAAGAGAAGATCTATGGCTCTTAAAGACCCTCCTCAACTTACCTAGAATTACACTTATTTTTAATATTCTAGCAGTTAGTGTATCTCTCCACCTATTCTAACATGGCACCGTCTACCACCTCCCTAGAAGTCGTGACACTGTCCATCACCTCCTTAGAGGTGACATGGGCAACTCCAGAGACTGATGGGAAGACAGATGGAGAAGACAGGGGCCAGTGGAGTGAGGAGCACAGGCCGAGACCTTAAAGATGCGTTCACAGGACAGAAGGGGTGATTTCCATGCCAGCGAGACCAAGCCCCGAAGTTCCTGCTCCCCCTCTGACTGCCCAGAGAGCGCTAGGCCAGGAAACCTCAGTCTGTTTGGACTGGCAGAGTTAAAAACTCCAGGGCAGGCTCTGGGGAGTTTCCTGGTTTCACCTGGTTGCCCTGGTTCCACATTCTCTAAACATCACATCAGGGAAGAGGTGAGGAGCCACTGGGAATGTCCTAAAACCAGAACTACCTGATGTTCCCTGGAGTGTGAGCAGGGTCAAGGACATGCCAATTTATCGCACAGAGCATGCTGGATCCTGCAAGGGTTGCTGTGCACCCAGCAGGGCAGGCAGGGGCCTGCTGGGCTGACTCACCCACAGCCGCACTGTGTGGGTCCCTTCCCTGCTGTTACGATGTTCAGACCGCTACAGGTTTGCAGATGGCCTGGCGGCGGCTGCTCTGCCAAGGCAATGAGGCTGCCAGACCGCATTCCGACTACCTCTCAGTTCAGCTCAACAAAAAGAGCAACCCTCCCTTTACCAATGTTGTCCCAGTGGCATTTGCCATGCTAGCCTGCCAGATTGATATTGCCTAGAATATGGAAAATTCTATATTTAGCCCTAGATTTAGGCAAAGCAAGAGGCCCAACAGCAACTGGTACCACCCAACTGCTACTAGCTGAAAAACACTGGGCATCGGGGGTGGGGTGCCACGGGACAATGTCCCAGGTCCCAACTCTGCCCCTCAGATCACCAACAGCATGATTTCTCAGGTCCCCTTCAGCTCTGAAGACACCAAGTTGTCAAGTAGGCATCTGGGCCCAAACCCACTTTCTCGGCTGCCGGATTAGCAATACCAAGTTGACCTCTGATGGAGGCCAAGGTCACTGGGCTTAGGGGGAATGTCAGGGGTGCGGGGAGCTAGGAGGAAGCAGGGAGTCCAGAGATCCAAGAAGAAGGTACCAATGGCACGTGAGGGTCACGGTCACAGGAGAGTCTCACCCAACACACTAAATGTGTGTTCTTGGAAACAAGGTAGAAAATGAACCACGATTTCTTGGGCTGTTCCTTTAGCATCAATCATTAACTAAGGTCATGATCTGGCTTTCAGGGGCTGGGAACTCCTGTCTGGGCCTCCACATTATACTTCCTGTAACACTATCGACAGAGCAGTGCGCTCCTGCTCAGAGTCCCAGGCCTAGCCCCCCATTCACTCTGGGTAACACAATGTGGAACTTTATTTTTGAAAGACTTAATTTCAAAGAAATCAACTAGCTGTTAATAAGCCTTCAGCAGATAAAGCAGCAGCTCTTTAATTTGGTGGCATTTATCACTAGGATTTGACCTTAAGCACATGCAACTTGCTCAGTGGGAGAACAGAGGGCAATCTGCCTGCTGGGCCAGGCCTGCAAGTGGAGATGTCCTTGTGATCTAAGCAATAAACAGCCCAAGGGTGGGGGCGGGAGGTGGGGGGCGGGGGGCAGCTATGGGCACTTGGCCCTTCACCACAGCTGTATTTAGAACAGCAAAAGAGCTGAAACAACCTCGAAGTCCCACAATAGGGAACTTTCTAAGTAACTCTGAGGCACAGAATAAAACATGACAGGATATGAGATGGGATGTTTCCCTCGTGCCTTAGAGCTCTGACTGGGGCTCCATGCCAAGGACAGCTGCGTGCATCCACTCCGCAGAGAGGTGCTAGGAAAAGCCTAAAAGACCCGCAGAGTGGGGGCCAAAAGTGGTGGGATGACTCTTGCCCCAACCCCACCGTAACTTCCATAAGAGGAAAAGGCATCAGTGGAAGAAATGAGACTGCGGCTGCTCCCCTCCTCTGCCCATCAGGAGGAAGGGGCGGCTGTCTCCCACCTGGCCAGGAGAGGGGCTGCAAGAGCGCACTTGCTGGGGGCACCTGCCAGAAGGGGGAGGCCGGCCTCGCACTCCTCAGCTGGAGGCCTCTTGATGTGCAGATACTCTAGGCCCAGCCGGCCACTGGGAGATCCTAGCCGTCTGTACGAGGAAGCGAGAAGCTAACTGAAACTGTCCCTGAGGGTGGACAAGGGGGTGAGCTGTCCATGAAGAAGTGGACCAGAGCCATCTTGAAAGGACCCTGCTCAAGACGTCTACCTGCTCAGGTCAGAGGTACATAATCAAAATTTCAGATCAGGCCCGAGTCAGGTGAGGAGAGAAGCTCTGAACAGGATGAGAGCTGTAAGTACAGTATGGAGTTCACAGCATTAATACAATACTAAGATATTCACTGAGCACCTACTGTGTGCTAGGAGACTGGCATTATTACACCCGTTTTACAAAGGAGGGAACTGACTGAGAGAAGTTAGGTAACTAGCCCAAGGTGGCATGGCTAATGGCAGGACTCTGGGCCTCGCCGGTCTCTATGGTTCCATTGCCCATCGGGAGGCCAGAGCATCTACAAGCAGGGAGACTGCCTGGGTGGTTTAAATCATGGCTCTACTACTCCATAGCTGTGTGGCCTTACTCAAGCTATCCAACCTCTCTGTGCCTCGGTGTGCACCCGCAAAATGGGCATAATAATAGTACATCCCATAGAGAGTTGATGAAAATTAAACAGGTAAGTGCTTGGGACAACACTTAGCCTTAAAAAATTTTAACTATAATTATTTTGATTACATCATATTAACTCCTTATACAAAATGCTTCTGATACTGTGCACATTAAGAAAGGAAAACAAAACACTGTCTACTAATGTGATGATGACCACACAAAAAACAGTCACTCCCATGCAAAGGAGAAAAAGGAACTAATATGTCCCTTACCTTCTTTGAATAAGAACATTCCTTCTATGATGGAAAAGTAATCATTCAACAGAAAGAACTTTTTGTCCCTAGCTCACAGCTACCCTTAACATTAAACAGATGAATGCCCATCACACCTAAGGCACTGTGATCTGGCAAAGGATGCGCCAACGTACCCAGCCGATGAGACAACAGGAAACGCACAGGAAAAGGTGCTCATGTGACCTTCACAGGCAGAATGGGTGACAAATAAAGCAAACTTATCCACAAGCGTTGAGGAGAGTTGTGGGGAGCCCTGGTCTTCTGCTCAGAGAAGAAAGTAGACGGTCAGGCGTGTTTCTGACACAGGCCGACTGCCAGCACACACGGCGTCCTGAAGCTCGGAGCTACGTAAGCACCCGTCGTGCCACTTGCTAAATGCTTACTGAGCATTCGATTCCAGGTAAGTGCTGCAATATAGTCAACACCATGTCACGCAAGCTGTGATGAGTGGAACTGTGTCCCCCTCCTGACCTCAGATTCATATGCTGGAGTCCTAGTCTCAGTGCCTTGGGATGTGACCTTATTTGGAAATAAGGTCTTTACAGGGGTAGCCAAGTTCAAGTGAGGTCCTCATGATGGGCCCTGATCTAGCACAGCTGTGTCCTTACAGTGGGGGAGTTTGGAGACAGGCAGGCACACGGGGGGGGACGCCACGGGAACACCGGCAGAAATCAGGGCAGAGCTTCTAGAAACCGAGGGACACCAAAGACGGCCAGCACACCAGGTTATCCTAGGAAACCAACATGTACGTGACATGTTCACTGCTTCTGAAAACAGAATCTCTCTGATCTATAAAGTGAGAAATGGACCAAATGATACAGCCACGAAAGGCTGCATCATCTTCATCCACAGTGCACGCCAGGCAAGGACAAACCTAACAGCCTAACCGCTCACTCAGAAGCACCTGGCAGCAGCGTTTCCATGAGGATTATTAGGGTGTCAAAGGCTCCTCCCTGCCACACTCGTCACCAGAAGCAGGCTGTCCCCCTGTGCCTGCTCTGACCACAGTGAGGGGCTGGCTGCAGGGTCGGGCCCACCCAGGTTGCCCCAATTCTACTTCAGCAAATGGGCCAAACCTGGTGACAGGTGGCAGCAACTGGCACGTGTGGCGATGAAGCATGGGTGTGGTGGGCGTGTCTGGATTCGTCCACCCTGAGGACACAGGTCTCACCTGCCTGCCTCACTCTGCTACTCAGGTCAGTCCTGGGGCAGGAAGAAAGATCATGCAGCCCACCCCAGACCACTGTGCTCGAACCTCTGGGGGTGGGACTCTAGTCCAGAGCCACTGGTCTGAGCAAGTCACAGGTGGGCAGTCACAACTTTTAATAAGAAAATTTAAATATGTTTCCTGTCCCTTTCCAGCACCTTCTATGTGCAACGTGAGGTTCCAAGCTCATGGATTATCCCAAAATGGTCAAGAGGGTAGACGAAGCCTAATCTCACCATAGCTTCCCAGGTCTATGTTAACATTAACTGAAGTTATTCCTACGTCACCTCGCTGTGGATTGGTGCATTTACCCTGTGACCACGCACTTCATCCCTCCCACTCAATGATTTTACTTGCGGGAGGGGTGGGGTCAGAGTCACCAGTCCCAGTTTGCGAGGGCCCTGCTTTTCCTCCAGCTGTTCTGGAGGCTCGAGCTCCTGCAGCTGGCCCACTGCCTCTCCTGTGCTCGCTTGCCCCTCGACCATGGTAGCACGGTGGCCTCTCTGAGGCCTGTCCCAGTCCTCCCCCAAACAACAGGACTGACCCACCTCAGGAGAGGCCTGGCCTGTGCCCAAGTGAGCTCCACAGTCAGGTGTGTCCCCGTTTCCGGGGCCTGTGGGTTTCTAGAGGGAGGAACCTGGCCTGTGGGCTATGGGTTCCCTGCCAACCACACTGCCAATCACGGCCTGTGAGGCGGAGGAGGCCAGGCTGCTGAACTGAGAGAGCGCAGCTCCTGAGCCTGGGGACTCTCCACACTGATGACCTTCACTTTCTTCCACACCTTCCAGAGCCCCCGGGTGCTCAAGCTCCGGGCCTGAGCATAGGCTGGTTCCCGTTCCTATTGCAGATGGCAGCTCAACCCATCCCCTCACCCACCCATAAAGCATGTGTGATGTGCTCCGTGACATTATAAGAGCTTTAAACAGATTAACTCACTTCCCCCCACTGCCCCAGTGGGCTACCTTCCTGCTGGTGAGCGTGGCCTGCCAGGCACCTGGTGGCCAGCTGGGATGCTCTGAAGCGGGACCTCAACCCTTCCCCCCTCAGCCCCACGTCCTGTCAGACCAAATCCTTTCCATGCCTCCTTCATGTGCTGTTGCTGTTTGGTTCTTGTTTTGTTCTATCTCAAACACTGTTGGGGTTGAACTGTGTCCTGGAAAGAGATGCGCTGAAGGCCTGCCTACCCCCCCCCCCACCCGAGTGTGGCTGTAAAATCAAGGTAAAGCCAGGTTCCAAGGGAGGGCCCTAAACCAATAAATATGACCGACTGGTACCTGAGGAAAAGGGGAAATCGGTGCAGAGACAGGCACACTGAGGGAAGGTGACGGGAAGGGACGAAAAGACAGGCCCACAAGCCGAGGGGGGAGGCCGGGAACATACTCCCCTCCAGGCCTCAGAAGGAGCTGCCTGCGGACACCCGGATCTCTGGCTCACAGGCTCCAGACCGGGACACACACGTTTCAGTACCTGAGGCCTGAGGCCACGTTCCTGGCCCCTCGCTCCAGGCCCCCGGGACCCAGTGCAAGTGTCTGAACTGCCCTGTTCTTTCTCCCACCTGCGCCCAGCCCTTAGGGTTATACTCCTGAGTGTCTGCATCAGCCACCTGGGGTCTCAGGGACTCGGGCTTTCTCCTACCCACCCCTGGCAAACCACTGCTAGGTGACCCTCCCAGAAGGCTGCTCCGGAAAAATTCCTTCAGGAACCCCCCAGGGCCTGGGGGTTGAGCCCCACCTCAGGCCTGGCCCTGCAGCCCTCCACCCGTCCCAGAGGGTTAGAGGAGCACGGGTACAGGGCTGACCGGTACCCGCGGGTGGCAGTAACAAGCCTCTATTACAGCCATCGGCCTCCCTGGTGCAGGAACTCAGTCCTTCACGTGCACATGCTGAGGTTCCGAGGAACCTGAGCAGCATTTCTCAGCCTCCTTGCGAGAAACAGCCTCCTCTGTTCCTGCAGCATGCACACGCCCACCCGGCCTTCCTGGCAGGACGGCAGCTGCTACGGGGACCGTAAGCTCTGAGCACCGGCCACTGTATCCCAGCACCCGCGCGAGTGCTACCTACACACTCCTGGCTCTCAGCCCCTTGATGGATGGAGGGATGCGTGCAGGTTTCCTCCTCTGCCCCCTTGTAATCATTTACAATTTATCGAGCACCATCACCCCACCGCCTAGTTCCCCAGGGCCTGTGGCCTCACCACTGGACCAACAGCACAAGCTCTTCTTCCCTAATATCTCTGCTGCGTTTCCTCCTTTCCTGCCCCAACCAGATGTCATCGCTCAGGGCTCAGCTCAGACTGGACGTCGCTAACTTGCCTTCTTGTCTTCATAGCTAAAAAAAAGTTTGTATCTTTACCCATCCTGCCTTCCTTTAGTCTTGTCTCTAAAAAAGAGTGGAGGTTCTTGCTTTTAAAACTCCAGCTCCCTTCTCTGTGCCTTTGATAACTTTATTTATCTGGCATCTGTGTGCATACATCTTAACTTCCCTGCCAGATCACAGGTCCCTTAGGGAGGCCAACGTGTCATGTGTCCTCCACAAAACACTGCTAAGTATGTTATCAATAAATATTTGCTAAGAAAATGAATCCTCTCTGCCATCCACAGGGAAAGTAAACCAGCTAATTATTCCACTTTTCTCCTCATCTGTTTTAACTTCTCCACTCCCAGTGACACCCTACCCTTTAAAATCTGACATTTCCCAGGCCAAAAACGAAAGTTTTTTCTGGAATTTCCGACACCCTCAAATGAGAGGTTAGGATTTTTCCTTGCTACCTTAATGGATCTGACAGGACAGTAGTTTCTTATGACTCGCCTACCCCTAGAGCCTGGCATTATGTTCTGTACCTACGACCGAAAGGTCCCAGCGACATCTGAGTGGACAAACCCAGTGTGTCATGGCCCTTGGCCATGCTGTGCCCCTAGGATACTGAGTCTTGTCCTTGGCACCTGAAGCAATGCCCAATCCTGGCCTTTTTCTGTCTTTATTTATTTCTGTCTTTATTTATTTATTTATTCTGTCTCAATATATTTATTGAGACTTACTATGTACTCAGCAACGAGGCTGCAACTCAGCAAAATCCACAGCAGTCTCTGCCCTCGTGGGTCATGGTCTAATTCCTGGGAGGGGCAATGAAATCATCCGCACACCTGTAACTGTGCCCTGGGAGTGGAGAAGTTAAAACTATGAAGCGAAGCACGAGACCTCACAGCTTCCTGCCCTGGCCACTCCGCTGCCTCTGGGCTCCTGCACCTCCTCTGACCTCTAAAGCAGGATGATCCTCAAGGTGCCATCCCTGGCTCTCTGCTTCTCTATGAGGACTCCCTCCCTGACAGTCTCATCCACTCCCAGGGCTTCACCTGCAACCTCCTGACACGTGAGCCCTGAGCCAGGACCTGGGCTGCACCATCCACCACTTACTGGACATCACCCAAATCTCACACACCCCAAACTCCACAAACCTTTATCTCCTCTCTCACAACCTGTAAACAAACAAATGCAATACTAACAGTTACACAAGTCAGATGATCTTCCAGAATTCTCCACTTGCACCCATCTCCCCATCACAGGCTAGAAGAGTCTTCTCCTGAGTTCCCCCAGGTCCCAGGTATGGTCATGGGGCTGTCACTTAAGACCCCAGTACCTTCCATCATCCAGTCTCTGGCATTCTAGGCCCTGGGACCCAACTTATTTTTTTAATACAATCTTCCCACACTTCAGCCCCAGGTGCTCACTCTGACACTGGCTGACCCTGGCCTGGCTGAGACCACTCCTCCTCCCAGAGGTGCCCCCTGCCCACAGACACTCCCTGGAACCTGATTCTGGGTCAGGGATGACACCATGCAGCCCTTCCCGCTGCAGGTGAGGGCTTGGAGCAAACTGGGTAAAATGCTTATGAGATAATTTTATGTAACAAAAGCAAGATACACACTTATTTCCAGTTTTTATAATTATCCATAAAAAACTGCACATGGGAATACATAAAAAATAGCTATATTGGAATACTAGAATTGGGGGTGATTTTTTTCATTTTCCTAGATTCTAAAGTTTACTTAGTGTGGTCTTGTAAATTAATTTTTATTTTAGAATAGTTTTAGATTTACAAAAAATTTGAAAAGAGAGTATGAGAGTCCCAGCCTCCCCTACGCCCAGTTTCCCTTATTAACATCTTACATGAGTACTGCACTTTTGTCACAACTAAGTGAGCCAAGAATTGAATGTGGTTTTGAAAACTTAAAACAACAACAACACAAAAGCATTAGTTTGGTAGAACTAAATAAACAACATGAATAGAGGAAATGTCATTCTTTCCATTACCTGTAACCCCAACTTAGCAAACTAATATTTACTATTTTTCTTATAATTTCAGACTCTCCTTGATGTGGATTCCTGGCTACACTGGAACTTGGTTTTACTATCACTGCCATATAGTTGTGATGTAGTTACAGTAGTAAAAACTTTACTGGTTGACAAACATTCTGGGAAATGTTTTCTTTAATGTAAAGTGCCCTTGGAATTTCTAAACACACGAATCAAATATTGTGTGCAGGCTTCTCAGCAAGCCTGTGAGCTCTGCTGGGGTCTTGTCCCCTCTCCCCGCCTCTGGCTCCTTCGATGCCCAAGGGCACCCAGTCGGGCTGCTCTCAGAGCACAGTAAGTACCAGCTGGAGTAAATCAGAGGCGCTGGGCAGCCCTCGTATATGGGCATCGCTTGTAAATTACAGGAAGTAAAGGGTTCTTTATGAAATCTTGTCTGAGATGTCAGACTTTAATTTTTGACCCCGAAACGTTCTTCCTTTGCCTTATTACCACAAGGCAGCTAAAAGTCAGTCTTTGTAGAAGATGACTGTAGGTTTTAAGTTGTAAAAATGATTAAAACAACAAATATTCAGTACTCTAAAGAACATGTTTTCAGCTTGCTTTCACTGTCTAAGCTGCAGAAAATGGAGTGTGGGTTTTTTGTTTTGTTTTGTTTTAAACGTTTCTCCCCTAGTGAGTCCCCTTTGTTCTGGCTGCCAAGTTGGTTTCAAAGAATCTTTCTGGCTATCGAGCCGTTAGAACAAATCCCGTAGATTAGACAAAGAAATAACCACCTGAAGGAGCCAGGGACAGGCCTACTTTTTGTAGGAATATAAGACATTCTATTTTAAAACAGAGCTGGGGGGGGACCTCGCCCCGCTTTTTTTAGTTGATAAGTACCTTTTCATCTTTTAGGATGTCTTTACTTCACATAGAAAGAACTAGAACACAGAAATTAGAAAAAACACTGTACAGTGTCCTAACGCATATTCTGCACCTAATCTTAAATGGCTTTGGAAAATCCCTGAAAGCAAACTAAACAATGTAGCATTCTTGTATCTACAAGTGAGTCTGGGTCATGTCACAAAAAATGTGAAGAAAACTTTGGTAAACAAATTAAGAACTGTAAGAAAGGAAAAAGGAATACATTAGGTTTACTAAAATAATTCATGTTCCGTGTCAAAGTCAACCACTGGATTGTAATTCCAAGGAAAACGCTAAGCGTCAACATTAACAAAGACGAGTAAGATGCACAGTGGGTGACGGAAGACCCACAAATCAGGTGAAAGCAGCATCACTGACAACTTCCAAGAGAGCTGCGTTTATAACTCGAACCGTCAGTCCCATCAACTGTACTGAACTTCACTTCATTACTAACGTGACTTGGCTATCCAATGACTTATTACAGGCTGATGTTTTACAGGTCAGATGAACAGAACTTCACCTTTGTCTTTTAAAGGTTAACCTGGGCCCCAGCCAGGTGGCTAAGTTGGTTGAGTGTTGTCCTGTACATCGAAAAAGTTGGGGGTTCGATCCCTGGTCGGGGCATGTATGGGCGACAACCGATCTATGTTTCTCGCCCTCTCGCTCTCTCTCCCTTCTCCTGTCTCTAAAATCAATAAACAAATCCTCAGGTAAGGATTAAAAAAAAATTAACCTGGTATTACAGAAAGAGGAGGACCGATCTTGAAGCAAGACATGCTTTCTGAGACACTTAACGCTCTAAATTTAGCAGATGTGAGGTATTATGCAATTTCCGAATGAGATTTGAGCGAGTAAAAGAGATGGACTGGACAGTAACTGAATCACACAGCAGCCCAAAGAAGGTTCTGGAAGAATGTTCCTTAAAAAGTGAACAGTGGAATGATAGGCAATTTCCTTTTTTGTGTGCATTTTTGTCCTATCTGAAGTTTAAAATAACCACCATTCTTTTACAACCAGAAAACAATAAATGTATTTGCTTTTTGGAAAAAGGCAATAAAAATAATATGTTAGTTTGATTTCTGCTATCTGAAAAAAGTAAATGTTTTATAAGACATTACAAAAATGTTATTAGACTACCCAGTTTTGCTGTAGCTTAATAAAGAGTTCCCACTCACTACCTGTGAAAGAAAGCAGCCCTCCTTCTCAGCTCACTGACATTGGCTGTTTCTGGCACATAGGTAAGTATTTATTTATTCCACAGAAGGGGTTCAGGCTGCCACAGTGACTCCAAGTAACACAAGTTCCAGGGATATGCTACAATACTGGGCCACTTAAAGGTCACTTCCAAACCTATTATGTAAAAATCCGGTTTTCCTTTATTTTTAAAGCTGTAGAAGACAATTCCTTAAAAACTTAGTTGGATTATAGATATCTGAGGGTAAAGACATGATTGAAAGTATTCTTACCTGATGGTGCACATCAGAATTTGTTGCGCAGTTCAAAGGAATCGGCTCACACTCTTCAACTAGGAAAAGACACAACGGTTGGTAAGAAGTATGGTCCTGGTGAGAGGCCTAATTGAGACTCCGTATGACCTGCTGCCTTGACATCTGGCAAAATCAGTTGGGTCTGGATGGCTCTTGGTTCCACGGAGGGCCCCTCGCCAAAGATCACTCGTGACCAGGAGACCAGCACAGTCCCCGCCCACCTCTGCGTGGTGGGCTCCAGTTCCCCGCCAGCCCACAGAACTATTCAGACACTGACCCATACTCCCTCAGGGACTGGGGACACCACACCCGCCGGACACTACAGGTCTGTCTCCCACAGCACCTGGCCGGTCACACTGTCGCACAGCATAGTGTGCAGTGTCTCCCCCAGGCTGTGAGATGTGACTGGTAAATGGCCATCGACGTCACCTGTCCAGTGTCAAGTGTCATGTGCTTGGCCATCTCCATAACCCCAAGGCAGGGCCCTCCCTCACAGACTGGGCAAATAAAAGGCACTTAAAGCACACTCCCCTCTGATGGACAGTGTCAAATTCACTGTGTCACTCACCTACCTGACATTTTACTAAGCCCTTCAGGTGGCAGGCAGTGGGGTTATACCTGTCTTGCTAGCTCATCCCCCAAAGCCCAGCCCTTTCCGTTCTACTGTGAAAGTGGGGACTGCCAGGGAGCTCAAAGGATCATGACATGTGTGTGAACCAATGTCTACACCTTTCAAAGTTCATGCATGGTTAGGAAGGAACTTCCACCCCCAGGCTGTCCTACGTGTGTTAACCTCAGAGGTCCCCAACACATGGTGACGTTTGTACAGACGTATTAAAAAACTATTTTGTGCCCTAGCTAGTTTGGCTCAGTGGTTAGACCATCAATCCACGGACTGAAGGATCCCAGGTTCGATTCCAGCCAAGGGCACGCGCCCCGGCTGCTGGCTCCATCCCCAGCCCCGGTCAGGGCGCGTGCGGGAGGCAACCGATCGATGTGTCTCTCTCACATCAATGTTTCTCTCTCTCTCTCTCTGAAAAGCAACAGAAAAAATATCCTCCGTGAGGTTAAAAAAAAAACAAAAAACGATTTTGCTCCATCAGATTTCTTTATCTTCACCCAAGGATATGTTTGTTGGTTTTAGAAAGAGAAACAGAGAAACACTGATGTGAGAAACATCTATTGGTTGCCTCCCATACTCGCCCAACTGGGGATCGAACCCGAAACCTAGGTCTGTGCCCTGACCAGGAACTGAATCCGCAGCCCTTTGGTGCACAGGACGAGGCTCCAACCCGCTGAGCCACCGGCCAGGGCGCCCCATCAGAGTTTTCTCTTTAACCTCAGAAGTGCAGAGTGTTACAAAAGAAATGGTTTGTGTGTGTGCATTTTTAGTCATAAAGCCTCAAATAGAAACTCATTTAACTCAGGGTTCAAAAGTGGAGACTGAATGAAAGATTGATTCATCCGTTTATTTTTTACTTTCATTAACATTCATTCACCTATTGTGGGCAGGGCTGGCTGCCAGGTTCGTTCAAATAAGGGGCTATACTCGCTTCCTCCTGCACAATTGTGACTAGAGAAAAGGACTTTTTTTTCTTAATAGTATTATCTGAGAAATTTAAACTAACCGTGGCCTTTTGCTGAGATTCTATGTGACATCTCTTGGGCTAGAGCAGCAGAGATCCTGCCCAGGCTTGCGTTTCCCAAGGCACAGTCCCCAGTCACCTGGGCTGCTTGTTAACAATGCAGATTCCTGGGCTGCACCCCAGGCCTTATGGAATCTCAGACGTCCCAGAAACCTGACACCCAACAAGCACTCCACGGAGCCTGGCGCTGACCAAAGTGCGTCTTCACAGAAGCATCCCAGACCTGTGACTTCGGTCATGTGACCCCTCACAGTGGCTCGTGTCAGAACAGTCAACTTGGCATTTTTGTAAAAGTGGAGTATTTTCCCCCAATACAATGGTAACTTGTATTTAAATAGCAAATTCTCTTATGTGGTACCCTCTCCTCTCCCTTGCCCTCTGCAAAAGAAAAAATTTGCAGAAGGGTCTCCTGCAAATTATTCAAGTCATAATTTGGGGGGGGGGGTTGGTTTATTGTAATGGATTCCCAAGAGAGTCCCGGTCAAGGGTGCGAGGGAGTGTATGGAATGAGCAGGACCCGGACGCACAGCAACCCATGCGGGTGGTCAGGTGCCCAGTTCCGAGCCTGAACAAGAAAACCTATTAACAAAATGCTGTCCCTGTGCGAGGGGAGAAAGCGTCTGAAACATAACAGCTCAGTTGCTAGTTTTAGGGCAGACATTTTTACTTCTGAATTATTTTAGTGATTTCCTTAGCACCTGTTTATCTTCTGACTTTTTCAACTTGAACTACTACTTCTACATTCAGTTAACAAACTGTTCTGAAGGCCCCCAAATATCATCTATGCTTAAGCTCAAATTCCTCAATAGTGTTAAAAACAAAATCAGTCTACTTTACTTCTCTTCTAACTCTAAATTCACCATAAAAATTCTGAACTATAAAAGGAAAGAGCATTAACACCAGAAAAAAATGAAGATGCTAAAACCCAGATTGACTTATGATGTGTTTATGTGCAATTTCCCCTCATTACAGAGAGTGGGGCTCAAAAATCAGAATTCTTTTTCCAAAGGCATTTTCTCTCACAATGTGGAGTCACATTCCCTTCAGACGCTTGAGCCAGCGCCTTCCACGAGAGACCAGGACGGCTGCCCGACCCTGTACTACGCCTGAGTTCAGGGCCTCAGATGCTCACAGGACACGTGTCCTACCAGAAAGGAGGCCTGACAGTGTGAACCCCAGGAATCTCTGCAGTCAGGGGAGGCGGAAGCTACACACTTGTCCCCAATGAGGAAACAGTCAAAATGATATGTTTAAACAGGCTGACCACCAAAACAACACTAGATTTCCACAGCTGATCTACAGTAAAACCACATTATTCAAAATCACTCCAGCTGGGACCGCGTTAAGGAATTAGCTTTCTATTGTCGGTGAACACGTAGGACCATACTAGGAGTATAGTGAAGTTTTTGTGAAACATGCTTCATCTGCTTCAGAAAATGAATTTTTAGGACTTTGTAACCATATGGAAATTGCTCAAGCTAGTTACAAATGACTCGTTTACTAAATAAGTAGCCCTCCAAAAGCTCACTTAAAAGTTGGAGTCAGAGTTTGTCCTTAATATTATTTGAATACATTTACTTTTAAATCTATAAATTAGTCTCTTTACTAATTCATATAGATTTTCTTTCCTAAAAACAACTTCAATGAGAAAATTACCATAAACATTTAATGATGATATCGGCCCTATTACAGTATGTTCAAAAAATGCCAGCAGACATTAAATTGCTCTATTATTGAACGCAAATGCTGTTTAAACTTCTGGACATGGCTCATTACATAGAAAATGACGTAATTCTTTGGAGATAAGGAATTATGTGCTTTATAATGTGATTCCCCATGAATGAGAGCAGAAGAAAGATCTAGTGTATGGTATCTGCAACCGCACTGCTTGTAAACTCATCACCGTTTTAATGAAGGTTTTGCAAAACTCAAATTCTAGGAGAAACCCAATAGTAGTTCCTTTAGTATCAGGGTTGCTAAGCAACAATCTTTTTCTTTCAAAACAGGAAATCTGGTTCAAGGGTGATAAAAAGATCTTTAGACAGATCGAACCATGACTGAGCCTTCCCAGAGTCGCTGTAGCTCATTCTGTTTCTAAAACAGTCCCCCTCTGCCACTCGGCTAAGAGAGCTCTCCAGCCCTCGACCCTGATTTTCACAATTCTTTTGCCAGATTCCCTCCACCCGTCTGATGCTCGTGTGTGTCAGGCACCGTCACAGACACAGTCCATTGACTCCTCACAAGCACGCTGGGAGGTGGACGCTAACGTGTCCTCCCTGGGCCACAGACGGGAAACAGGCCCTGTGGCCTGAAGGCACCGCTGAGCCCACTCAGGCTGGCAGTGTGGCTGAGTCCCGATCTCTCTTCCACAGGCCTCATCAAGTTCTTGAAGCCCCTCAGTCTGGCTCTCAAAGTGAGGTCTGGGTCCCAGCCACTTAGGCAAGAGTTAAAATGCAGGCTCCTTGGCCTGACCCCAGAACCACTCATGATTTGCGGGCAGCGGGGCCCAGATCTGCATTTAAATAAACTCCCCAGATGATTCTTCGCTGCACCCTGAAGTCTCCAGTGCTACCCAAGACTGCCTCCTATCTGCGCCTGGCTGCCAGGCTTGCACTGGCCACTCTCCTGAGAACCAGAGAACCATAGGCTGCGGGATTCAGGACACTGAGAGTCACCCACGGAGGGGGGCAGGGGTAGTGAGCTCACCAGAGCTCCCTAATAGCCAGGATTGGGGCTCACACTTGGTCTTTCCTACACCACTGCCATTCCTGGGACACCACGGAGGCACAAGGAATAAAACTAATGGTGTAATTTCAGGGAGCAAGGGAAAGGTCTAGGGAGCAGGGACTGGAGGGGTGGGGAGACTTGGCAGAGCCCCAACTTAAGCACAGGTGGGCCCCGGCAGGAGCTCCTGCCCACCGCTTCAGCGACTCCGATACCCAGTACCACAGGCACTGCTGGGAACCCCCAGCGTGTGCTGGGAAGCCCTCCCTCTCCAGGAAGCAAGGTGGGGGCAGGAGGGGCAGCTCTGAAGTTGGTCAGATCTGAGTGTTCCCCTTCCCTCCTCTCCAGGTTGTCAGGAAAGCACAAGGTAAAGCGTGACAGCCAGCAGCCTGGCCTCCAAGAGGCATCAGCCCCACAGGCTGCCCACAGGGCGACTAGGACAGGCAAAGGCAGGCCCCTTTTGTATCTGCACCGTCCCTGAGCATCCCCCTATGGGCTAGGAAAGGCCTGTTTTTGCTTTGGGGCTGACAAGCATCCCTCCTTTGGTAACAGAAACGGCTTTCCTGTGGTTTGGGTGGAAATGACTGTATACCCCCTCCCCAGCCACCCAACCTCAAGGCTCAGCCCTAGCCAAAGTCCTCCAGCATCCTGGTGACCACAACTGATTCAGCGATGGCCACGTGGCCAAACTGCTCATGTCACATATGTCCCTAAAATTGTGCTATGGGTGCTGAGGGGAGGTCCCTCTCTCTCCACCATCTTGAGCAGCACTAGGGGAAGCTACAGGTGTCAGGGACCATCTTTCCCACCACATGGGGAAGGCCTGCCAAGGACAGAAGACAGCGTGAGAGAGGAAGAGAGGGAGCCAGAGCCATCCTGCAAATGCTGGGGTCAGCAGTGCCAAAGGCCTTAGGCCAGTACGTCTCTCCCCACTTTTTTTAAATGAACTTGAGTTAGGTTTCTGTCACTTGCAACCCAGAATCCTGGGTGTCTTCATTTTATGCATGTTAAAAACACCACAGGACTTTCATGTGTAATGCTATAAAGTAGTTTAGAGATTTTAATAAGGAAATTCGTGCCTGAGACAATCATCAAAAAAGCCATGAACTAAATGACTGGTATGTTTCTGCTTCACAATTTTAAATAATGAAAAATTACTTTGACTAGTGCTTCTTTCAAGATATTAAAATAATCACAAGTTCAAGTAGTTATATTAATTGTACCTACCTTTAGGGAGTCCCGTGTCTTGAATAGGATATTTGTCTGACTGCAGAAACCAACAAAAGAGGAAAGTTATTTTTAAACACCACAGTCCACTGTACAATCAAAGTGAAAAGAAAGCTTTGTCTTGGGAAAGTCATGACTTTAATTTAAAACCTTGCACATTTTGAGCCTTGGACTTATCATTAGGGCTGACCCATAGCTTGTCTGTGTTCTCAGCTTACAGAAATGAAATCCAAGTTGACGAGAAGCTAGTGTTGGACCATGAAACAGAAAAAGCCTTCCTAATTTCCTCAGCTCTGACCACTGCCCTCCCTTCCTCGCCTGTCTGCAGTGCTGTGCTCCCTCCCTGCTTCCTGTAGTTTAAAACGAGGAGCATCTGTTTTCATGAATTATGGGGACGGACTCATTCTGTCCCACCATTTCTGAGGCATTCATTTGTGTCAACTAAAACGGATTCCAAGTCACACTAGATTAAGGGCCCACCTACTCCAGTAGGACCTACGAATTATACCCACAAATCGGTCAGTCACCGTGCAGATACACACAGTCCCCAGGGCCTTCTCTGAGGGCAGCACTGCTACAGGAAAGTTTCTACAGCAAATGCTCTTACACTCACATATTTCTCTGGAGGCACCTACAAACATGCAGGTGTCTAATGTTCTAGAAACGCTGACTTCAGATTATACAATGCAGTCGTTCTCTGAGCTTACATGAGAAGAGAGAGCCCGATTCCCCCATCCAGTCCCCTAACCCAGCTCAGCTCCCACTGTCCCCACATTTGGGCCTTTGGGTCTCCGCTGTTCTCCAGCCTGAACTGAGCTGCACCTCCCAACTCTCCCGTGGGCCTCACCCATGTCTTCTGTGGATGGAGGGAAAAAAGAAACAAATGTGGAACCAAAGGCTTTGCTTTAAATGTCTTTCCTTGGAGTTTCTTTGGAGCTGGGCAGTCAAGTTTCAGTACCTCTACAAGCCTCCAACCCCCTTCCACAAAAGAAATCAATCAATCAATCATCAATCACAGAGAACTTAAAAGTCAGACAGCTTTCCCCTGGACTAAATCCTTCTCGACACTGCTCCCCAGAAAACACACCTGTGTTACAACACTTCCCGGGCTCTTTGTAGAGTATTTGTTTCCTCAAGGGACAGAGAAGGGACCATGACCTCTGTGTCCCAGATTCTGACTCAGTGTTAATTCAACATCTGCAAGTGCCTGCATGAATGAACAGGCTGGGGCAAGAGCAGGTTTCCTGGAGAGACTGACATCTGAGCCAGGCCTAGAGGGTGCCCAGGGGACCAAGAGGAAGGACACGGTGCCTGCAGATGGTGGCCACGGAGGAGCACGGCCAGGTGGCTGGCAGAGTGGCATGGCAGGTGTACAGGGCAGGGCAGACTGGGGCAGCAGACATCCGCAGAGTGGTCACGGGAGGGTGGGGTAGGGATCAGAACCCCGGGGCCAGGTCGAGTCCCTCCTGAGCTGCTTCCAAGTAGGGCAGCTGACCCCAGCCCCTGTGCCTGTTTCATCTATACAGTGGGCAGCACCCACCTCTAGGGTGGCTGTGGAGATTAAACCCAGTGCCCATCTGGCATATGGGCAGTACTCGGCCACTGTAAGTTGTCCCTACTTTTTCTTCAATCTCAATTAGACACTTTGAATTTTGAAGATGGGGCAATTAAACAGAGCAGCATTAAAGGGACACGAGCTGCCAAAGACCTCGCATAATCTGAGATCACTTCTGCTAGGTGCCACGACAAGAGCGGAGTCTAAAGCCATTTCTAGCTGGAGAAACCCGAAGCTTACAGTCACACTGATTACCAAGATAAAGGCGTTCATCTAGGGAGAATCTCATTTTGGGGTTTCTGATCTTCCTGTAAATACGGGGTAATAAAAAAGGTAAAGAAATAACAGGGTTTGAAAAAAGAGCAGCAGAGTCCTCACGGTCAGTGTGAAATTTGTAACCTACCACAGCGAAGGACAGAGTGCTAGGGTCTGTGTCTTCCACTGGCTCCTCTGCCACGCGATCTGCAGGAAAACACAAGCAGGGAGAGCTTTCTTTAATGCAAAAGCACCACTGTGTCCTCGAGAACTGTCTTCCCGCAGGCGACGCCACCGTGGTCAGGCCAAGAAAAACTTACTCCAGTCATCAGTGGAGGTCAAACAAGAAGGGATGGGTTCAGACTGCATCAGGAAGGGATTTAGACAAACTTTAATTTTTTCAAAACCATACTTTGGAACAACTTATTTATAAATATCTACAAATACTCAGGGTTACAAATAACCACAAATCCTGCAAACATGACAGGAACGACTCTCTTGCATAGTGGGCTGGATTATAACTTCGAGTGGGAATAATTTAATTTGGGCTTCTCTTCTTCCCCGATTTCCTGCGCTTCTGCAATCCGTTTTCATCTTATTAAAATGCTAAGTGTCTGCATGTGGTTCGTGTGAATTACTAACGTCCTGGCCAACGTGGCTCAGTGGTTAGAGCGTCGGCCCTAGCACAGAAGGGTTGTGGGTTCAATTTCGGTCAAGGGCACTTGCCTGGGTTGCAGGTTCAATCCCTGGTCCCGGTCGGGGCGTGTGTGGAGTTTCTCTCTCTTTCTCTCTTCCCCTCCCTCCCTTCCATTCTCTCTCTAAAAATCAGTGGAAAAAATATCCTTGGGTAAAGATTAACAAAAAAAAAACACCTCACAGAATCTTCTTTTTAATTTTTTTTAAATCCTCACCTGAGGATATATTTTTTAATCGATCTGAGAGAGAGAGAACGGGAGAGAGAAGATCATGAGTGTGGGAGAGATGCATCTACCAGCTGCTTCCCATACGTGCCCCAACCGGCGAGGCAACGCAACCTCGGTGTGCGGGACCTGAGCCACCGCACCAGGGCACCTCACAAAATCTTTATCAAACAAAAAGGGATGTGGATTTTGCAATATTTTGTTTATGTCTTATCACTTGTTAAGGAACTGAATGAGGAACTGTGGAAAAGGAACAGGCTACCACTAGACCTTATGAATGTGTACAAATTAGAAAAAGTTCCTCCTTCCCGAGACACTTGACAGAACACCTGCCAGAAGCTACCTTAATAAAGAACGTATCTGTCCGAGTGGGATCCTCTGGACTTGCACAGTGTGACCAGCACGAGCCTAAGCGGCAGCCCTGGCCCACCCAGGGCCAGTTCCCACCTTCGCCCGTCCTCACACGCCCCGCCGCGCAGGCACCGTCCCGGGAATGCTCTGGGGATCCAAGCGAGCGGAGCAAGACAACTCGTCGCGGCCATCTGTCTAGGCAGGTTTCCCATCACAGTGGCCTTTCCACAGTTCGTGCAATGTCAAGGAGAAGCGGTATGAAGGGAACATCCGTTGTGTGACACCCTACAGTCACTGGGGAGGCTCAAGGAGGTGACCCAGCAAGTGGGGGGGATGGAGAGGGCGTTGCCATTGTCCTCCCACGGAAAGGGACAGGCACCTGCAGCTTCACGAGCAGAGCGCACTGGTGGCAAGACCACGTGAGGGAGTGCAGAGAGGGGCCAGCCACGGGTCCCCAGGTCCCAGCCTGGACACAGACCATGATTTGTGCCTGGCGCAGAAACGTCAAGTCCCACCCTGATGCACTAAAATGTCTAGACCCCTCCCTTGTTTTCCAAGCACAACATCACCCTCTCAGATTCCTGCTGACCCCAAGGAGCTGGCTGGGCCCCCAATTCGGACTGAAATGGAATCCCTGCCAGCCCAGTGGAATATAGACTCAGATTTGGATTTAAATCAGTATAAAGAAAATAAGAACAAACTGTGTTGTTAACTCCCCCCTGAGTTTACAGGACTCCCGATACCCACATAACAGGCAATGAATTGCCACATGAGAACTTTGGATTAAGGACATGGAAACACACAAGACGAGTGCATGCCCAGCCTGGGGGCAGGTAGGGGCGGCGATGGAGAAGAGCCTGCAGAGGAATTCATGTGTTTTGAAGCTAGTCAGGAGAAGGGGGGAGGGAAAAGCATTCTAGGCAGAGGGAACAGCATGGGCAAAGGCCTAGAGATGAGAAAGGACATGACAATTCATGTGCTTCAAACAGGCCCAGCCAGTCACAGTCACACCTGCATTCAGTTCTTCCTCCCCTACTTCTCCCTTCCTGGCTCCTGGCTGGGCAGAGGCTGGTGGGAGCCACCACTCAGTAGCCTCAGCCCTTCTCCCCTTCTCCTGTCACAGCATCGTCAACTGCTTCATTTTGACTAAAGCATACCTGGATGACATCACCTGAAAACATTCCCCTGCCAGGGATGCAGTGCTGGGGCAGGTATGAACAGTGGAGGCTCAGGTCAATGGCTGTGCAGGACTAGGGTGCTGGGTGGGTGGGAGGGGGGCTCTAAATGACCCTGGGCAGCTATGCCCACTGTGTCCGCGACAAGCTAGTCCTGTTTCCCACATACACATTAGTATGAAAGGAAGGAAAGAGAAAGCGACACAGAGGCCAATGGAGGAGATGGCTGGGGAGGCAGACCTGTACCACAGGCAGCAGAGGGGACGCAAACAGGTCAACAGGAAGGTGCACTGCGGGCCACTGTGAGCTAGTGGTCTGGCCTTGGACTTGCCCGGCGGTGTGACCTTGCACAGCTCATGGAGCGGAGTGTATGCAACCTCACGCTCTCCCTCTGCAAGGCGAGGAGCTCAGGCCTCTGGTGCCCACACTCGGCAGATCACTGCCACTCTGGTCAGCTTTGGAAACCACCAGGCAGAAGGAACTGCCAGTGGCCCTGGGTGCTGACCAAGCTCTGATGGCTGGGCAGGTCTCAGAGGGTCTGTCCAGCTATAAAAGTCATGAATGGTGAGAAGTAGGGTCCCGGCAGGTAAGAGGGCACCTGCAGGCTGAAAGTTACTACGACATAAGTAACGGCACTTACTCATCACTCAAACACCCAAATCTCAGCAATAACAAGAAAGCTCCCACCTACCTGGTGCCCACCTGTGTGGCATAGTTTGCACACAGTCTCAGTTCATCCTTAGGTAACCCTGAGAAAGGTACAATGTCCCCCTTTTTACATATCGAGTGCCCAAAGTCATGGGGTAATGGAAGAGCCAGAATTTGGATCTGGGACTTTCTGCCTTCAAATTCTGCCTATTTCCCACTACCTTCAGGGTTCCAGAAGGGGCTCACACACAGGCCACCTGCCTGACAGACTCTCCTGGGGAGAATCTGTGTCCAAATTTCCCCTTTTTATTGGGGTACTAGTCATACTGGATTAGAGACCACTCTAACAACCTCATTTTAACTTGATTAATTCTGTAAAGACTACTTCTAAATAAGGTCATGCCCTAAGATATTGGGGGTTAGGATGCCAATAAAATTGGGCGGAAGGACACGGATCAACCCATGGCAGTCCGCTCTCTGGCCCCCCAAATTAATGTCCTTCCCATATGTAATATACATTCATCCGATATCCCCCAAATCATTCCAGCATCAACCCTAAATCCACAATCTCATCTATTCATCATCCACTCAAAGACCCAAATCTAATCATCTATGAATCAGGATCCTCAGGAGCCCAGGGACCGCACGGGGCACTCGGCAGCCTCTCCAGGAGTAACCACGTGTGGCCCAGAACAGACGCTGGTGAGCTGCCTAGCAGCCACTGTCACATTCCTAAATCTGCCTTCATTAGTCACGTTAGACAAAGGCCAATAGTTCCTAGAGACAGTTTCTTCAAGGAAGTTCAAAGATCTACTCTAATGGTGTCCTTTCAGAGAAAACGAGGGAAGCCTACCAGTTTCCCAAATTCCCAGCATCTTGAGCCAAAGGGGTGGGGGCCTCTCGTGCTTTCTAGTGAATTAAGGCAATTCTTTGACCTTGTGATTTCAGAGTTAATTTATTTCTCGTGTTATTATTTTGAGTGCAATAGCTTTTCTTTTGACCTACAGCTGTTTGCATTACTGATTATAAAAACTCGGAGCATGCTAACCAGACCTGGGATTACAAAAGCTCTCAGTGCAGAACTGCTGTGGGTGGTGCTGACACCGAGATATTTACCCTCCTCTGTTTTTTTAACAGCCCTCGGTCATCCTCAGATTTCACAGCAGGGGCTGAACAAGCTGAGAAAGGACCAGGGATCAAGCAAGGGGGCTCTGGTATCAGATGGGACATGACTGACATGATGTGTCAGTCATGTCAGTGGGGCCTCAGAGGGACAGGGCAGGGGAGGAGGGAAGACATGGGACAAAGGGTCACAGGAGGAGGTTCAGACAATGGTAAGAGGAGAAAACTTAGAAAACATAGGCATTATAAGAACAGAAAAGAAAAGAGGGGGGCACTGGAAAAACCCACGGGGAGGGGAGGGGAGGGGAGGGGAGGGGAGGGGAGGGGAGGGGAGGGGAGGGGAGGGGAGGGGAGGGGAGGGGAGGGGAAACCACAGCCCACACCACCCTGTTGGATCTGGAGAACTGGCTGGTCCAGCTTTTCAAATGAGGGCTGCCTGCAGTGTTTCCCATGCAGCCCTGCTCCTGCTCCCCTGCTCCAGGGTCTGTGAAGGGGGCAGGTGCACCTCGGACCCATCTAAGCACACAGGAGGGCTGGGGGGTGAGAGATGAGCTGCCACCCTAGATCTGAGCTGGTCTCTAGAACTAGACGGGGGGGGGGGGGCGAAGAGGGGGCAGAGGAGATGGCTACCCCGTGGCCAGGGCACTCTTCTCACTGCAGTGAAGGTACCACCTCCTCCGCCCAGCCTTTCAAAGCCTCTTTCCTTGTCAACTTCTGTATGAACATGAACCAGATTTTATTTCCATTTACAGGCAATTCTGACATCCTCTGCACAGGACTGTTGAGAGTGAAAGGGTTCCACTGTGACGAGCATTTCCTCCCACATGACCTCAGCAATCTTTGTCAATTTTCTTAGTAAAAAGGTACTGATTTATCTAAGCTCAGAACAAAGTATAACCGTACATACATACCTTCGTTACATGCATGTGGATATACAAACACGTTTTTATACAAGGTGAACTCAGCTCACATATCTAACCTGATGAATGAGCTCCTTGGGGGCCAATATGGGAAGAGGTTTTTGGGCCCAGAGTTTGGAGCATATGTGGTCACACTGCCTCTCTTGTCCTTCACTGAGGCAGAGTGTTTAGCCAGCACTTACTATGTGCTGGGTGCTGCACAGGTGTTTCAGGTATCTGCCAAGCAAAGCGGATGTACACTCTGTCCAAGAGCATATAGTCAAACAGGGGTGGTGAAATAATCACAGCTAAAAATTGTGACATGTACTCGAATGGGAAGGTCCGGGGCCCATGAAGGTGTATAACACTGGGCTCGATCTATGTGACTTCTGAGCTGAAAGCTGACTGAGGTAACTGCAGTGGGGCAGGTGATGGCAGCCTGCCAGGGGGCAGAAACACCTCTGCAAAGGCCAGGAGGCAAGAGGCACAAGGGCCCACAAGGAAACACGAGGAGGCAGTGTGGCTGCAGGAACGGAACAGGGCCATCGGTTGGAGGGCTAGGTAGAGGCCAGAGTATGGAAGCAATTTAAGGACTGAGGATTTGTCAGAAAGTCAGTGCAGGTTTCTAGGTAGAGAAATGACAGGATCTGAATCGTGTTGAAAAGGTTACTCTGGCCCAGCCGGTGTGACTCAGCAAGCGGTTGAGCATCGATCTCAGTTCGATTCCCGGTGAGGGCACATGCAGGCTTGAGCCCCAGCGTGGGGCATGCAGGAAGCAGCCGATCAATGACTCACCACTGAGGTTTCTATCTCTCCCTCTCCCATCCTCTCTCTGAAATCAGTGAAGATATATTTAAAAAGAAAAGAAAAGGTCACTGTCCACCTTGTGGTGAATGGTTGAGGGAAGGCACGAGTGGGTGTGAAACACCATTTGGGAGATGAGCGAGGGAAATCAGGCGAGAGGGTGGAAACCTAGTGTGGGATGGGGACGTGAAGGTGCCATTTACCAAGTTCCAGCTATTGGCGCCACCTGTGGCTTCGTTACAAAAGCCGAAAGGGTAGGTGCGTGTGCCCTTGAGGTTACAGAAACTAAATGAGATGTTAGAGGGGAGATCATTTTGAAATCTTTTTTAAATGGAGGAACCCTTATCTTATTGATAAATTCCAGAGTGTGCATGAGCCCGAGGACATCTTCCAGATGCCTGAGTATGTTCTTCAACATCTCTGCAAGTGACAAGGACAACTCCACCTTAGGAGGCAAATATTTCACCTCCAGGTGCTGCCTCAAAAAGTCAAGGAGATATTCCTTCGCAGACGCCCCGCTATCATCACATCCCCAGTCTGCCATCAGGCCACACCTGCTGGGACATCCTAGCCCCTGTGTTCCAGGTTGGAAGCCCCTGTTCTGCTGGGCGAAGGCGACTCAGAGACCATCACGGAGTCTGGATTCCACCGTGGTGGTCGCATCACACTACTGACTCACTGTGGCTTTTTATAGATTGTGTGAGGATGAAGCTGTTTCCTGAAACCCGCCTTCCCTGGTGCCACTGACTGGGGGAGGGGAGGGGTGCAAGCAGATTTACATTTATTCCCCATTCAATGGATCCCTATCCAGATCCTTTTGAATTCCCCTCACAAGCATCATTTAATGAGACCTGAGACCACTGTTAGTCAAGTCTGGCCTAAGGCCTCCTGCATCTTGTCAATTAGGTTCTCAGAAGGGGAGGTAGGGGTGAGGGTGGGGATGGGGAGTGGGAGTGAGTGGATTTCTCCCTTTATGTCCCCCTCTGTTTTTCCAAACAATGGGTATGAGGGAGGGGAAGGCCATCTCCCTTCAATAAAAATGTTTACCATTCCCCACTTGAAGAGTTCAGATGGTTCTTCAAAATGTCCAAGAAACTCCCAAACCCAGCACATCACCATGCCAATGTGGCTGTCATCTCACCCCCCTCCAGAAACTGCCTCCTCCTAACTGCCCAAGCCACAAACGAACGATGGAACATTCAAGCTCTGCCCAAGCCCAAGCAACACGATAGGAGATCTGGTTACTTAGAGTTATATGGGGTTCTGTGTCTGGGGATCTGCTCTCCCCCGGCCTCTTCAACCTCCACAAAACCAGAAAAGCCTCCAGGTCCTCATTCATTCATTCATTCATTCATTCATTCATTCGTTCATTCAGTGTTTAACGTTCACTGCGATACAGGGCCCAGGTTAGGGGAGGGTTAGGGGAGGGAACTCCTGAAAGGAGAGGCCTAAGGAGGGTTTTAAAATTCGGGTGAGATTAGAGAAAATCCAGATTCTGGCCTTACGTACAAACACAGTATTTTATAGTAAAGACAGGACTAGAGACCCAGGTAATCAGAGAGCCCATAGGTGGGGTCCCCCAGGTGGATCAGGCTGTTGGTTTGGGGATGCTAATGTATGAAATAGCTCGAGGGCCAGTATTTAAAACAAACCCATTTAACAGAAGCGAAGTGAGATGAGAAATGATAAGGCCGATGAGAGGGAGACAGGGAGAGCCCAGAGGAAACGGGGTATCCACCCTTTGCGCGCTCTCTGCCAGGGGTTGGAGGACTTGTCCCAACCTGGCGGAGTCCAGAACAAAAGCGCTGGAAGGTGGGGAGCGGAAGGCGCGTCCGGGGCACCCGTGGGTGATGGGGGCAGGGGAGGGGGACGGCGGACCTCGTGCCACTGTCCCCCGTGGGCCCCGCGCTGACCCTGGACGGGCGCCTCTCTCGGGTCACTGAAGGCTCGACCCCGACCCCCCGCCGCGGCCGGACGCCTCCAGGTGAGCGCGCGGCGCGAAGCCACTTTACCTGCGCGCAGCGGGTCCTCCGGAGAAGCCATGGGGCGGGCGGGCGGCACCTCCCGGCCGCAGGGAGCGCTCGGCGCGGACCCGGAGCCCCGCGGTGCGGCCGCGCGCAGCTCCCGCCGCGGCCTGCGCCCCTCCTCCCGCTCCGGCCGCCGCTCCTCCCTCTCCGCCTCCTCTCCTCCCTCCTCCTCCTCTCCTCCTCCTCCTCTCCTCCTCCTCCTCCTCCTCTCCTCCACCCCCTCCCCTCCTCCTCCTCTCCTCCACCCCCTCCCCTCCTCCACCCCCTCTCCCCTCCTCCTCCTCCCCCCGTCCCCTCCTCCTCCCCCGTCCCCTCCTCCTCCCCCGTCCCCTCCTCCTCCCGCCCCTCCCCTCCTCCTTCTTCTCCCGTCCCTCCTCCTCTCCCGTCCCCTCCTCCTTCCCTCCCCTCCTCCTTCCCTCCCCCTCTCCTTCCCTCCCCTCCCCTCCTCCTACCCCTCCCCTCCTCCTCCTCTCCTCCCCTCCCCTCCCCCCTCCCTCCCCCCTCCCCTCCTCCTACCCCTCCCCTCCTCCTCCCCTCCCCTCCCCTCCTCCCTCCCTCCTCCTACCCCTCCCCTCCTCCTCCTCTCCTCCTATCCTCCTACCCCTCCCCTCCTCCTCCCCTCCCCTCCTCCTCCCCTCCCCCTCCTCCTACCCCTCCCTGCTCCTCTCCCCCGCCCTCCGCCTCGCGCTCACTTCCTGCCGCGCGCCCTAACGGAGCCCCCTCGCCTCGTCCTCGGTCCCTCCTGCAGCGGGCGGGCGGGCAGGGCGCGGGGACGGTGCCGGTGCCCGTGCGCCCCAGCCCGCCCGTCCCTGCCGCCCGCGCCCAGGTCCCGGGCAGGCCCCGAGCTCGCGCGGGCAGCGGAGGCACCCGCCTTAACCCCCGCGGGCCGCCCCGACGGCGCTCAGCCCGCACAGCCGGGCGCGCGGGCCAGGCGGAGGATGCCGCCGGGCGGCGCGCCTGCGGCCCTCTGGGCGCCCGGCACCGGCCCTTCCCGACCCCGGGGCCGAGCGCTCTGCGGGCGGTCGCGCCCCAGCGGCGGGCTCGCGCGGGCCCCTCCGGAGGAATAGCCGCGGATCGGTTCTTAAACTAAGTTTTAATTTATAGGGATTTTATGCCGATTACTTACGTGAGCACAGACCGGGAAAGTTTACTAAGAATATACTGTTTAAGATTGTTATACTTTAAGTAAACCTATCATCAATCACAAATCTATTATACAGAAGTGATGGGTAGCTTACATTGGAAAGGAATCTCTTAAGGGCTTTTAGATAATCTGCCTTCAACACACAAAAATAGGAAGATAGGAATTGGTTTGAGAGAGACAACTAGTAGCTTTCAGCGCACAATATTAGCAGTTCAACCAAAAGGAGCAGCCTCTGGCTAAAAACTCAGCTCTGAGAAACGCAGCAAAAGTCTACGTACCCTCCTGGCGACCAGGGCCCGGCTGTGCGCCTCTCCCCATCTGCTTGGTGGTCCCGAGGCCCATGGCACTCTCCAGACTGGCTTTATTCTCTGAGACGTGCCATGAAGACACCAGACACTCGGAGCAGAGTCCCGCGGGTGCCTGAGGGGAGAAGTACCTTCAGATGAAATTTCTCTGGGGAAATCTGTGGGTGGACCGGTAAACTTCCTCTTGGCCTGCCCTCTGGTTAGACGGGAAACTTTTGTAAGGGTATTTTCTCTTAGCATCCACTTCGAGGTTGGTTTGTGGTTCTTTCTGCACATCTGATGGTGGAGTTATTTTCTGAGGTTGGTTATCAGGAACCACCTACCAAGTTGGCCTCTCTGGTTAGCAACCGGACCTCAGCAACCTGAGCATTGCTCTGAAGCTGGTGTGTTTTTCAAAGCTCCGGACTACATATTTCATCTTGCTATCACTCGCATTCTTTATTATAGCAAATAGAAGATGGGTGGAAGAAATGCATCTTAAGGTTAAATTTTTTAAAGGAAGATTGGCTTGCTCTCTATGTAGGTTTTTTCCCCCTTTTATTCCATTTCATGGTACCATCCTTGCTTATGAATTGCAACCATACCCATAATGACCTTTCTTTTTCTCATGAGCTGTGTGAACTATAAAGTATAATGCAAATGGAAGCTATTATTGTGGCAATTGACCAAAAAAAAAAAAAAAAAAAGGTAATTTAACAAGAATTCTTAAGCACTGGAGTTCCCAAAGGGTTTAGACACAATCTGTTTGTTGTCACATTATGCCTCTTGCAATAAGAGCAACTTATTGCTGCCCAGAGTGTTTTAAAACACTCTTTAAAATGGACATTTTCAGCATCTCTTAAGAGCACCTAAAGCATGCTTGGATCTTGGAATCACATGTTAAATTTCATGCTGCCATTGCTGCACTGCTCTCTGATGAGCCCCAGTTTTTCTTTTTTTCCTTTTTTTAAATATATCTTTATTGATCTCAAAGAGAGGAAGGGAGAGGGAGAGAGAGAGAGAGATATTGATCAGCTAGCCTGCATGTGCCCTGACCAGGAATCAAACCCTGATCGCCTGGATCCTAGGTCGATCCTCAACTGCTGGGCCACGCCTGACCAGGCAGCCCCAGTTTTTCTTTTTCCAAAACTGGGGATTGCAGACTTGGCAATCATGGAGTCAGATATATTGGATTTCACTCATAGGCTTGTTGCCATAAGTTTGTGCTACTTTAGCAAGTAACCAAAATTTGGAGTCTATAAGAATTTGCAGGATTGTGAAAATTCAATGAAATATTGTACTATGTGACCTGTCACATAGTAGGTATAAATAAACTAGTTACCTTCCTGTCTTCATTCTTTCCTCAGAATTTAGTCTTTTGAGAAAGGCTCTTATCACCTCTGTTACAAGAAACAAACCAGTATTTGTTATAGTGTTTTTGCATAGAGCATGGATCAGTGGATTGACCCGTCACATTCATGAATGCAGTTTTTAACCAAACAAAATGCCAAGCCCTGGGGAAACCAAAGGGAGAAGGCCTGAGTCCTAGGAGTTTATGACTGAGAGAAATTTGCAAATATTGTTTCACTGTAGACTGGGGTAATGAAAGTTTAAACCAGGAAGGGTGTGTGTGTGGAAGAAAGGTTGTACAGAAGACGAGTGGCTTGGTGGTGACTACCCTCAGACTGCCTGTTTGCATGGAGGCTCTCAGGCAAATGCTGAGACCTTAATTCATGACAATTTGGCTGCAGCCTTAAGTGGGGAAAAACTGTTGGTCTTGTATCTTTTCACAAATAGATCATGACAATCATCAGGAACATTGTTATCTTCAAATAGGGGAAACTACAACTCAAAATATATTTTATTTGATTCATCATGGAATATGTTGTTTTTGTTCATTTTTATATCATTTTAGGTGTTACTTCAGTTTATGCAACCTGAAATAGAAAGTTATATTACTGCCCTGCTGGTGTGGCTCAGTTGGTTGAGCATTGAACTGTGCACCAAAAGGTTGCTGGTTCAATTCCCAGTCAGGGCACATACCTGGGTTGTGGGTTCAGTCCCAGGTTGGGGTGTGTGCAGGAGGCAACCAGTCAGTGTTTCTCTCACATCAATGTTTCTCTCTCTCTAAAATCAATAAAATATATATTTTTAAAAGTTATATTATTGAACCACATACTTCATTATTTCAAAGGGTTCATACATTGTATACAAATGAACCCAGCAAATAGGGCTCCCCAGCAGGGTTTCATCTACATAAAAGCGGCTAGATCTGCAATGGTCATGTGTGGACTTCAGGGGGCTCCTTATGTGCCAGAATGAGACAGTGCCTCAGGTGAATTTGCTTGATATACCCAGTGGAACTGTGTGGTTGGCAAGAGGCCCAAATGGGAGTTAAGGGGTTCGTTTGTCTCCTCATCTTTGAAATAGGAGACTCATTTTGTTAAATTTTGTCCAGAACTTGTGAAGACAGTTGTAGTGGATCTCTGTTTTGCCATATAATTTCTCAGAATAACACCCCAGCTTGCTTCTGGAAAACCACCATTCCCACTCTTAGTCCATGAGATTAGATGGTGGCGACATCACCCCCGGCCCCTGTCTCCAGGGGTTGGCATGAGACCCAGTATTGGCCGTTCAGAGCATTCCCGAATGAGCAATGAGCCTAGGAGGCGCATGGGACCTTTGCCAGGGCAGTTAGAAGGTGGGTCTTTAAATAACTAGTCCAAGATCACACAACTGGTACTTGGTGGAAAAACTGAGCAGGACTGAAAGGTTTGGGAGGGTCCACATCATAGAGAGCCTTGACCACCAGCAAAAGCACTGGGAACGATTTGTCAGGCACCAGGGAGCCAGGAAGCTAGATCTTGAGAAGTGGGGCATGAAAATTGGTGTTTTTGGAGGATTAGTCTGGCAGCTGTGTGCAGAGGAGAACAGAGCAAGGAGAGGACGAGGCTGAGAGGCCATTTACTCTTTACAATACACTGTAATTTACTCGAGTTCAACTTACACCCTTGTCCAAATGTGAGGGAAACGCAGATTTAAAAATGTGAAATATTCTTTCTTTGCCTTTCTAAGCATTCACTGTTTCCTGTGAATGTGTAACAAGGATGCATTCCAAAATGTTAACAGAGGGACTAAAAAAACTTGAATAAGTAAAACATTAACATTTTTGCTGCTTTGAGTCCTGTTCTGTTTGCGGGACACAACCTTCTGGTGCACATATGTGAGTGTGAGTCGTTGTTGAAGGCTTCTCTACTTCTCACGTGTGCAGTCACTGCCCTTCTAGTGCAGGAGGTGAAACCACTCTTGCCCACTCCTACCAGCTTACTGTGAATTATTTAACCACGAAGACACTTGGGCTGGCCCTGGCTGGGCGGCTCGGTGGGTCAGAACATCGTCCTGATACACCAAGGTTGCGGGTTCGATCCCTGGTCAGGGCACATACAAGAATCAATCGATGCATAAATAAGTGGAACAACAAATTGATCTCTCTCTCTCTCCCCCTCCCACCCGCCCTTTCTAAAATAAAAAATAAAAATAAAACACAAAAGACCAAAAAAGACACATGGGCTAGAAAACCAGTTTGAGTGCTGTACCATGGGGTGGGGAGTGGGAGCTGGGGAGGACAGGAGAGACAGGCGAAGAGGTGCAGCAGTGCAGGGAGCACTTTTATTCTAGAAACCCCCCTGCAGCCCAGGATCTGCACCTGCCACTCTCAGGTGGGCCCTGGTGCCTGATCTCAGCACCATTTCCAGCTGCTTTCTTCGTGAATATCTTCATATGTAACAATTTGTATCTGCTCCAGATTTTGAGGAAAAATCTGTTCAAAGCGATAAACTTTATGTATTAAAATCTGAAACCCAACTCACTAACAACTAGGGGAGCCTTTCTTTTGCTTTTGCTATTAGGAGAAAAGGGCAAATGAGAAGGAGGCCTGGTGTTATCAGTGACCAACTAAAAACTACATAGTGAGCACCAAGAGCAGTTTCCTGTGCTTTGTACCCGAGAATGGAGAACACAGGTGGGTGACTCACAGGGTCTTGCCTCAGTCCTGGGGAAATCCGCCTAGGCTTAGCCCTAGTCCTACCTAACACACCTGAAAAGCAAGACCCCAAAGGCTCAAACTCTTTCAAGTAGCTTAGCTATATCCCAAGAATCTCAAGAAGATTTATAGAAATGCTGAAACACCCAGTACTCACAAAGTAAATGCGTAGTGTCTGGGATGCAATTTTTAGGCTTTCAAGAAGGGAAATACAGGCTCATGTAGGAGAAAAATTAATCAATTAAAATTGACCCAGAACTGACACCGATGTTAGAATTAAGGACATTGAGCTTTTTTTTATAACTCCATCCAGTAGGTTCAACAAGCTAAGTAGAGAAATGGAAAATATTTAAAAAATGAAAATAGATCTTTCAGAGACTAAAACTATAATACATGAGATAAAATGTGCACTGAATGGGCCTGGCTGGAGTGGCTCAGTTGGTTTGAGCATTGTCTTGTGCACCAAAAGGCGCCTGGTTCAGTGCCTGGTCAGCATACATACCCAGGTTGTGGGTTCGATCTCCGGCCGGGGCATGTAGAAAAAAATTTTTTTAAAAAAATGAACTGTGGTGCAATGTTAAATGCCCTGAAATGCAAAGAAGGAGGGAGACCAAAAAATGTTTGAAGAAATAATGTTCGAAAGTTTCCCAAATTTCTTGAAAACCTTCAACCCACAGATCCAAAGGCTCAATGAATCCCCAAGCACCAGAAACATAAGAAAGCTTCACCAAACTTCAGCATAATCAAATTGCTCAAAGTCATAGACAAAGGTAAAATCTGAAAGCAGCCACAGGAAAAAAGACATTGCAGAGGGACAAAACTAAGGACGCAAAGATCTCTCATAGGAAGCCACGGCAGCCAGGAGACAGGGGAGCCATGACTTTAAAGAAGTGAAAGCAACTGTGAACCTAGAATTGTATCCCAGTAGAAAGATCCTTCAAAAACAATGATGGAGTAAAGACTTCTTCAGACATACAGACGTTGAGTCCATCTGCAGCAGACCTGCACTACAGACACTGTTAAAGGAAGTCCTGCAGGCAGACAGGAAAGGACACCAGGTGGAAATGTGGACCTACACAAAGGAATGAGAGCACCAGAAATGGTAAGTGCATGGTTCAATAGAAAAGGACTTCTTCCTTATTATTTAAGTGTATTTAAAAGCTAATAGATTTTAAAGCAAAATAGTAACAATGTATGTGTGATTTATAATAGAAATAGAGGTAAAATTAATGTCAACAATGGCTCAAAATCCTGGAGAGGAGAAATGAAAGTATGCTCTTCTAAGGTTCTTAGGTATGAATTATTATATCACTTAAAGATATACTGAGATCTATTAAAGATGTATGCAATAAACTAAAGCAACCACCAAAATAACACAAATAAGGGTTATAACTAATAAGCCAATAATGGAGATAAAATGAAGTCAGAAATGATAGAGCCTGGTGATTTCTTTAAAAATTAAGTGTACAAATACTAGATGATCCAGCCATTCCACCCTTAGTTATTCACCCAAGAGCAATGAAAGCATATTTAAAAGGCTTGTACATGAATGTAAAACCTAAAACTATACAACATACAGAAGAAAACATAGAAGAAATTTTTGTGACTTTGTGCTATGCAAAAATATGCTAGGTACAACACCAAAAATATGATACTATAAAAATAAAAAATTGGACTTCATCAAATTTTAAAACTTTTGCTTTTCTAGAGAAAATATTGCAAATATTTTTATCCAAAATATGAAAAGAGCCCTCAACCTCAATTATAAGGAAATAAACAACTCAATAAAAATGGACAAAACATTCAAAGAAAACTTCACCAAAGAAGATGGCAAGTAAGCACATGAATAGATGCCCACATCCCTAGTCTCTTGGAAATTACTAATTAAAACCATAATGAGATACAACTCAACAACTATTAGAATTGTTGGCAGCAGTGAAATGGCACCAGGTGTTAGACTGGGGGAGTCAGACTGGACTTTGGTTCAGCAGCCTCAGTGCTTGAGTTCTGACTAAGAAAGAATTCAGAGGCAAGACTCAAAACTATAAGAGAGAAGAAGGGAAGATGGTGGCCCTGTGAGAAGCAGCAGAGGCCCCCCACTCCCAGCCACGGACTCTATTTACTCCTAAATCCTATGTAGCCAGCTTGGAAAAACCAGAGAAACATACCTGAGTGGACGGAGTGTGAGTGGGGAGCACTGAAGAAACGTCACGGAGTCCGGTAAAAGACAGGGGCGTAGGAAGGGGGTGTCCCCCCTGAAGCCTGCGCTGGGCTCCAAGCCCGGAGACCTGGAGGCGGCAAAGCTCCCTCCCCTCGGGAGTGCGGACAGCCTCCAAAAGTAGGGATCCCGCCCTGCCGGGCGTGGCTCAGTGGTTAAGCGTCAACCTAGGATCCAGGCGATCAGGGTTCGATTCCCAGTCAGGGCACATGCCCGGGTTGGGGGCTCGATCAATGACTCTCTCATCATTGATGTTTCTATCTCTCTCTCTCTCCCTCTCCTTTCCTCTCTGAAATCAATAAAGATATATTTACGACAAAAGCGGGGATCCCACATCTGGAGTGCCGAGAGGGGAAGGAGTGCCCCACACACAGGGCAGAGGGGCCCAGAGGAGTGATGAGTCCTGGAGGGATCGACGCCTTCCTAGGAAACAAAGCTTCTAGTGGCGGCTGCTACCAGAGTCTAGTGCTCAGGGTGCTGACCGTAGGGAAGGCTGTCCCAGGGTCTGTGGCACCCAAGAGGTAAGGGACCAGAGGACTGCACTGAGCAGCCACACACAGGGACCCTCTGCCTCCCTGTGGGGCATTGTGTTGAGCCCCAGAAAGCGCTGAATCTGCGCGATGCGGGGAAGGGGAGGAGCCCTCCCGCCCTGAGCTCCTGGTTCGGAGAGGCTGGGATCAGTGACCAGCCCTGAGGGTGTCCTCAGGCCCTGAGCTCCCAGTGCAGAGAGGCTGGGATCAGTGACCAGCCCTGAGGGGCGCCGTGGTGGCTCTGAGCTCCTGGTGCAGAGAGGCTGGGATCAGTGACCAGCCCTGGGGGGCGCCATGGTGGCGCATGAAGGCGCCCCAGCTTCGCTGAGACCAGCGGTGCAGGGAGCTGCGTGGAGCTGACTTTGGGCCCCCTCCCGCTGGGTACCTTGGAGCAAGGGCGGCGGGACCTTGCAGGGCGGACTCTCTGCCTGTGTGTTGCTTTGTGCGTTTGTGAGTTTGATTGCAGAACTGGTTCCCACCTTCCCGGCGTGCACTGCACGGACAGACCAGCAGAGGCTGGGACTGGGGTCTGCACAGTAGATGGTCTGAGGGGCGGGCCTGGTTCGACCAGCCAACCAGAGCGGAGCAGGGAGGGGCGGGGCCCGCTGGCCTCTCCTGCAGCCGGGAGCACCACCCCCAACAGGAAAGGGGAGGATCCCGCTCACTGAAGCCCCAGACACACCCGCAGGGCACAGTCCTGAGGGGGAAGGGAGAGCAGCTCACAGGAGGACTTTACAAGAATAAGATTCTCAGGGACTGTTGTTTGGGAACTGGAGGAAACTCTGAAAACCCTGCTGGGGACTGGGCAGGCAAAGGGCTCACTGGAATGTTCTTTATTCGAACCCACTGAGCTCAGGCTGCTGGAATGGCCCAGACAGGAAAGGCAACCGGCTGAAATCAATCTGAAGCTGCATCAGGACAGAGCCTGGGGAACTAGAACCAGAGGACAGGGGACTGAGGAGCTGGCGGTGGAGCAGAGACTAACTCCCGCAGAGTGAGCACCTGACAGCGACACCTCTAAGGGGAGTGACACCCTGGGCTACACTAGCCACCCTGCACCCTAAAGACTCCACAGGAGACTCTGGAGCAAGACCAGGCCACTACAAGGTTGCAAAATAGCTGACAAGAGGAGGTGGCCCACGGAGAGCCTCAGATCAGCCATCTATCTAAGGACACCAGAGCCAAACCTAGACGCTCCTCACATTGGGTGATACACAAGCACCTCCCAGGAGAACGGAAATCAGCACACAAAACAGTGAGCCTCAGACAACACAAGCTGCCCAGAAGAAACCTACCTGATTGACTACGTTTTTTTATTCTGTTTTTTTGTTTGGTTTTGGTTTTGGGTTTTTTTGGATTTGGTTTTTTGTTTGTGTATTTATTTGTTTTTTCCCTTTTTTCCTTAGGAAGGGGAGAAAATTTGTTTTTTCTTTTTTAAATTTTATAATAATTTTTTTTAACATTTTTTAACTAAATTTTTTCTCTTTCTTATAAAAGAACTTTGTCTTGCTTAGCTTGTTTTTAGTTTTGTTTTGGTTATTTGCTTTGTTTTATTTTATCCTTGCTTCTACTATCAAGACTTTCTTGATATCCCTGCTTAACGACTGGGACTTTATCATTATAACCAAGTTTACAGCTTTCCTCTATAGTGTCCACCAAATCTCTTACCGGACTCCCTCCCTGCCTGGGCTATATCTCTCTCACTCCTCTCGATCCATTGGCATAAGTTTTTTTTCTTATTCTTTTTTCTTTTTCTACTTTTCTTTCATTCTTTTGTTATCCTCCCTTCTGTCTTCCTGTCTTTTTGTTTGATTGTTAGTTTCTCTTATTCTCTTTATTGTATTTTTGTTTTCTCATTTTCAACTATTCCCCTATTCCTATTCTCTCCCTTAATTTTTTGCTGGCCCTTCTTTCAGAGTCTTTTCTCTGCTTCTGTTATCTCCCAGTGGCTTCTCTATTTTTTACATTTTAGTTTATAATTATTTTCTAAATTTTCACCAGTATTAACAACAATATACATCTCTCTCTCTCTCTCTAAGCTTTACTTTTTCTTTCTCTCTTTGTTTTTTTTAAGCATTTTTTTTTTGTGTGTGTTCTCCCTTCACTCTCCCAGTTCTATTTTCATGTGGGTTGTTTTCATTGTGACTGTCAAGATATTTTGTAAGATACCTCTTGTTTCCTGGAAGTTTAATTGTGTATTGTCCTGCCTTGCCAGCACCCGTACAACAGCTTACATGACGAGGTTGGGGCTGAGACACAGTTAGCCAACCTGAGAGGAGGGTCCTCCCAAGGACTGGTCACCCAACCACAACAGGAGAACATAAAGAAACCACAAAAGGGACACCCACAAGAGGGACATGCCTAGAGCAAAGAGCTCAGAAGTATAAGGAAAACACACCTCTGGGCTCCACTGGACCCACAAGACAAAATCCCAACCCACAAGACTGGGAGACAGCAAATATATCTAACATATAGATACAAACACTAAGACCTACCAAAATGGAGAGACAAAGAAAAAACCCCCAACTTAAAGAAAAGAAAAAATCACCAGAAAAAGACTTTGATGAGATGGAGTTAAGCAAGTTATCAGAAATGGAAGTTCAGAGTATTGATGATGAAGATGTTCAAAGAACTTAAGAAGACTCTAGATGATAAGCTCGAGGACCTTAGTGAAAACATGAAGAAAGTGATACATAACAAACAAAACTCAGACAGAGATAAAGAATGCTGTATCTGATATCAAGAATGCACTGGAAGGAATTAAAAGCAGGCTCAGTGAAGCAGAGGATAGAATAAGTGACTTAGAAAACAGGGTAGAAAAAAATCACACAATCAGAGCAGCAAAAAGAAAAAACACTTAAAAAGCATGAGGACAGTCTAAGGGAGCTTTGGGACAACATGAAGCAAAACAACATTCACATTATAGGAGAACCAGAGGGGTAGGAAAGAGAGCAAGAGATAGAGAACTTGGTGGAGGAAATGATAGAAAACTTCCCTAGGCTGGTGAAGGAGAAAGCCACACAAGTTCAGGAAGCACAGAGGGTTCCAAACAAGAGGGACCCAAAGAGACCCACTCCAAGACACATCATAATTAAAATGGCAAATGTCAAGGACAAAGAGAAAATATTAAGGGCTGCAAGAGAGAGATAAGCAGTGACCTACAAGGGAACCCCCATAAGGCTGAGAGCTGATTTCTCAACAGAGACCCTTCAGGCCAGAAGGGAGTGGCATGAAGTTCTACAAGTAATGAAAAGCAAGAACATGCAACCATGATTGCTTTATCCAGCAAGGCTATCATTTAAAATTGAAGGTGAAATAAAGAGCTTCCCAGACAAAAAAAGGTGAAAGGAGTTCAGTACCACCAAACCAGCATTGCAAGAAATGCTAAAAGGGCTGCTTTAAGAAAAAGAAGGAATAGTGAGAGAAAGGTACATCAGCATAAAGGGGGAAAATGGCATTAAATAAGTTGATATCAATAGTAACCTTAAATGTAAATGGAATAAGTGGTCCAATCAAAAGACATAGGATAGCTGAATGGATAAGAAAACAGGACCCAAATATATGCCGTCTACAAGAGACCCACCTGAAAGCAAAAGACTCACACAGGCTAAAAGTGAAGGGATGGAGTAAAATATTTCATGCAAATGGAAAGGAAAAGAAAGTTGGAGTAGCAATTCTTATTTCTGACAAAACAGACTTCAAAATAAAAACCATAACAAGAGACAAAGATGGTCACTACATATTACTAAAGGGATCAATCCAACAGGAGGAAATAACCCTTATAAACATTTATGCACCCAATATAGGAGCACCTAAATATACAAAAAATTTCTTGGGGACTTTAAAGGGGAGATTGACAGCAATACAATCATAGTGGGGGACTTTAACACCCCACTGTCAGCACTGGACAGATCATCAAGACAAAAAATCAAGAGGGAATTGCAGACCTTAAATGACTCACTAGACCTAATGGATTTAATTGACATTTACAGAACATTTCACCCCAAAGCAGCAGAATACACATTCTTCACAAGTGCACATGGAACATTCTCAAAAATAGACCACATGTTAGGGCACAAGGCAAGTCTCTACAAATATAAGAAGATTGAAATCATATCAAGCATCTTCTCAGATCACAATGCCATGAAACTAGAAATCAACCACTATAAAAGAACTCAAAAATATTCAAGCACATGGAGGCTAAATAGCATGTTATTAAACAATGAATGGGTTACCAATGAGATCAAGGAAAAAATCAAACACTTCATGGAAAGTACCGAAAATGAACAGACAACAACCCAAAATCTATCGGACAAGGCGAAAGCAGCCCTGAGAGGAAAATTCATAGCATTACAGACCTATCTCAAGAAACAAGAAAAAGATCTAATGAATCATCTAACACAACAACTAAAAGAACTAGAATGAGAACAGCAAGAAAAGCCCAGAGGAAATAGAAGGAAGGAAATAATAAAAATCAGAGCAGAAATTAATGACATAGAGACTAAAAAAACAATACAAAAAATCAATGAACCCAAGGGCTGGTTCTTTGAAAAAGTAAATAAGATTGATGCACCTTTAGCCAGACTCACTAAGAAACAAAGAGAGAGGACCCAAATAAATAAAATCAGAAATCAAAGAGTGATGTAACAACTGACCCAACAGAAATACAAAGGATTGTAAGAAAATATTATGAGCAACTATATGCCAACAAATTGGACAACATGGGGGAAATGGACAAATTCCTAGAAACATACAACCTTCCAAAGCTGAATCAAGAAGAGGCAGAAAACCTGAATAGGCCAATAACAACTAATGAAATTGAAGCAGTAATTAAAAAAACTCCCTGCAAACAAAAGTCCTGGACCAGATGGATTTACAGGCGAGTTTTACCAAACATTCAAAGAAGAATTAACACCTATTTTATTCAAACTATTCCAGAAAATTCAAGAGGAGGGAAAACTCCCAAACTCTTTTTATGAGGCCAGCATCATCCTAATCCCAAAACCAGATAAAGACACTACAAAGAAATAAAATTACAGGCCAATATCCCTGATGAACATAGATGCTAAAATCCTCGCTAAAATACTAGCAAACCGGATCCAGCAATACATTAAAAAGATCATACATCATCACCAAGTGGGATTTATTCCAGGGATGCAAGGCTGAAACGACATCCCCAAATCAATAAATGTGATACAACACATAAACAAAATGAAGGACAAAAATCATATGATCATATCAATAGATGCAGAAAAAGCATTCAACAAAATCCAGCACCCATTTCTGATAAAAACTCTCAGCAAAGTGGGAATAGAGGGATCATATCTCAACATAATAAAGGCCATATATGAGAGACCTACAGCCATCATCATACTCAATGGGCAAAAACTAAAACCATTTCCATTAAAAACCGGAACAAGTCAGGGATGTCCACTTTCACCACTCTTATTCAACATAGTACTGGAAGTCCTCACCATAGCCATCAGACAGGAAGAAAACATAAAAGGTATCCAAATTGGAAAGGAGGAAGTAAAACTGTCATTATTTGCAGATGACATGATATTGTACATAGAAAACCCTAAAGACTCCATCAAAGTACTACTAAATTTGATAAACAAATTTGGAAAGGTAGCTGGATACAAAATCAACATCCAGAAATCAATGGCATTCTTATACACCAACAATGAACTTTCAGAGAGAGAAACTAAAAAAGCAATACCATTTACCATTGCAACTAAAAAACTAAGGTACCTAGGAATAAACTTAACCAAGGATGTAAAAGACCTGTACTCAGAAAACTATGGGACACTGAAAAAAGAAATAGAGGGAAATATAAACAAGTGGAAGAAGATACCATGCTCATGCATTGGAAGAATTAATATCATTAAAATGTCCATACTACCCAAAGCAATTTACAAATTCAATGCAATTCCTATTAAAATACCAACAGCATATTTCACAGACCTAGAACAAACATTTTGAAAATTTATATGGAACCAAAAAAGACCCTGAATAGCTGCAGCCATCTTGAGAAAAAAGAACAGAGTGGGAGAGATCACATTACCAGACTTCAAACTGTATTACAAAGCCACTGTAATCAAAACAACCTGGTATTGGTACAACAACAGGCATGTAGATCAATGGAACAGAACAGAAACCCCAGAAATAGACTCACTTTATTATGGTCAGTTAATATTTGACAAAGGAGGCAAGAGTATCCAGTGGAGTAAAGACAGTCTCTTCAATAAGTGGTGCTGGGAAAATTGGACAGATACCTGCAAAAAAGTGAAACTAGACCACCAACTTTCACCATACACAAAAATAAACTCAAAATGGATAAAAGACTTAAATGTAAGTCACGAAACCATAAAAATCCTGGATGAAAACATAGGCAGTAAAGTCACAGACATCCCACGTAGTGGATTTTTCAGTGATACATCTCCTAGGGCAAGAGAAACAAAAGAAAAAAATAAACATTTGGAACTACATCAAACTGAAAGGCTTCTGCACAGCAAAAGAAAACAGCCTCAAAATACAAAGGAACCCCACAATCTGGGAAAACATATTTTCCAAGGATGCATCTGATAAGGGACTAATTTCCAAAGTGTACAAAGAACTCAGACTACTCAGCAAGAGGAAGACAAACAACCCAATTAAGAAATGGGCAAAGGACTTGAATAGACACTTCTCCAAAGAGGACATAGGGATGGCCAAGAGACACATGAGAAAATGCTCAACCTCGCTAATCATCAGAGATGCAAATTAAAACCACAATGAGGTATCACTTCACACCTGTCAGAATGGCTCCATCAACAAACGACATGTGCTGGCGAGGGTGTGGAGAAAGGGGAACCCTAGTACACTGCTGGTGGGAATGCAGACTGGTGCAGCGACTGTGGGAAACAGGATGGAGGTTCCTCAAAAAATTAGAAATGGAGCTGCCATTTGACCCAGTGATTCCACTCCTAGGAATGTACCCTAAGAATCCTGAAAATTAATCAGAAAGAATATATGTACCCCGATGTTCATAGCATCACAATTTACAATAACTAAAATCTGGAAACAGCCCAAGTGACCATCAGTAGATGAGTGGATAAAAAAGCTGTGGGACATTCACACCATGGATACTACGCAGCTATAAAAAAGAAGAATCTCGTACCCTTTGGGACAGTATGGATGGACCTGGAGAATATTATGCTAAGTGAAATAAGCCAGGCAGAGAAAGACAAACATCACATGATCTCGCTTATACATGGAATCTATAGAACTTAATAAACTGATGAACAGAATAGATTCAATGACATGGAGCACAGACCAGACTGACGAGTGTAGAGGGATGGAGGAGGGCAGGTGGGTGGAGGGGGAGAGAGTAACCAAAGAATTTATATGCATATATGCACAACCCAAGGACAAGGACAATGGTGGGGAGAGGGACTGGGGAGGGGGATGGGATGGGGTGGAACGGGTCATTGGGGAGAAAAAGGGACATCTGTAATATTTTAAACAAAAATAAAATTTTTAAATTAATTTTTAAAAAAACTATAAGAGAAAGTTTATTTAGAAAGTCACAGAGGTAGAAGAGGTGAGCCCTAGAAGAAATGGGCTCAGGAAACAAGTTACAGAGGCAAAAGATGGGCCTTTGGAGTTCAGGAGAGAGAGGCAAGGAAAACATGCCTGGAGGAAAGGGGTGGGGAAAGTCAAATGCTCCATAGAGACAGTGACACTGGGTCCTCTGTCTTGAGAGTATTTATCTGGAGGTCTCAGGGGAGGATCCCAGTAAAATATTCATCAGCTTTCCAGGTGTGTCCTTTCAGGGTCATGGTCTCTACTGATTGGCCAGCACCAGGATAGGGGGTCATTAGTCATTGCAGCTGGTCCTGATGTCAGTCATGTTGTTACTTGTCTGGTTTTGTTGATTTTCTGGGCCTGGAACTAAAACATAGGTTTATACAAGGCCTAGATGTATTTGATGCAGGTCAGAGCCTTATTGTTGTCCTGGGGGCCTAATGCTTAAGGGCTAGTCTCTGACCTCCTTGGTTCCCCCTCTAAGGAAGTCTAACCCCCATGATTAGCAACATGCCAGGGGAGGGTCCGAACAACATGAGCAGAAATATGAAAGTCATGGGCTCTAAACCATGTGACCAGTGATATGAAAGGCCAGGGTGTTACTGGTGGGGAGAACTCTTCATCCCCACCTGTTGCTGGGGAATGTGGGGTTCTTGGGGTGCTGCTGAAATAAGAATTTCCAGAGGCCACCACAGGAAGATGAGATATTGTGTTAAGCTTTACTTTTGTGGAATTACACCCCTGAATTTCCAAGGTCCCATTTCCCTTTGTTCCACCAAGGAAGAAGTATAGCTGTGGCTTCAGCAAAGCTAGGATCAAAGCCAGTGTCCATGTTGGAGCAATGTCCAGTCCAGCATCAGTGGCAGTCCATCAGTCCATTGTATGTGGCGTCCAAGGGGCCACATGGCTGTGGAGAGAACAGGGGCAGGAGCAAAGCCAAAGGAACCAGAGAGCCAAACGCCAAGAGCACCCAGAGAGAGAGAATTCCTTTGTCTACGGGGTTATGTATTCCCAAGTTTTTGTGGGCTGGTAGCAGCTCCACCCCCCCGGGCAAGTGATCCCTGTTCCCAGGTTTGATTCCTGATGTCACTCAAACTCACTGCACAGGCACCCATTGTCCCCTTTGTGCAGTCACTTCCCCCAGTAATCTACAAGGGATGGGCTGGTGGTTCCCGGGGAGTGTGAAATTGCAGCTTCCTGGTGAAGCTGTCCAAATAACATGCCTATATCTAGCCATCCTTTTGCTCCTTTCCTATTATTAATTAGCTAATTACAGTGGTTTCAAGAGGGTCTAAACTGCATGACTAGCGATATGCTAGCGAAGGAAAGGTAACCCTGGGGGTAAGGTCCATTGCTAGGCATGAGAATGGGAGGGGCTTCCCACCCTGGTGACCTTCTGTACCTGATCTCCTGTCCTTGCTCTGCTCATGTCAGCTAACTGCCCGCCACAGAATGGCTGAAATTTAAAAGACTGACCACATCAAGTGTAGCAAGGATGAGGAGGAGCTGGAACGCCCACACCCGGCGGGTGCAAGGTTAAATGGTATAACCTCTTTGGAAAACCATTTGGCAGTTTCTTAAAAATTCAAATCTATACCTACCACATGATCTTGCTATCCCATGTTTTTACCCAAACATGCGTTTTTGAAAAGCACATGTTAGTACAAAAACTCATACACAAACGTTCACTGCAGCTTTATCTGCACTACTGCCAACTGGAAACAACCCAAATGTCCACCAGCAGGTGAGTGGGTAAAGGCGGTGGGAAGCCTCTACAACGAATGTGACTCAGCAATGAAAGGAGGGAACTGTGGATCCACACAGCAATGTGAATGAATCGCAAAACGGTTTTGCTGAGAGAGGCCAGAAAAAAAGTAACATACTGTGTGACTCCATTTACATAAACCTATTGAAAAGCAAACTAATCTACAGTGATAGATCATTGGGTGCCTGAGCTGCTGATTGGGAGAGAAGAATGACCCCAAAGGGACAGGGGTGAACTTAGGGGGATGAAGGATACGTTCACCATACAGAGCTTGTGATGATGATTTCATAGGTTTACACATATGTCAAAACTTAAATTGTACACTTAAGTATGTGCAGTTGTTTCTATGACAATTATACCTTAGTAAAGCAGTTTTTTAAAAGAATGGATACATGCTAAACTCATAACCATGTCTGATAATGGCTCTCTCTAGGCAATGAAGGAAGAGCCAGGACTAGGAGAGGGTAATGCTTAAAGAGACTTCAGCTTTGTCTTTAATGCTCTAATTTTACATATGAATAGTTATTTATTTATATCTTATTTAATTTAAAATAATTTTAAATAGAAAATTTATAAGTTATTTTCACAAAGCTGCCAGCTTCATAAAATCAGTATTGACCTGCTTACCCCACCCACACATTGTTTCACAGACTGTTCTGTCTGCAGATTTCTAGACTATACAATGTTCAATTAAATATGAAAGTAATAGTTGATTTTTTCCATTTTACAGAATAAACTGTGGTTAGCATATTTCAAATGATTCGAGGCTTTTCCTATCTGATATACATCATTAGCATTTCACTCCTTTGTGTCACACTATTTTGATCCCTTTTAAAATTCAAATCTTATACTATTATAATTATTTCCATCACTCAGGTTTTCTTGGGGGAACGGGGAACATTCTGAAAGATGAGGGAGGGAGGGAAGTACGCGGAGAGGGAGGTAGGGGGCGCCAAAGGCACACGGAGTGGAGGCTTGCGATGGAACAAGCTGAAGCCAAAACCTGTAACAGCAGTGACGGGGAAGAAACCTGTACTTTTTTGTCAGTAAGTTACACTTGGCACCATTAGCACGGAGAAAAGTTTAATTCAGGTGAAACAAGGGAAATTTTAAATTGCACATTGTAGGATATAATTTCTCATAGGTTAACCTTTCTCAAAGGTTAATTGACCTTTATTTTTGTGGTCAAATAAGAACTTGAACTTTAGAAATGCCCACAACTTGTATCTCAATAAATGCTCTCTCAGTGTCAGGGCTACTTATTTCTTTTGTAGAGAAAGGGCATTGTGACTTTAGTTGTCTCAACAGGCAACTTCCTATGATGCTCAGCGTCCATTTCAATCACTGGAGAGAGGACCAACCCCCATCTCTCTCCTTCCCAACCCTCCCTCTCTCCACCAAAGGGTTCAATCAGTTATGAACACTACGTCACTTTTTTTTAAATGGAGTTTGCGATTGAGGATTATGGATGTGAATTTTGGACATAAGAAAATAACCCCAAAGAAGAATAAGTTTAAGTGCAGAAAGAATCATTTTAAGTAATAAAGTATAAATAAGAAATAAGGAAGTGGTAGCACCAATGGTGCATGGCTGAGTTATGGTACACTAATGATGATCACAAAAGTATATTCCTACAACAATAAAAGTTACTTTGCTTCCAACAACTAAAAACTTTAGAATGGCAAGCATGTAAGAGCTCGGAGTCGTCACTCCTTCCTAACAAGTAAAGCGCTCAGCAAGCTGAAAAAGAACAGCTCTTCTTAGACCCACCAGAGAAGTGATGTCATAGGGCAAACTGCTGCCCTCAAAATTAGAGCCCAGCAGGCGGATACAGAGAATCGCAACGTCCCAGGGCAGAAACCCACAAGCAAAAACCTCTCTGGGAACCAGTACAGGGCAGGGAAACCAGTGCTGTAACTGACAAACTGAAGGCTCCGTGTGGACAAGACTGAGAGAAACCCTCCACACTCCTGGAGTTTCACCTCGAGGAGCTGGACCAGGTTCTCACAGGGACTACCAGTAGGGGGAGGGGGAAAGGAACCATTTTGAAAGACCCAGAGCATTGTGTTTTTCTTACGGCCTGCCCTCCAGAGAAACTATTTTACCAGAGCCTAAACTACTGGGGTTTTATCAGAGCCTAACCAAACTGGAGGAAGGAAACACCCAACTGCAGGTGGCTATAGCAATCCCGTCCCTCCTAGGAGGGAGAGGGGGCTGAGAAGCATTTGTAAAGCTCAGTCCAGGGTCACCCGCTCACCGAAACACAAGGACCTAATCACAGAAGTGTAGAAGGCCCCCTCCCCCCCACCACACCACCACATCACTGCAGGCGCCTTTACTGCAGCTCAGTCACCCACTATCAAGAAAAAATTACAAGGCGTAGCAAAAGGCAAATAGCACAACTTGGAGACAGAGCAAGTATCAAAACCAGGGATGGCAGAGATGTTGGAATTATGAGACAGGGAATTTATAACTATGATTAATATCCTAAGGGCTCCAACGGATATACAGCATGCAAGAACAGATGGGCAATGTAAACAGAGGGGTGGGAACTTTCAGAAAGAACAGAAAACAAATGCTAGAGATCAAAAGCATTGTAAGAGCAATGAAGAATGCCTTTGAGTAGGCTAGACACAACTGAGGAAGGGATCTCTGAGCTTGAGGATACGTCATTAGCAACTTCCAAAATGGAAAAGCAACGGGAAAGAAAACGGGGGGGGGGGGGGGGGTCGACACCAAATACCCAAGAACCATGAAATAACTGCAAAAGGTTTAACACATGTCTAAGGGAATATCAGAAGAAGAAGAAATATGGGAAGCGATGGCTGAGCTGTGTAAGCCTCCATCACTGGTGCCACCCGAGTACATTTCACAGTGGGATTTCCATGTCTTAATGTCTTCTGTCCGCTTTATTTCCAAGACCTCCAGCTGGAGACCCTAGTTGGGTAGAAGGAAAAGGTGTTTTTGCCCCCTACAATCTGATTAAAATCGATTGTTTATTGGGATGATACAGGAGAAACTTCTGAGCTTTTTTTTCTTCCAGCCAAACAGCAGCTTTATTAGTGATGCTGGAGTCTTCACAGGCAGTACAGTGCGTGTGGAATATTGCCCAGGGCCCAGGGAATGCCTCTGTGCGCCGTGAACAATACTGTGTAACACTTACACTGGAATGATATAAAGCTTTGGGGTACAGGTTTTCGGGAAGACAAGGTAACACTGCCAGACCAGCACTGCACACAACACCAGCTCTCAATGTGGATTTGGTTTTTGACCAAGGGGGTAACTTCTAATTTTTCTAAGTTCTTTTTATTTTTGAGAGAGGAAAGGGAGGGGAGGGTGAAAGAGAGTGGGAGAGAGAGAGAGAAACATGGACGTGAGAAACATCGATTGGTTGCCTCCTGCATGCACCAGGACCAGGGACTGAACCAGCAACCTGGGTTGTGCGCTGACCAGAACCGGACCCACCGCCGTTGGTGTAAGGGGGGACTCTCCCACACTGAGCCACACCAGCCAGGGCAAGGGATTAACTTCTAAGTGATCAGTCGCTGGGGCTGCTTTAGGCTCAGCGGCAGGAGCGGGCGTCCAGGGCTGCGGCTCCCCTTGGCCCTGTCCTTTCACCTTCACCTGCAGGCTCTGCCCTTTCCCTTCCCCAAAGGCTTCTCCTCAGTCTTGGGCAGGAGCCAGGCACGGGCGGCACCTTGCCCGCCTGGCTCAGGGGCACGGCGGCGAGGAAGGCACTGGCGGCCCGCAGGGCCTCTGCGCGTCGTCCAGCAAGGGGTCGGTGTCCACCAGGGCCTCCATCTCCACGGGCTCACTGCTGCTGAAGGTCATGTGCCCAGAGACGGTGGTGACAGACCACCTTCTGGTCTCGCCGTGCAAGTGCCTGGCTGGGCTGTGCCAGGAGCCCAGACGCCTCGCCCGGCCCCACGGGGGCGCCTCCGCCGCAAGGCTGCGCGGCCAGCAGCCCAAGGCCCGGCCAGGCGGGTCAGGCCGGACTGCCTGCGGCTGACCCGCTCGGCTCGGGGTTCGGGGAGCTGGGCGACGCCCGTTGCCCACTTGGTCTCCCTGCGCCCCGTCTCCGGGCCTCGCACCGCCGGCTGGGACCGCGTCCCGCTCCGCCCGCACCGCGTCCCGTGGCCCAGGCGGTCTCGCGGGCCGGCCTCTCGGGGCCGTGGGGCTGTGGGGTCGTTCTCGGACCCCACGCGGACCTGGCTGCCCCGAGCGTCCGGAGCGAAGCTGACCCCGCGCCGCCGGCAGCCTGGCGGGAGACACGCGACAGGAAGGCGCGCCCGCCTCGGCGCGGGTGCGGGAGACCCCCGCGCGCCTCCACCCGCCTCGGGCGGTTCCTCCGCGGGCGGCCGTTCACGGAGGGTCCAGGCCCAGTGCCGTGGAGGGTGGAGGCCCCGCAGCGTCCCCGCCCCCGCGCAGCTCTGGGGCCGCAGGCGCTGCCCCGCACCGCGAGCCCTCGGGGCCGGGCCGGGGGCGAGGGGGCGGCAGGCGGTTCCCGGGCCACTTCGTTCTCCGCCCGGTCGGCAGACGCTGAGCCGAGCAGGTGCGGGAGGGGCCGGGAGGGCGCCGCCTCGGCGCGGGCTCCCGGGCGGGCGAGCGGGACCCTGCAGGCCGGCGGCTGTTGGCACGCGGGGCACGCGGGGCACGCGGGGCACGCGGGGCCCGGCGCCCGAACGCACCCGCCTACTTGCGCCCAAGCAGAGTCCGCGAGCGGGTGTAATCTGGGCGACCCCTCGGCGAGCAGCCGCGGGGAGACGACGGCGGGGCCACCCTGTCCCAAAATGGGCCAAACTGGCCTCGGGGCTGCGCGAGGTCGGCCTGGGACGGGGCCGCGGGAGGCCGGGCGGCGCCCCTCCTCGCCCCCCCGGGTGTTCCGGTGCCCGCGGGGCCCCGACTCCTCGGCCGCCACGGAGCGCGCGCCTGGGGGCGGAGCGGCCCCGCGGGAAGTGATCGCGGGTGGGCCCGTCGCGGCCGCGCCGTCGGCCGGGACTACAATTCCCACAAGGCCGCGCGCTCGGGGCGGGGCCTGGGGGCGGGGGCGGGGCCAGGGTGCCGGGGCGGGGCCAGGGGCCGGGGCGGGGCCAGGCGGGGGTCCCCGCGGGGCTGGGGTCCGGGCCTCTGGTCCCCAGGCCCTGGCGCTGGGGCCCCGCGCTCCCCGGGGAGCCTGCCTGCGGCCCGGGAGGGGGCCCGGGCGGGGCAGACCCGGTCCAGACCTGCGCCGGGGCGGGGCCGAGGGTCGGGCTTTGATCCGGGAGCCGGCGGGACGCGCCGCGGGCCGGGCCGGGGTTCGCAGCGCCCGTGGTCGGCGCCGCGCGCGGCCCCGGGGGCCCCGGGGCTGGTTCTCAGCCCGCTCTCCACGGCGCCTTTTTATTTCAGTGCCTGCTCTCATAACTGCCTGCTCCCATTTCATGACCTGATAGGCTTGCTTATCCCTACGATTATTTTAATTACACCGATTTTAATGTTCTGATCAGTTTTTTAAAGTTCCCTCAGGTACAAATTCTCTCTTAAAAGAAAGAAAGAAAATTTAGAGTTGTTGAGTTTTGTGTGTGTGTTTTCTTGGTTTGGTTTTCCTAAGTGGTTGTGATTGCGGGCGTATGTCCACGCATCCTTCTGTGCCTGAGATTCCGTTTTTCACCCTCTGCAGGGGAAGGGCCACAAGGAGAAGGGCGCTGCAGGACCTTTTTCTTTTTTTTTTTTTAACGAAGGTGGCAAGAGGCAAGATTTGTGGCCTGGGGGCCACCCCGCCGGAGCCCGATCATCAGTGTGTGTGCGTGTTCGCGCGGCCCACGCTCGCGTGCCCTCCCCTGACAGCTGGAGCGGAGACCCCGTTTTCCGTCTCCTGAACGATGCTGTTTTTGTGAAGCTTCCTGTTCCAGCCGCTCAGCCAGTGACCCCTCAAATGTCCCCGGACCGCACCCTCCAGGTTGTCGGCCCCCTTTCCTCATGTGCAAATGGGGATGGTAGGAGACCTTCCTAAGAGTACTTAGCATCTCTCTTTCAGTACTTAGAAGGGAACCAAACATCTTCACCAGGACTCTCAAGGATGAATGAACAACAATACCAGCAATAACTTTACCACAGAAATGACAAAATATCCATTCTTTGCATATTAAAAAGATTTCAAAATCAACATTATGTTAAACAAAAGAATTTGCTGGGGGCAATCATTTGAACATTGATGTTTGTACACTACAGAGCCACGCTGGTTATCCATATCCCATATAAGGAAATGCCATCCATTAAAAAAATAAGGTAAAACCAGAACGCCGATCGAGTGCAACTATTAGGTTAACTCCTGTCTGTGCCCTGAACTCCTGCGCTTAATGAGCATACTTTTAAATTTGAATATTTACTTTTCTAATCAAGAAATTAGAGGGTCGTTGTTTTCAGCATTTAATCCCTTCATTGACAACTGTGATTCCCAGCATCCCTTGGGCACAAAAATAAGGATTATTTTTAGTTTTAGGCAAAAAATAATTAAATGATTACGGCATATAAAGGCTGCTGCACACCCGGGGTGGCATGCTGCGTTCCCATCCTGAAGTACGGCCCGCTCAGATGGACGCGTGTGCATACGCGTAACACGCACCACCCTCACTCTGACACCTGTGCATCTGCTCTCGTCACCTGAGGTAGGAAGTTCTGCCAGGCTCAGCTCAGTACAGTACAGAACAGACTTCATCCACTTCAAAATTTAATTATTTTGTGGTTCCCACTTTCCCCATCTCTTTTAACAGGTAAGGCAACTATGCCCAGCAAAACTTGGGTTTTTGACCAACTCATAAAAGATATAAAAAAATATTAATAGCTAATTACTACTAATTAGTATTATTGATACTAATAGCTAGAAGAACATAATTGATGGAGAGGTGTATTTAGCTCAGACTTTACCATGGCCTTTTTTTTCCCCCGCAGCCCAGTGGTGGAGTGAAGCAGAAACATTGCCAGTCTGCACTGGAGACAGGGATGTTTCCTCCATTGTGCGTTGATATAGTTGAAAAGACTAAAGAGTAACACCTTCAATGGCTTTAGGAGCCACCATTCTTAATTCTGCATAATTCTCTTTGAATTAAATTCCAGGTGAAGTCAAGGTAGCCATTTCCTTGTCATATGTAGGCATGATATGGCTTCTGTGTTAAAGCATTGCACATAGATTCTGGACCTATAAGTAGCAGACAGGATTTCTTCATATTAACTTGCCCTCCACTTCAGGCAGAACAGTCTTGTATTCAGACCTTCAGTGTCAGTTTTATTTCGCACAAAAATATCAGACCACCTCCATGTCCATTCTTTCATTCAATCATGCCCCCAACAAGTCCTCATTAGATGCTTGCTAAGTGCCAGGAATTGGGTTAGGTGCTGGGATACTGTTGTGATCAAGGCCAGGTGAAGACGGTTTTCCATGTTGCACGCTGTCTCCTGTTCTTACATGTCTTATGATTTTGTTTCAGCAAGTGCCATATGATACAAATGATCATTGTAAAAATTATTATCACAAAAGGAGTTGTGAGCAAAAGGCCAGTAGGTCAGTATCACTACGTCATCAATAATAGTGCTAATAACTTTTCACGTTTGTTTATCTTACATTCTTTTACTCTTGAAGTAGTAGCTTTGTGTGGGTTAAAGAGAACTAGTGTTTCTACTCTCATTTTAGAAGTGAGATTATAAGAAAAAGGTCAGATTCCTGTCTGAACTTGCCAACAGCCTAGATGCTGTTGGTCAGTTCCGGAGTTCAGGTTTGTGGACCCAGAATCTTCCATCCAGAGAGGATGGGTGAGTGAGTCCCTGCTTACTACTCTCCCAAGGACCCACTCTCGCTGAGGTAGAAGAATTTCAAGCACCCCATGAAGATCCAGTAATTTTAAACTGTATGTTCCTTAGGGCCTCTCTTATCTTGTGACCCATGGATGACTTGCTGAAGAAAGGAGAAAGTAAATATCAGAAACCTTATCACTAAACACAAACTGCAATTTGTACCTAAGTCAGGATGCTCTTCAGTAAATAAATCACCAGCTTCCTTAGAAGCCTTTACCCACCTTCTCATGTCTCTATCATGTCCTATAAATAGAAGTAGTTATCAGAGCCCAGCTGGCTTATTAATCACAGTTCATCTTACTCCCAGAAGACAGATAATTGTTATATTTCTATTCCACTACCTTGACACTGATGTAGAATTGTTCATAAACTGAATTCTAACTAAGGAACCACAAAATTTTAATAGAAAAACAATATCCTTGATTGTATTGTGGAAATGTAAGTGCCCAGTGCAATTTTCTTAATTTGTACAATTACTTAAACATCACAGTAAATGAATCAAGGCCATTGTCAAGCTTCGGTCCAGGAGAGTCATTAACTAGAGAAATTTCCCATGCTCTTTGGGACGGCAGTCTCCGTGAGCTGGCCACACACCTTTGGCAGCCTGTGGACTTTTTGACAGCTCAACAGCATTTCTGTGTTCAAGGCATCATCAACCTTTTCTTCAGGAGACAATGTCAGTTTTGTCACCCCTCATGTTACTGTCCTCAGAAAAGCCCCTGGCACAGGAGGCTGAACCAATTCTCCATGGGAATTTTTAGGAAAACCACCTCCAATGTGATCACCTGAGATACCCCCAAGATAAAATGGAAATTCTAAACAACGTCCATAGTAAGTCTATTAATACTGATAAGGAAAGGGTTTTCCCCTTAATACCATAACACTACACACACACATATCAGGAGAGATAATTAAAAACCAAAACAAAACAGAACAACTGGGGAACAGAGGAAAGTATAAACATAAAAATTCAGAGGAGCCCTGGCCAGTGTGGCTCAGTTGGCTGGACACCATCCTGTGCACTGAAAGGTTGCTGGTTCAATTCTCGGTCAGGGCACATGCCCAGGTTGTGGGCTCCATCCCTGGTAGGGGGTGTGCAGCAGGCAGCTGATCAAAATTTTGCTCTCACATCGATGTTTCTCTCTCCCTCTCCTTTCCTCTCTCTCTCTAAAAAAATAAATTCAGAGGACGAGAGCACTGATGTTGCACTGATGTTAGGCTTTGTGAAAGCAACGTTTTTGCCTGTTTTAGTCCCTGTTGTGCCAGCAGCACCCCCAACAGCAGCTGGCACACTGTAGCCACTCAAAATGAATTTGTCTTGAGCAAATCACTTTGGCTTTTGATAGCGAGGTAGGTAGTTCCTGGTCCTCAGGCAAGGGGTAGGATTTGTGCTGGGATTTTAAGAACTGGAAGAGCCAATCAGCAAAATTAGCTGCTAAACTGTGAAGGATGCAGTTCACTGGGTCAGGGTGGGTCTAAATCTAAATACATTTTTAAACATTTTTACTCTATGGCTGTGCTCTGTACACATTTTGATAATTTTCCTTTGAAAATGTAAGGTACACACATGTGGTCCATAATGAATTCTCTTTATCCATCTACAGAATCACACAACAAAGTCGTCCTGACTGGCCTCAGCCCACTGCCTCCAGGATTATAAGTGCATCCCCTGGCCTTCCTGATGTCATGACCTCTCCTACACTCGGTCCCACTCCCATCCGTATCTATGACTCGCAATGTCTGCGACCTTGGAGTTGCATCTGTCTGACTTTGGGTCATACGAAGTTTTTGAAGCCAGTGTAAATTCTACACTTACAGTATTTCTCAGTTTGGATGAGCCAAATTCTAAGGGGTCATAGCCACATGTGGTTACTGGCCACAGTATTTGGGTGGTGCAGGTCTAGAAAGTTCACACATATTGTAAGTTATGCTACTTTTTAAAAAATATATCTTTGTTGGTTTCAGAGAGAGGAAGGGAGAGGGAGGGAGAGAGATAGAAAGATCAGTGACGAGAGAGTCATGGATCAGCTGCCTCCTGCACGCCCCAGACCGAGGATCGAGCCTGCAACCCAGGCATGTGCCCCGACCAGGAATCGAACCACCAGCTCCTGGATCCTAGGGCGATGCTCAACCGCTGAGCCATGCCCAGCCTGGCGATCTTGATTTCAATAACTAGTCAAGTGGTAAGTCATTTGCAGAATCATGCATTCAGCCTGGCGAGGCACATCCCAGCCCTGCCCCTGCTCTGCCAGAGAGCTTACACTAGTGGTTATTAGTGTTTCAGTGCTTTTCGTTCACTATGTTTGATAAAAGGTAGCATGGGTTGTGACAAAGACTCAGGTCATGAGTACTCATTCTGACAGGTGCTAACCTTGGCCTCTGTCCTTTAGTTCAGTTTTAGCAACAATCCTGCTGAGTCAGTTCATCAGAAAGTCCCCACCCTTGATATCTGATCAAATTCCTTATCCCACACCCTCCATATCTGATCACCCAGGTCTGCCTTCGGCAATAACCCTGTCCAGTTGGGGAGTCAGAACCCCCACTCCCACCCTTACCCCTGATGCTGCTTCTTTCCAAAAACACACAGCCTTGTTCTTCAGGGCTGGGCCCAGGAGACCTCCAGGTGTTGCAGGGAACACCGTAGGAGGGCATGTGGCCCTAAGGTGATCATAGAGATCTCTGCAAAGTGAGCATATTTTCGTTACTCGGGAAACTTCCAAGGGGGTGACAGACTCATTCTTTGTGCACCTCGCAGGCAGTTTTTCCTGCAATGGGAGTCATCCAGTTAGAAAAGGTGTGTCCCTAACTTAATGCAGTGGTCACCAGTTTGGCCCAGGAGGCAGTCAGGTCAGCTCAGCCCACTGGCTGGGATTGTGCTGTATGTCACACTTGTGACATCTCCCTGATGCACCTGGGGTCATGCCTTGTGTCACATGGGAAGGTCAGTACAGAACATTAACTGCAGATTCCCTCAGCTGCCTGGGTCTGGGACCCTGGAGGGCATGGTGGAGCTCAGGTTGGCCCTGTCCTGCTGCTTGGGTCTGGTCAGCAGTAATTTTAAGTGCTTTATGGCCCAAAAATGAATGGGTTGGTCAGTCATCAGAGTGCCTGACTTGTTAGAAAATTCCCAGGAAGCCAGCGAGTTCAGCGGTGAGGATGAGTGTTGTTGGGAGACAGTTCTGCATCCTTTATTTCTGCACAGGACTCAAGGACCTGGTTCCAGATTGTCTGTTCAAGGATGGGTATGTGGAGAACATTCCTGAAATATAGAGGGAGTGTTTCTTTCCAGAGCAGAGGGCAGGCCTGCTTACTGTCTGGTATAATAAAGATAATGGCGCCGTCTAGGGAAGATGAGCCAAGCTTACTATAAAGGATCTGGGTCCCTATGCTCAGGGTTCCTCAGCTGTGATGCAAACCTACTGTGTGTGCAGCATCTGCCTGGCCTGCTCCGTTCATGCCCGCGGCACCCATGGACATGAGCTCATGCTACTTGCTGCTCCATGAGTAATAACGGTTTTTGTTGTTGTTAATCCTCACGTGGCATTTTTTTCACTGTTTTTCAGAGAGTGGAAGGGAGGAGGAAGGGGGGAGAGGGAGAGAGAGAGAGAGACATCAACTGATTGCCTCCCACAAATGACCCAACTGGGGCTGGGGAGGGTACTTGTAACCCAGGTACATGCCCTTGACTGGGAATTGAACCAGTGACCCTTTCGGTGCACAGCCCTGAGCTCTAACCACTTAGCACACAGGCCAGGGCAGTAATAATGTTCTTGTTTCTGACCTAAATACCTTATGTTTTCTGCCAGCATCATGAGACTATGGCAGGCTTCTCAGCTTGCAGTTGGGGTAAAACTTCAGACCCTTCACAGTTCTGGATAAAAAGCCCAGTAGGCAGGTGACTGTAGAGGTAAGGAGCTCACAGGAGTGGTCTGGGAGCGCTGTGTCCTGAAGCATCCGTAACTCAGAGCCTGAGCCTTAGAGATGAGCAGCTCTCCATGGCTGTGACCAGGTGACAGCAGAGCTGAAACCAGAGCCGGGGCCCTGTGCCGACTGGCTGAGCCTGGCTGTGGTGTCAGGCTGGCACAGGGACTCAGCTCTCGGTTCTTTCTGCTGCTTGTTCTCCGCCCCTGTTTCATAATTTAGGCAATGGAGGTAATAGCAGTACCCGTCATCAGGGCTTGTTCTGGGCCCTGAATGTTTCAGGCCTTGTCATGTACCACTAGGCTTAGCAAACACACACAGACACTTGGTGCTCAAAACCTGCTCCCTCTCACTGCTTATCGGTGCACTTTGCACTCATTGCCTTTGCCGAGAACTGATAAGAGCAGAGTTGTCATATGGGGAACTTCTAAGCCAAACAGTGAGCGCAGTGAGAACCCGCACCTGGGAGGGCTGTCTTGGCTGCACAGCCAGGATTAGAGGGGGCGGAACAGGAGCCGGGGGAGCAGTTCAGCGCTTCGTGAGGCCACTGGCCGGCCCTCTCGGAGGTGCCAAAGCCCAGCCTCCCGGAGCCTGCGGTCTGTTAGCGTCCGACTTGTTGGCTCTGTACAGCGGAGGACATTCCGCAGGAGCCCTAGGATGCTGCTGGCCAGGTGGGAGGAGAAAGCGTCTGTTGGGAGGTTCGGTCCCCAGGAGTCTGAGGCAGGGCTGAGGGACACCCAGGTCAGTGCTGGTTGGGGGCTGTTTCCCAGGCGGATTCGTAGAAGCAGAGATTCGTCAGGACCTGGTGCCCTCTTGGTCAATTCAGCTGCTAACAAATGACCACAGACCGGTGGCTTAAGCAACAAGCACTTATGACTCATGGCTCTGGAAGCTGGGAAGCTGAGGTCCAGGGGCTGGCAGGTCGGATGTCTGGCGAGGGCCTGCTTCCTGCTCTGCAGACGGCCACCTCCTCTGCAACTTCACGCGGCAGACAGTGGAGCGAGCAAGCTCCGCGCCTCTCCCTCGAAGGGCACTGATCCCATTCATGAGGGCTCCATCCTCAGGACTTAATCCCCTCCCAAAGGTGACACCTCCTAATCCTGTCACATCGGGGGTTAGGATTTCACATTGAGTTTTAAGTGACACAAACCTTCAGCCCATAACAGGTGCTGTCCCGAGGACAGGGCGGCTTAGCAGCTGGGTATCCCCAGTAACAATGGGGAGAGCAAAGCAGGTCCGGGTGTCGTCGTCAAGGAGGCAGTAGTTAAAGAAGGCGTCCTGGCGTGTCCAGCTGCAGTGTGAGCAACCAGAGGAACGATTCCCGTGCCTGTGCAGGCCCCTTCTCTGAGTCTGCCCCCCAGCCTGATTTTCACAGGGCTGCCTTCTCAGCCCTGACAAATTTCCACTCTTTCAGAGGTAGTTTGTTGCCCCTCAGATTTTTGGCACATTTGTATTTGCAGTCATGGAAACTGCCTAAGGTCCAGCATCCCAGGTCTGAACCCCGGCCCCTGTCAAGATTTGGCAGGGGAGGGAGCTCCAGTGTTTCTCACACCCTGTGCTGCCGCCAAAGGGTTCAGGGACATCAGCTTGTTTATTTAAGTTTTAATTGCTCACGTGTGTGTTTGAATGGTGGTGATTATGAAAGTCCTTAATTGGGTTTCCAGTGAAAATGGTGCAGAGGCTACACCTGGAAGTCACTGATGAAACTTCGACGAACTCCCAGTCGGTATGAGGATAGAAAGAGAGGAAGAGAGAGCGGGAATCCACCTCCCTCCCTGTTTTTTGAAAGTGTGGGCCAAATACCAGGACTGCAGGCTCGCAGGACAGGCTGGATTTTAGGTGGGAAATTTTGGAGATGCCCTGCAGGGCAACTCTCCCGAGTCTCCTTTCCTTGTGCTCTTCCAGGAGCAATCTTTAGCGTGAGACCTGGGCTCTGGAAGGAGGAAGCTGACCGGGATCCCGAGGCAGGGACTGCCACAGGCCGTGGGGCACAGGAGGGCACCCCCTCCGGTGTGGCCTCAGCTCCTGCGCCCCGGCGGTGTGCTGTGCGGTGCCTCAGACTGGCGGGAGGGCCTGGCTAAGGTGATTTATGCGGCAGTAGGAAGGAAGACAGGAAGGAGGTGACGGCAACATAAATAAAACAACCGGGAATGGCGCTGGAACTTTAGAGTTTGTCCTTCATGTCTCTTAACTTCTCTTCACAGCTTCCCTCTCTGTGCCTTGTGTTCTCAAAGAAGCCCTTAGCTTGGTATTCCCGCCCACTGGTTTGCTCGTGAGCTGTGTCTTTCCTGCCAGTTAGCCTGTCCGGTGCATTCTTTAAAAGCCATTTTTCTCTTGTAAGATCTTTTCTCAACACCCGGTTATTTCCCGCAGGCGCCATTGTCTCTAGGCCCTATAAAAGCATTAGCTATCGTCATTTCAGAGCTCCTTCTGCTTTTTTATTTTATTAATTTTTTTCTTTGTTTTTATTTTTAGTTTTATATTTTCTCTGCTTTTTTAAAAAAGACTCTGTATTAAAGAGATTGCTGTCTCTCATGATGCTGGTTTTCCTCAGGTGTTTGTGATGGTTGGTTACTAACAAATCTGAGCTTGAGAGTCCCTGATAGCCAGACGCCTTCGTCTCTACACCCCTGAGGGTGGTGTGGGAACAGCTGCCTGAAGACAGACCCCCCGTGACGCTGCCCAGCTCAGAGTGAGGCACAAAGCATGACTGGTGCACGCTCCCTGCTTTTGTGTCGTGCTGATAACAGATCATCTGATGTGCCTGAAAAAACAAATTTTCACTGTCTCTTCTTCATGACTGAGAAGCAAACAGGTGTATGTTCTGGGAACGTCAAAGAAGAGCATAAAAATATTAAGCTGGACTTTCTTTTTTATAGACACTATCATGCAAAAATGATTGTTTCGTCAAATATAAAGAATTGATTTCTTGCCCTGGCCAATGTGTTCAGTGGTTAGAGCACCGGGCTGTACGCCAAATGGTCACGGGTTTGATTCTGGGTCAAGGACACATACCTGGGTTGCAGGTTCGATCCCTGGCCTCTGTCAGGGTGCATGCGGGAGGCAACCAATTGATGTGTCTCTCTCACATGGATGTGTCTCTCTCTCTGTCTCTCCCCCTCTCTCCCTCCTTTCTACTCTCTCTAAAAATCAATGGAAAAAATATTCTTTGGTGAATATTAACAAAAAAAACAAAAGAACAAACAAAAAAACCCTGATTTCTTTTAAATCATCTTTTAATATTTTTTTCAGTACTCACCTGAGGATATTTTTTCCATTGCTTTTCAGAAAGAGTAGAAGGGAGAGAAAGAGAAAGAAAGAGAAAGAAACATAGATGTGAGAGAGAGGCATCAATTGGTTGCCTCCTGCATGCGCCCTGACCAGGGCCAAGCCTGCAACCAAGGTATGTGCCCTTGGCTAGAATCGAACCTGGGACCCTGCAGTCTGTGGGCCAATGCTCTAACCACTGAGCAAAACCGGCTGGGGCAAATCATCTTTTAGATATAAGAGTAGCCTTTAGATAATTATATGTAATATTCTTTCCTATTTTCAATCTGATACTTAAACCAGCAATGAGAGGGTCATCCATCTTCCCAGGTTTTAGTCAAAGCTTTTGTAACACCAACCCTTAAAATGAAAATATCCGAACACTGATGAAATGCAATTATTAGTCTAAGTCCTATCAGTACCACGACTCTCCAAATCCACATACAATTGAGATTTTTTTGAGGTCAGAGTTCTTCAGTCTGCTCGTACCTCTTGAGTGGGGCTTCCTCAAGTAGACAGCCAGGGGCGTGCAGAGCTCCCCGCGGCTCAGGCCTTGTCCTGTGGGAAAGCACCACGTGAGGAGGGCATGTAAGGCTCCAACCAGCAGGCTGGGATGTTATATTTCCATTTTATTTTACTGTACTTCAAGTGGATTGTTTTCTTTTGTAATATCCCCAGAATTGTGGGCTTATTTCAAGGACAGCCCATGACAGGATTAGACCTCACCAAGATTTTAAAAACAGAATTTTAAAAAATTTTATTTTCTTCCAACAAGAGGAAATCCTATAAAACTGGACAAAATATATGAGGCAGTAATTCCCAGGAACTGTGTGAAAGCAACACGGACTGCAGTCCTGGGGAGACGGGAACTCAGGTCCCGGGCTCTGTTCAATTGGCTATTCTTTTATCTTCATTTGCTCCTCAGGCTCAGTAATTCCTGACGGCCTGTCTCCGTATTTGCCGATGCGTTGTTTTGTGTTTCAAGCCTGCTGGTGAACCCCTCTGGTGAATTTTTCAAATCAGTTATTGGATCTTTCAGCTCCAGAATTTGTTTGCTCCTTTAAAAAAATAGTTTCTGTCTCTTCGTTGCTATTCTCATTTTGTTCGTATATTGTTTTGCTGATTTCCTTTAGACTCTGTCCATTTTTCTTTAGTTTTTTCAGCATATTTAAGACAATTGGTCTGAGTCTTTAGCTAGAAATTCAATGCTGTGCTTCCTCAATGGCAGATTCTAGTCTTTTTTCCATTTCAGTGGGCCATGTCTTTCTGTTTCTTTGTATACCTTGTAATTTTTCTGTTGAGAATTGGGCATTTGAGAAAATAGCCGCCTGTCCCAATCTTTGCAGCCCGGCTCTGAGCCAGGGGAGACCTTTACTGATGAGCAGGGCAGGTTCTGAGCCTTGGGGTCCACCCAGTGTGAAAGCTTAATGAATTCTCAGGTCTTTTTTGGACATGCATTCTGACTGGGCCTGTGTTGGTTGTTGTGTTTTTTTAATTTCCTCTGTGTATGTAGTTACTTTTAAATGTCTTGATTTCCCCAAGAGTCTCACCCCACCTTCGCCTCAGGGCCTTAGACAGTTGGTTGTGCTCCTCTGCCCTGTATCTCCTGCCCCAGCACCCATGGGTCTGCAGTCTCCCTGCAGCTTTCCTGCGCCGAGGTGCCCACACCGCACTCCAGAGCTGCTTCTGGCCTGAGTGAGATCTGAGCTGTGCCACTGTCCCCATCTGAAAACTAATATACCTATCTTGCTGTCATTTTTTAAAATGTGTTTTTTATTTCAGGGAGAGGAAGAGGGAGGGAGAGAAAATACAAACATCAATGATCAGAGAGAGTCATTAATCGGCTGCCTCCTGCATCCCCCCCCCCCCCCCGGGGATCTGGGGATCGAGCCTGCTATCCAGGCTTGTGCCCTGACCGGGAATCGAACCGTGATCTCCTGGTTCATGGGTGCACACTCGACCACTGAGCAACACTGGCTGGCCTGTCATTTGGTTTTGAAAATTTTTAATTTTCGGCAAGGGTAGCTGGGAAGGCTATGAACAGGATAGGGAAGTTTAGGAGGCTAGGCTAGGGGAAGCCCAAGTAATTGTTGGCAACTTAGGGCAATTTTTAATTGAATAATTAACAGAAGGCCAGGGGCCCAAAAAATTATAGAAGGTGGGCTTAAGAGGACATTTGGAGTCAACTGCATCCTGAGAAGTTCCTCTAACTGGTTTCGTGACCTTGGCCTGTCCGTAATTTGTGATTTATTCGTTTATGGCAGCCGTGCCCAGTACCCACATCCCTTGGTTCTTATCGATTAGTCGGAGTGGCTTCCTCCATGTGTGGCAGACAGGAGCTCAGCAGCCTTTCACCTCAGCAGAGCTCACTGCTAAGGAAGAGCTGTGCTTCTCTCACCCGGAGAGAGGGGGCGGAATGCCTGGTCTCAGGGAGGACGAGGTCATTGTCCCCGAGTGGTGGAGGGCGGAAGGTGCCACCATTAGTTGTAACCTGGACTTTGATCAGAATCCGTACCAAACACAGAGCAGGGTTGGGAGAAGGCAAGGATGACAGCGATAGGCCTCGGCCTGCTGTTCATAAGACAACTGCCCTGGGAACTGTTTGCAACTTATTTGAATTAATGTGCAAGAGACTCAAAATATTTTAAACTAATATTCACTTTTAAATTTTAGATAGTAACTGTTTGTGACATTAATGCTTCAAGATCTCATCAAATAATAAGAATTTTATGGAATTCATATAAATAGATGTTAAAATACTAAAAAGATTGACATGCTGAATGTAAAAAGATGTCAGATTACTAGAAGGAAGCACTCCGTAGTTAAAGAGGCTACTATGAGTTTAATGTTAACATAAAACATGGTTTATGGCATCTTGGACTTTTATAGCTGCCTCCTTGTTTTAATTTTTCTTATTCTGATGAACTAGTTCTTTATAATACTGAGTTTCACTGAGTGTGCTCAGCTGTTAGGTCTGTAACGGCCCTTGGTCTAGAAAAGTGCTGAGAAAACTGAGGCCCCAGCAGCCACCCCAGTGCAGCCACTTCAACAACATTTCGTACGTTCAGGTCGTGCCTTTCGCGCAGATGAAAACGTCTTCACTGACTGTTCACTGCGTGTCAGGGAGGCTCTGGGAGCCGGGCTTCTAAGGGAACCAGACTGTCACCTCCCACTTAAGGAAACCTAATGAAGCTCGCTGTGCTCGCCGGGGTCCCTTCGCTTTTCACTGGCTAGGTTACGCCACCGAGGCCCTCGGGGTAAAATGAGCGCACTGGAAAAACCACTGCCGACCCTGTGAACTCGAAGCCAGGCCCAAGCCGACGGGCCCAGGGGGACATGGGGTCTGCAAATGGTTTCTCACTGGAGTGTCAGCGAAATCCAAGTGGAGTGGACACCTGCTGGACTGTCGGCTTCTCCCGTCCACTGCCACCCCACCTCTGTCCCCTCTCAGAACACTGCCCACTCACAGCTCCGGTCTGCTGAGGGAGCAGCCTGCTGGTCCCTCAGCCTTGCCTCCGGCCCAGCTCTGCAGAAGCTGACACCCGGCCGCCTGAGCCCGTCAGAGTCGCTTCGCTGAGCACCTGGAATGATGCCAAGCAGTGCCCCCACAGGTGGGTTTCAGAAGGGAGGCGAGAGCAGCCTGGGGGCGTCTGGGTCCTGCCTGCAGACTGGGGGCAGAAAGGGCTGATCCGAGGCGAGAGGTGAGGGGACAGGTTTGGAGCGCAGGAGGAGTGCTGGACACTGAAGAGGAAACAGTGGGAAGGCTTTGATTCTCAGTCAGGGCTGGTCAACCCGTGCGTCACCCAAGCTGGGGAATTAAGCACCTTCTCTCCACCACTCCCTGGGGGGAAAGTGACAGCGTGGAGGTGCGATGACCGAGATTCGCCACGTGAAAGCTCAGGCACACCGGGGCCAGACTCCCTGGTACAAACCCAGGCCCGCCACTCACTCGGAACGTGACCTTGGGCAAGTCAACTCTTCCAAGGAAGGAGAAGCCTTGGGGTCACTAGGATTAAGTTTTTCAGTGCATGTAACGCGCTAAGAGCAGTGCCTGGCACACGGGAAACGCTGAGAGCCGTCGTTGCCAGTGATCCCCCAGCCTTACCGCCCAGAGGGGGGGCGAGGGGCCGTCTGTGCCACTTGCCCTCCCCACCACGGCTCCACGCACGGGGCCTTTCCGAGATCGGCCGGGGACGGGCCGGCTCTCCTGTGAGCTCCGTCGCAGTCAGAACCAGCAGTGTTGGAAGCACCTTGAAAGTGGGTCCTCCCCATGGCCCGTCCTGCACTGACTTCCCAGGAGGCTGCTTCCATCGCCGAGCGTACAGGGCATTCACTCTGATTGTACGTGTGCGAAATCACAATGTACAGAACTGGATGTGATAATTCTCAGAGCTACACATAATATATAACAATTATACATAGTGTTACATATAGTTTAATGGTGTAATACATGACCATGATACTTTGTTTTCTGTATATTTATTTTATTTTTTAAATCTTTTAAAAAAAACTTAATCCTCACCAGGGATATGTTTATTGATTTTATAGAGGGGAAGGGAGAGAGAGAGAAACATCGATCGGTGGCCTCCCTTACTTACCCCATACCGGGGATCGAACCTTCCACCTAGCTATGTGCCCTGACTAGGAATCGAACCCACGGCCCTTTGGTGCACAGGAGGATGCTCCAACCCACAGAGCCAACTGGCCAGGGCTGTATATGCATTTTTTAATAGACTAACATTTTTGTTTTAAAAATTCATGCTTTAAATATGCTAAAGAGCCAGATAATGAGATTAGAAATCATCCATTGATTGTGCTAGATGACTGATGTTCGGAGAGCCTGGGAGGAGAGGGGTGACATAGAGGACTGCTTTCACACTGGGGGACATGCCGGGCCCGGCACTTGGGCCAGCCTGGGAGCCACACTCATTAGTGATGTGAAGGAGGGAAACCCTGTTGAGCGCCCTGCTAGGACCAGGTGGAGGGGACTATCTCAGAGACGTGCAGCACACGCTCTCTGCTATCTTTCCTTCCAGACGTGACATAGGATTTGCGCACCATGAAATGTAAACTACGCTCTTCTTAAGGAAAGGTGGGAGTCCTTAAAGGGAGTCAGAGGATGGAAACCAGTGATGGAGGATTGTGCAGGGGCCGAGGGACGCTGACCCCGAGTGAGGGGTACGCATGGGTGTCTGGGGACAGAAACCTGCCCACTGAGCCTGAACCGTACAGGAGGCACCAGACTCTGCAGGGGCGATGGACCTGACCCTTGGAGAAGAGGAGCACAAAGCAAAAGGGGGACCCATGTGGAATCAGTAACGGTGGCTGTGAATGAGCCAAGTGCCTTCAGGGAAAAGGCACTGAACTAACAGGCTAGTGCAGAACCCAGCCTTGCGAGGTTCCCAGTGCCTGGGGGAGATGGACAGGAGGCAGAGACTCAGTCCCAACACAAAATCTCCTCCTCTGACTGCATGGCTGTCTGCAGGCACCATCTCCACGACCCCTTCCCCAGCCACTCCCATGACACTCATTTCACGCTGTCTAAATGTTAGTGGCATAGCCCTCACTGTGGCTTCCCAGGGTCCTCGTAGGAGTTAAGAAAGGGGTCCTAGCCTGGCCAGCGTGGCTCAGGGTTGAGCACTGACCTATGAACCAGGAGGTCACGATTCAATTCCCAGTCAGGGCACATGCCTGGGTTGCAGGCTCAATCCCCAGTGGGGGGCGTGCAGGAGGCAGCCGATCAATGTTTCTCTCTCATCACTGATGTTTCTATTGCTCTCCCCCTTTCCCGTCCTTTCTCTGAAATCAATTAAAAAATAAACATATTAAAAAGAAAAAGACAAGAAAGGTGTCCTAATATGCTGGTTCTGTTACATTACTCTTTGGTGCCTGTTAACCTCACTAAGATCTGCATTGTAGAAGTTAATGTGTGAAAAAATGGGGCAGACGCTGGTGGTATGAGTTTTGCCAGGTTTTTTAACTCCAACTTCTGAACGTATCTAGCACATTGAACTCTAGCCAAGCACAATAACTTGGTTATTTCAAAAAATATCTTTTTCCCCATGACATTTTTCATTATATAAAATCTCAGCGTTATTATTGATTCTGAGCTATTTCACATGTTTCTATGTTATATGATAAAGAAAAAAACACTCAAGAAATGTTTCGGGAGGGAAAGGGTTTCCTTTTCTTCTCTTTGTAACTTTTTATTCTGATTCCTTTTCAAAAGAAAGAGAAATACCTTCAGAAAAGGCCAGGAAACCTAATGTCCAGCCCCAGGTCACTGACATAAGACACGGATAGAAGTCTAAGAAACAAAGCGCAGAGCTGGAAGCACCACTACCCAGCTGGCTCATTAACACAAGTGCATCCTGCCATTAAAAATACAAAGTACGTTGTTGCATTTCCCACCTCCTTAGGTTGACATATGATTGTTCATCAACTGTTTCCTCATTTATTAAAACGGCAAGTCAACCGAAACAGTCACGGTAGAGTGGCAGGACATTTGCTGGCGTCATGGAAATGCAAACAGTCAGCCTAATTCACGCCACCTCTTATCACTGTAGCAATCTCACGAGGAGCAACAAAGCCTTGGTTATGAAAACACCCGTAAGCCATTTAAAATCATGCTCCCGAGGGAGCCTGGAGCTGGCAGCATGCCAGGCACTGCTACCAACATATAGGACAATCGCTTAGACATTTGACTCTGATGACCTTTTTGGAAGAAGCTATAATATCCTTTGTTCACGAAAGATCACTTTCCATCTTACTGCCTTTTCAAGGAATGCCATATTTAAGGCATTTCAAAGAACTATTCAGGATTTGGAGAAACAAGATTCACGTTTTACTTCAATAAGTCTGTTAAAAGCATAAAATGTGTTTTTCTGGAACAGGCCTGAGAAAGGATGTCAAGACAAAGCATCCTAGTTATGCGACATACACTGGCAAAGTTACGGAACAAACTGACCATCTGAGTCATGTACACAAAGCTTGGGCGAGATCATTAAATCTCTATGACAAATTTTAAATTCTATTTTTTAATAATAAACACATAATAAGTACATTTCTTACAACAAACTTGTAACTCTAAACTCAAGGTTAAGGGTTAATTCTAGAGAGAGGGCAAAAAAACATGCACTTAAAAATAGATTCTTACAGGAGAATGTTTTGCCTTTCACAGAAAAAAATTAGCCAAGAACTGAACTCCGAAATGCTCAAAATCAGAACACGGCCCCCCTTCGCCCCCTTGCTCGTGCTCTTCTGTTTTTGTGTCGCGATGGCGACTGATGGGTAAATATTCCCAGTCTTCTCCTTTTTCTCTGGCCAGTGGTGATGACAGGTTCCGTGTTGTTTCTCATAAGTGCTGCATCATTGCTCCTCTTATCCTCTCAAGGAAATATCATACTCACTTTTATTTTTTTTGCCTATGGCTTCAATTTAATAAGAGCAAAATCAAGTATTTAGAGTTTATAATTTTCTCTTTCCAAAAGGGGCACCAATTCTGGTCTGGTCATTTGGGATATCCTTTGGGATCAGATGGAAAGTTCAAACATCAACGATTCAGTCAACCAATGTTTGTTGGCTCCTGTGTGTACCTACTGCAGGAGGCCATCAGGAGCTCTTCCGTGAGTGAGGGATTCTCTCTTCAAGGACGTCGCAGTCTCAGTGGGCTGTGACACACACACTCTCACACTCACACTCACACACACAATCCTGAGCAGTGCTGGTGAGTGCTGGATGAATGCTGTGCACTCCTGTGCCCCTGGACTTCAAGGGAGGGAGGGAGAGAGACTGCTTGGCCCCGGCCCAGAGGTTGGCTATGCCTTCAGGTAAAGGTGCATGTGAGCTGGGCTTTGCAGCACCAGGGTTCAAGGGCCAGGGAGGGAAGGGAACCCCAAATGTTGAAGGGGGAGAAAGGGAGAGAGTCCCAGAGAAATGATCTTCAGTGAACTGGAGTATGTTTAGCAGGTTGGAAGCTGGATTTGAAAGGTGCAGCATAGCCCGGGCTGGGGGGCTCGGTTGGAGTGTCGTCACGTACACCAAAAAGGGTGCAGGCTCGATTCCCTGGCAGGGCATATACCCAGGTCGCCGGTTTGATCCCCAGTCACATCAATGTTTCTCTCTCTCTTTCTCCCCCCCTCTCCATTCCTCTCTCTCTAAAATTATAAGTATAGATCCTCAGGTGAGGATTTAAAAAAAAGAGAGAGAAAGAAAAGTGAAGCATATGTGGTTGATCTCTTGGCCCCATCCAGAGCCACAGGGCAATGTCTGTGGCCAGAGTCGAGTCACCCCACCCCCAGCCTCCTTCCTGTCCCAGACGTCCAAGCTGAACCCTCCCCCACATCCGGTGCTTTGCTTCAATGTACATTAGGATTGATGATCTTCCTCTCACCAAGTCTTATAAAAAATCCCTAGCCTTCACCTGCTTAACTGTCCTATAAATTGCAGCACTGCTCAGAGCTTCGTCTTCTTAACACTACCTGGGTCAATGATCATTTTTACTCCAAAAAATTTCCTTAACTGCTAATTAGAGATCTGCAGGCTCAGACTTCAGCCACGATTGTATCAGCCATGATTGGAACAAAGAGTATTTAAGGTTCCAGAAGTAAAATCATCCAATTAAAGGATTCTGGGAAGCATTGCACAAACTCTGCCGGACACACACCTCACCGCCCCTCGTTGTTGAGGACTCAGGAGGGAGACATCACTTTCCTGTCACCCACACGGTTTGCTGGCCAAGCAGTTGCTTTTTTACCAGACGAGGCAAATGGTGCCCCGCTCACTGCATTGTCACCCGTTTGTGGTGCGATTTGGGGCGACTTGCTTAATTTCCTGGTATGTCGGACTAGCCCCTTGGGGTGTTGGGAGAATGAAGTGTGTTGATACTTATAAAGTGACCAGAACAGCGCCTGGCACGTGGCAGAGCCAGCGGCAGCTGCGGCAGCTGAAGTGGCGCTCGCCGCGTAAGCCGGTTTCAGTCTCCGCGTGGCGTGGCGTGGGGAAGGTTTGCAAGAGTACGGAGTAGGAGCAGGAAAAAAGAGACTGTAAGAATTCCCTAATTTACTTCTCAGAAATTGGGGGGATATCTGTAGGACTTGGATTTTGAAGGTGTTTTACCAGGAGGACCATATTTTTGAGTCCAGGTAAATGAACAGCTATCAGTATTGTCACCGCAGTCTGCATTTAGTAAGCTAATCCTAATATGTCAACAGTTTTCTGGGTTAGTTAGTTATTGCTAGCTTGGACCTAATGGTGCCGTGTTAAATTATATAAATCGATAAGAAATCACTTAACATGACAGTGGTTGTCAATGTGGCAGTGTCTGCAGATTAAAAAAAAAAATTATTTATTATAGTTGACACACAATATCATAGTAATTTCAGGTGTACAACATAGTGATTAGACATTTACATACCTTACAATGCGATCACTAGAATAAGTCTAGTAACCATCCATCACCGTGCAGTTATTAAGATATTATTGACTATATTCCCTATGCTATACATTACAAACCTATCACTTATATATTTTAAAACCAGAATTTATACTTAATTAATCCCCTCATCTTTTTCACCAACTCCCCACCCCTCACCTCCGTCAGCCATAAGTTTATTCTCTGTATCTATGAATCTGTTTCTGTTTTGTTTAATTTGTTCCTTTCTTGGGTGTGTTGTTGTTGTTTAAGATCCCTAATACAAGCAAATCATGTGATTTTTATCTTTCTCTTTCTGACTTATTTCACTGAGCATAATACCCTCTGGGTCCATCTATGTTGTTGCAAATGGCAAATTTCATTCTTTTTTTATGGCCGAGTAATATTCTATTGTATATATGTAACACATTTTCTTTTTTTTTTTTTTAAAGAGAGAGGAAGGGAGAGGGGGAGAGAGAGAGAGAGATAAACATCAATGTGAGAGACAAACATCAATCAGTTGCCTCCCACATGAGCCCCATCTGGGATGGAACCTGAAACCTGGGTATGTGTCCTGACTAGGAATTGAACCCTCAACCCACTGGTGCATGAGACAGCGCTCCAACCAACTAAGCCACACCAGCCAGGGCTAGAGCACTTTTTTTATCCATTCATTTACTGATGAGCACTTAGGTTGCCTCTATATCTTGGCTACATAGTGCTGCAGTGAACTTCTCCCATTCAGTAAGTTGTCTTTTCGTTTTGTTGATGGTTTCCCTCACTGTGCAAAAGTTTTTTAGTTTGATATAGTCCCATTTGTTTATTTTTGCTTTTGTTACCCTTGCCTAAGGAGACTTATAAAAAAAAAAGTATTGCTAAGACTGATATCAGAGTTTACTGCCTATGATTTCTTCCAGGTGTTCTCTGCTTTGTATTTGTCCAGTTTTCCTAAGACCATTTATTGAAAAGATTGTCTTTACCGCATTATATATTCCAGCCTCTTTTATCATATATTAATTGACGTGTAAGTGTGGGTTTATTTCTGGGCTCTCTATTCTGTTCTGTTGATCTATGAGTCTATTTTTATGCCAGTACCATGCTGTTTTGATTACTGTAGCCTTGTAGTATAGTTTGTAATCAGGGAGCATGATACCTCTAACTTTGTTCTTCTTTCTTAATATTGCTTTGAGTCTTTTGCTTCTCAATATTCAGGGTCTTTTGTGGTTCCATATAAGTTTTTGGATTATTTGTGCTCATTCTGTGAAAAATGTCATTGGAATTTTGATAGGAATTGCACTGAATCTGTAGGGTGCTATGGACATTTTAATGGTGTTAATTCTTCCTGCCCATGAATACAATGGAGCCTTCCATTTACCTGTGTCTTCTTCAATTTCTTCCATCGATGTCACAGTTTTTTTAGTATAGGTCTTTTACTTCTTTGGTTAAATGGATTCCTAGGGTCCTTTGGTGAATTTTAAATGGGATTGTTTTATTAATTTCTCTTTCTGATAATTTGTTATTAGTGTATAGAACACCACTGATTCCTGTATTTTGATTTGTAGCCTGCAACTGTACTGAATTCCTATATTAGTTTAATAGTTTTTGGTGGAGTCTTTAGGATTATCTCTATATAGTATCATGTCATTTGCAAATAATGAGAGTTTTACTTCTTTCTTTTCAATTTGGATGCCTTTTATTTCCTTTTCTTGTCTGATTGCTATGGCTAGGACTTCTGATACTATGTTGAATAGAATGGTGAGAGTGGACATACCTGTCTTGTTCCTGATCTTAGAGGAAAAACTTTCAGCTTTCTACCATTGAGTGTGATAGTAGCTGTGGATTTTCATCTATAGCCTTTATTATGTTGAGATATATTCTCTATATCCCCACCTTATTGAGAGTTTTTATCATGAATGGATGTTATATTTTTCAGAGAAGTTATATTATGAATTGAAATGACACCAAGATAAGAGAGGTGGCATTGTGTCTCTCCTACAGCTGTAACTTCAGGGACTCTCAGCCTAGTGATGCCAAGTTGCAGAGAGCTCTGGGTGTCCTATAAGCAGACCTCCCCCTCTTTTTTTCAGATGTACTATAGTTAAAGTATTTTGTAAAAGTTAAAGGTAAACAAAGACCATGAGTTGTTTTATAAATATTTAAAGGACAGAAACTAGTTTTAACTGTGTCAAATGTGGAACAACATGGACTAGAATGGAAAGTGCAAGACTTCACACTACCGTGGGCACTTCTGTTCTTTCTTGCCAGCACTGTTTTCTCCTCCTACTGGGGGAATGATAACTCATAGTGCTTCTTATTCTGTGCACTGCACTGTGTGCTCTAAGAGGCGCTGAATGGGACATAAATCTGTAATTACTAATTATTGGAGGAGCGATATTCCCAACGGTGGCTTTGCTGGTACTGCTATGTTGGTTCGCATCCACTTACATCTGAATGGGCTTTCGTTACACATGGGACTATAGTTATTTTCCCAGAGATCTTGACTCAGCGGAACGAGCTGTAAAGTACGTCTAAAAGTAATCCAGAGTAGGATCGTCTCTGAGGAAGTGCCGATTCATAAAAGAAGCTCACACCACATATCCTAATTTGGAGGTTTGAAAATTTTCTCATGGAAAGTTATCATGAAGAGAATGCCCTCGATGAAAGGTTCTGTCTTACTCACTGATGTACATATTATGTGTAGGGTTTTTAAGAACCGGTTCCTTTGTAAGTTAGCTGCAGCCTTTCTGCAGACGTGACCTTTGGAGCATGTTAACGATGTAATTCTGGCATTTTGACTTGCTCGTTTTTCAAAAGGCTCATTTGTGAAATGAAAACTTTAAAAAAACTATAGTCTTAAAATATATATATTTTATGCTCTGAAGATGATTTATTCTCAAGCAAGCCCTGCCAAGAGGCCATTTGATAAAATGGGTTTTCTGGATGCCTGAAATCCTCATTATTAATCCTGTTTCCTCTAAGGAGCAGGACTAAGTTATGTTTTAACCTGGAAATAGTCCCCAGTCCGCTGACACAGGCAGCCTGCACCCAGAAAGGGGCTGATGTCAGGGAAAGGCCCCAGGGCGCTGGCTTAGGGGCTGCTGCTTCAGCTGCTGTTAGAGTCCGGGAGGTCTGACATTAGTGAAATGGGCTGCAGGGCGGTGGGGGTGGGGGGGCTGCAGGGAAGGGGTGCATGTGCCCCTCCAAGGCGGCAGCGACTGTTTGTTCTCAGTCATAAATGTGAATGCTTGTCACTGCTAAGTGTGGACAACTAATTACATTAGAAAACCTGTAGGTCAGCAGTTTGCGAGTCAAGCGGTGAATTCTGGGGCCATGTGAGGCCTGGGCCCCGGGTTTGAAGCCCTCACAGCAGAGCCTGTGGACCCCGCTCTGGGCTCTGCACCCCGCGTGTTCCTGGGCTGGGCCCCTCGCCGGCACCGTCCACGTTTCTAAAGCCAGCGGAGTCCCTTGCCCAGAGCCTGCTCCACCCTTGGTCCTGCTTTCTGTGACTGGTCTCGGGGAGCAGGGGGGATCGGCCCGAGAGCCGGGAACTGGAGTCTGCACCCCGATAAGTCGCTGTAGGGTCAGCTGTGGTTAGAGGGCCTGAGCGCGGGAGCCCACCGCTGGCTCAAAGCCTGACCCACGAGGACTTCCTAAGAGCCTAACCCACCTGTGAAAGGGGGGTAATAAAATACCTGCCTGTGAGGGTGCTATGAAGATTTAATAAATGAATACTTAGCGTGCCGTACGGTTTTTGCTATTATAGGAAAAAATGTTATTTTGGAAGCACAGGAAACGGGGGCTCAGACAAGCCAGTAGGCTTTTCTGAAGTCACACTAATTTAAAAAAAAAAGGTGCTGGGGTTTGACCTCCAGTCTCCCTAATTCTAACTACAGTATTCTGGTCTATTTACCCAACCCCACATTTTCTCATCATGACGTTGGGTTGTCTGATTGGTTAATACAAGGGATTTGTAAATAACCAGGTTTTACAGCAATTCCTGGTTGCATTAGAGTTCAGTATGTTCATGAGTTGATGACACTTCTAGGTGAGTAGACTTCTAAATGATTAAGTTTGAGTTCGAGGCAATAAGGGAAGTTTCACAAGGCAGAGCTGGTATGGGTCCTGTAACCCAGAGGGCAGAGGAGAAAAGTCTCCCAGAAGCAGTGGACTCCAAATAAAAAGGTTCGGCCAAAGGTAGAGAAAACAAAAAGCTTATCTCCAGGACTTGTTTGGGGATGTAGTAGATCAATTCAGGGTGCGCAGTGAGCTGGGCAGTAAAGCAGCCTCCTGACTAAGTGGCCTTGCAAAATTAATGTGCATGTACACCAGAAGTTCACTCACCCAGTCCTGTCTGCCATCCCTCCAAACAGCGAGTGCTCAGATAATAGAAATTCGGCTCAAAAGCAGCTTAAAAGCAAATAGGAAGCTAGACCCACACAGATGAGCGGCCTGCACAAGGTCACACAGTGAGCTGTGGCGAGTGACAACTGGACTCCAGGAGCCTGTGTCCGTGGTTAGGACCGTGGCTCTGGACTCAGCGCCAGAGCCAAGTCCCGCCTCACCTCTTCATCACTCTATGACTTTGGGGAGTTAAGGACGATTTCTGAGCTTCCGTTTCCTCATTTCATGAATAGGAGAAAGAGGAGCGCTGGCCTCACATGGCTGGTCTCAGACGCAGTTCTCGGAAAGCCTGGCACCTGGTGACGCTATTGGCTGTACAGTCACATACTGGCCACTTAGTAAAGAGATGGCTCGAGTAGACTGTTTTATTGGGCTGACACAGAAAGACAGGAACTTCCAGACTTTTCTTCATCGCCTCACATCAGCTCAGAGCATCCAGGGAAGCTGGGGAGTCCCACCTGCTGGGTGTCGCCTGGGCTGCCTGGATGGTGGGACAGGCTCACTCAGGGGTCCCACGTCCATGAAGAGTGGGTGGCAAATAGGGGTTCAGTGGGTAGCCTGACTGTGTGCACAGGTAAATTTCTATCTTTGGAGGCAGAGGGGAGAGAACCCACCAAGAGCAGCAGCGGTGGTGCCTCTTCCTCTGGATTCCCTGCCCGGGCTCCCCAGACGGCTTCCCAGCCGGCTCCCTCTCACCGCAAATCTCCTGCTGTGCTGGGGACCTGGAGATCCTGAGAAAAACTCCCACCCCACAGGGCATGGCTGAAGGAGAAGTGAAGGTGCTGATTTTCAGCTTTCACAGTGGGTACTAGAAGCTGGAGAAAGGTTTCTCTGGCCCATTTAAATGATCAAAATACTGATTCTACAGTCCTGTCGCCTGAGACTCCCAGTAGGTTGCACACCCACCTACCCCCATCCCCTCCTCCCTCCCCAGTAGATCTTGAGTGTCATTACTAACATCATTGTTTTTACAGATTTATTTTCTATATAAGGTAAATAAATTTAAATAAAAATTTTAAGTGTACTTACATTCTTGCAAGCATATCAAACTGCTTTCATTTTTATGTTTTCTGTCCAGATCTCACCCGAATGTGTACAAATGCCATATGCCATTTTAAATCATGACTTAACCTTTGTTTTTTTAAATGTATGTAAATAATACCCTAGCTGGCTTAACCACTCACTTTATTTCCTTAAAAGATTTAAGATTGATCTAAAGGAAGGGAAATCAAAGGCCATTGCTCTGTACTTGAACCATGAACTGAAGAGTGAAGTCTTTGTGAGAAATTCCTTCCTTTGTGGGCCAGAGGCCATGGGAGACAGGTGGTCACCGTTCCACGTGTAGACGTGGGAAGTACCTGGAGGTGAGGTTACGTGAGGAAGGAGGGCAAGGAAAAAGCACTTGGGGAAGGGAGGCAATAAATGACCATTAAAACTAGCCTAAAGATTTTTTTTTTTAAAGGAAAGATTGATTTAAATGCTCTCGTACAACACTGATAGTCCTATAAAAGTGGCAAAAACAGTAGAGCTGTTGTTTTCATCAGAATATATACTTTTGAACATTTGTGGTCTTGTAATAAATTACCTACGTAGCTCCGTGATGGAAAATAGCCATTTTAATAGGAAAGGCACGTTCAGCATGAGAGGACACCAGGACCCGGTGTGCCAGCGATGCCACAATCCATTGTTGTCACCAGGGCCTCCAGTTTCAGATGGCCATTCATTCCTTCAGGATGTAAATCCACGGGCCTAGTGTTAACTAGCCTTGTGCTGACCACTTCACCATGTAAACAGTATCGAATCTTTATGTTGCACACTTGAAACTGATGTAATGGTAGAAGTCAATTACACCTCAGTTACAAAAATTATTTTTAAAGCACAAAAGGTGTATATTTAAGAAGTCAGCACAGCTTGGTGTTCACAAAGCGTGTGCCCTGAGCCCCGGTCTGCCTTCCCCAAGGAGCATGTCATGTGGCGAGAAGAGGGTCCCGGAGATGTCACCTCAGCTCGCCCTTACTGTAGTCTCAAGGGCACCACAAGATTTCAGATTTGTTCCTCAAAAAGACTGAATGTTAACATTACATGCTGAGCCTCTCACAGGCCTTCAGGCCGCTGGAGACCACAACTGGCCAAACCAGAACTGCAGGACTGGCTAGGACCTGGCTCCAGAGAGCAGTCAGGGGCCGGCAGCTGGTTAGAAATGCAGATTCTCAGGCCCAGAGCAGACCTCCTGCGTCCTGGCCCCACTATAACGACTCCCCAGTGACCACGCTCATGGAGTATGAGAAGCCGGAGGCTAAAACACTTCGCAGTGCCTTGGGATTCACTCATTGGCAACTTTATGTCAGTAGCTCCCAGATCCCATGGCGGGATCTCTCCTTGATTTTCCCTTCTGAAAGATACACACGAGTGAGGGATTTCTTGGCACACAGTATATTCTCATCTCAGTCCGTATTTAGAGAAAATTAAAAATAGGGGGCCAACGTTCGCCTGACTTGACAATAAATAATAAGATAATAGCTCCTAATCTGATAGTGATGATAGTTGAGAGTTTCCAGGCAGCAGTCTGGAGAGCACTGATTTGTCTAATATACAAGGTGTCCCCCCAAAATGAATACACACACTTTGAATAATCATGAAGGCAGTATTTATTAAAATAGATTTTATTTTCAAAATTGAGCTATCAGCTGTTACAGTGTATACACATTTTGGGGGGACAACCTGTACTTGCCTGTGGTTGGTTTGTTTTTGTTGAGCAAGTGTCCTCAGCTGCTTATTACCAGAAGCCTGAGCACTTCTGCCCACTGTTCTCGGAGTCGCCAAAGAAAACACAAGTCAGGCACCGGATGGAGGAGCTTTGCTCACACAGAGACAAGGCCGAGCAAGACCAGCTTTAATGGGCGGTTGGCGTCCGTGCCCCTGGCTCTCAGGCACCCTCTGGGGCTGCAGCAGAGGGACCCGTACCCCACCCTGGATAGACACAGCAGTGGGTGGGCCAGTGCCATACGAGGCACAACAAAGGAAGGTACACACTGAGTCTGAAAGGGAGCCGATCCGCCCACCCAGGGGACAAGCCCAGCACAGGGGACAAGCCTAGCGCAGGCGGAGACTCTTTACTCTCTCCGTAAGGAAGCGTTCCAGGCCCCAGGCCCCTTCTTATGCAGTGTGTGGGTTGAGAGACTCCTTTCCCAGCAGTTTTAATTTTAGTCTCCAGCTGCCTCACATTAACTTTGTATAAGGCGATCATTCCGTTTAACAGTGGCCTAAGTCACAAGTGCGCTAAGTCCCATTTTCCTCGCCACCATCCCTCCTGTCGGGAACGCTGGCCCAAGCGTGGTGGCTCTGAGGCACTTCCTAGCTGGCAGGTGATGCCATCGATAACCACCTGAGTCTGTGCCAGAGCCCGACAGGAGCATGAGCAAGTGGGCTTACGTCGCACGCCTCTCCTTGACCAAGGGTTGGGTCTTGTCTTCAGTCTTTGTTCCCCTGGGAGGCTGAGCCAGACCAGTGCCTGCTGTGCTTGGCATTAGGAAATGTCTTCGTGGACCTTCCA